>NC_133819.1:14971057-15278322 GCF_047830755.1 Zonotrichia albicollis
CCAGCAGGAGCTATTCTTGGTATTGTACAAGTTAAGCAGGTTTAAACATTGAAATCTTTGAGAATATTAAAAAAGTCACCCAAAACTGATGGAAAACCTTTCCTTTGCAATTGCACCTCAAAGCAGCATTGTGAAAAGAGACAGCTGAGAATTTTACAAATACCTATTTAGAAATAATTTTTATTTCTGAATAGTGTTGAACTATAAGATTCAAAACAATATAGAGAACAATACGGTGGAAAACTGCTGTGACTAATTTTCCATTAAATATATACCACACATCTGCACTGAAACCTGAGTTACATGGAAAAAATGCAAGTTATCAGGAACCTAAAAGCAATTACCCATACACATGCATGCACACATATTCAGTGAAGAATCTGCATTTGGAGAGAAAAGACAGAGCAGAGTGGAAAAGCAGTGAGATTCAAATTAACTATATAGCTTGCTATTTTTTAACCTCTGAGTGTTCACTTAAAGCAATAAAAGTTAAATCAAGAAGGATAGGAATTTAAGGGGTCTTGCTTCAAGAATTCTTTATATTTTATTTTTTTTTAATAGAACAAGGCCTCCAAATCCTAGACTAGAGTCTCCAGGTACTCCATTTGCTGTCATGCCTCTTTGAAAGCAAATTACATTTGACAAGATTCGGATATCAACAATTAATTAAACTCAAAGTGGTAAATTATGTTCACAGCCCACTTAAAGCATTAAAACGTTCTTTTGCTGATAAAGTTTAACAAGTAAAATTACCAGAAAAAAAACCAGCAGTTTTTAAAAACAATCCATTTCTGGTCAGATATAAGCATTTGTTTCTCAGTCAGAATATCTAGAGATCTGCCAAAAGCCAAGAAGAAATGAATGTTACATAGGGAACTCTTCTACACTGGGAATAAAGAACAGGTGATGGTGACTCACTTTATATGCATATCAATGGCATGACTAAGGATGAATTGCTCTGCAAAACATAGTAGCCCTTTGTCCAAAATAAGCCCCAAAACCTGTCCATCACTTCTAGAGAATAAATATAAATTAACAGAATTGCTGACATATTTTCTCCTTTTTACATGCACATGCATCCTCTTGAGCTCAATGGAAAAGCTTGGTCCTAAAGTTTTGAACTAAGATAAAAAAAGAAACCCAGTGGAGACTGGAATCCAACACATATTGCGTATTTAGAGTGGGTGTGTTTCATTTGAAAGAAAAAAATTCCATTCCTGCAGTTGAAGACTGAACAGAGAATATAATTTAAAAGAAGTCTTCTCATGAAGAGGGAATGTTGAATGTATGACTTGTCTTGTAAAAGAAAAAATTTACAGCAACTAGATGGGCTCACTGGAGTCTGCTGCACTCTGGTTCAGATGGAGAGTTGCTAAAAATCCACTGTTCCCATTTTTAATGTTATATGTAGTCTCAGGGGGAAAATTTGACTTGACAGTGAATTAATCTGCTCTTTTGGTTCTTCTTACAAGAGAAGTAATTCTGTGGTAGCAGCAACCATGTAAAGCTACTATATTGCAGGATTTTTCTTCCTCCTTGCATTACACTTGCCCCTTAGATTGTAATTTCTCCTTTTATTGTTCTTTCCTGTTCTGCACTGGTTTTTGTATCATATTAATTTTAAATTAGATTATGCTGGCAACAGACTAGATGAAATGTTGTTGATATTTTCTCTTTAGGTAAATTGGTAAATATGATAATCTGATCTATAATGAACTGTAAAAACCTTTTCAGTGTGCCCGTATTGCAGTTTTGGTTTAGTTTAATGGTGTGTTGTGGTATTGATTTCCTTGGAGATAGAAACTAATCACAACTGCAGTATCCAGGACCATTTGCCTCAAATAAATGCTTTAATTAAAAATCAAAACTCTAAGAGAAGTCAGGAGCATTGCTGCCAGAATATCTGCCATGTTTCACTCCAGTTTCCTCTCTCCAATTCTTTCTATGCTTATGAAGTTTTCCTTAACATCGGGAACAGCTACACAATTTACATCAGTTGATTTTGTACTTTTAAAAAATGGATTTTACATACTTGATCTCACAGTTGTTAAAACACATTAATATTTGGTTCCAAAATATGGAGTAAAAACCAGCTTAACTGAAATGGCAATTTTGTCTAAGTTCAACTGTTTTCCAGTTCTGCTTTCTACTTTACCTGTATCAATACTCTATTAGTCATTTCCAAAGTTCACGTTGTCATTCCACCTCTTTTGAACAGTGATTATATTTCTCATACACTTCTTGCTTAAAACACAGCCTAATTCGTAAGAACAAAAATCCCCATAGTTTAAATACTAGGTTTAATATCTATTTTAATATAAATTTCTATATCTAATATCTATTTTCTTGTTCTAGCTGCTACAGCACAATTCCTGTTACTGCATTAATTTCTGTTGAAAAATTTTATGTATAATGTTAAGATTTCAGTCCTTCTGAAAGAAGAGACAATCATCTGTTCTTTTGATGCATGTATTAGGAATCACAGACCAGCAACTCATCCTTTATCGTAGGACAAGTACTCTGCTTCAATATTAAGAGTTTTAAAAACACTGAATTTCATTTCTCCCTTTACTATTCTAGCACAAAATCTCTTTGCAATTCCATGTCACTCTCATTTCCATGACCCTGAAAAACTTCACATCATTTGCAAAGTTACTTTTTTTGCTCTCCACACCCTTTTTCAGATCATTTACGGAACAGCAAAAGTTTTCTGCATTTGTGTGAGTATCGTATTTTATCATTACTCCTTTCTTCTGGCACCCTCAATTTTAAATTAACTTCTCTGCCTAAAGGATTTAAGAACCTTTCACAAGGGTCTTGGCTAACCATGTCAACTGCATATCCTTCTTGTCCACCTGTCCTGTGACTCTTTTAGAGTAATCAGGAGTGTGAAATCTGTAAGTCTGGAACTTTGGACTCGTCCCTGAGCTGTACCCTCCTTCCCAATGCCTGACACAGTCCCCAGTAATCAATGTATTGAATGCCACAGATTGCTCTGTGGTTCCATTCTCATGCCATCCATAAGGAAGACTGCATGTTACCTAGGGGGCTGCTCACTCCCCCCACCTCCAAACTCTTAACCACCAGTTTCAAGGCAGTTTCCTTTTGCAAGAGAGCAGAGTTGGACTGAAGTGAACTTGTCCCGCTCCTGTGCTGTGAACACACTTACCTAAAGGCATCACTTTTTTGTTCCATGACCTTATCTTCTTCAAGTGCCACTTCCATACATTAATCAGTTTCTAGTATTACAGAAAGCTTCTGGTTTCAGATGCTTGAAAAAACAGGCTTTAATAGTTTTCAGGCACCTTGTAAATTGTTCCCCAGACTCTTGGTTTGGCCCTCTCCAGTGTTTCTGGAGTAAGCCTACTAGAACCTAATGCACTTCCTATTCTCAATGCTGGGCACCATTTGAACTTTATGAGGAAAGGTTATCTTCCTCTTTCTGCACTTCCATTTACTGCACCATCTCATCACACAAACTCTCTTCATCTGTCACACAAGTCAACTACCTGCAGGTTATGTGGTGATTTCAAGGCTCCAAGAAAAAATCACACCACTCTGGGCTGCCCCTTTCTATTTCTTTTTAGTTTAAGGAACATTCTTGCAGACATCCAAGTTGGGGGTGAGGAGGGGCCTTCAACACAACTACAAAGGACTTGTTTTGGACAGCTGAAACATTCCTGGAGGAATGAAGTATAGCCTGATTGCTGTTAGAGTAATTCCTCAACAACACTAATTCCAGTCTCTTCATTTGGGTTCAGTCCACCATTTAGGACAAGTCAAAACCACTTTGCCTTGCAAGCCCTCCAACATTCTGTCTGTGATATTTCTGCTGTCTAATAAAAGTGTCATACTGTGTATTGGGATTCTGGCAACTTCTTGCACAAATTTATCACCTTCTCTAAAAAGAGGACCAAGCATTTCTTTGGTCTTTCTGGAATCTGCCAGTCTTGCAGTGTAATTTAAAAGGCACCTCCAGATCCTTCACATCATATTATCTGTGAATACAATCACTGTGGGCAATGATTTTATTGTGACCTTGAGGGGACAACAAAGTTCAGCTGGGGACGATGTGATTGTGTATATGTGCATTTATTTGCATATTAATGCCACAGCACAACAGCAGCCTGAAATGAAAGCTCTATCACCCCCCTTCAGCAATCACAGCTTTTATTTTTGCAGTTCTGCAGCTCACTTATGTGCTGCATTCTCCACTATAAGTACCTAATTAAATACACTATAATTTTTCCCCATTGCATACTGTGCCGTAAGATACTTTGGTTTGTGAGAACTCAACAATGTTTACAACCAAGTGAAACACTCCTTCTGAAAACAAATTCATGTGGGTTAAGTTTGGGCATTTAATAGACAATTAAGATAAGCTTGTTCTTTAATAAAAGCACAGAAGATGTAAGAATATGAGTCAGATGTATTAATGATGCATTTTCTTTATTTTATTTTAAAATCATATCTCCTACTGACATATGCAACTAGAATTTCATATTAGAAATATCTATGGGAATGTCCATCTCCATTCAATGCTGTCCAGATCAGTATCGACTGATGGGAAATAACAATGACTGAAACTGAATTTTTGGTTCCTTATATCAACTGGTATCATCAGATACATAACTAAGAGATTTCAAGATCAATACATTGCAAACATGTTTAACCTGAATCCTGCAAGTGTCAGACTGTACTGGCAAAAGAGTATAAGGTCATGTCACCTAACAGAGATGATACACAAGTCTCTATGTATACATGAAGTTCTCTACAAACAGCTTTATAGAACAAAAAATCTTAGCAAGAGCCATAAGCTATAAAACAAGAATCACTTTTATGCATCTCAGTAGTGCTCATTGAGATTAAACTGTAACTAAACAGCACCCCAGCCCTTCTTACAAAGAAGTTTAAAGAGTAATTTAAAACATTTATTATCTAATGTAATTTTAATAGAATTCTGTTTTCAGTCTTTCTTATTCATAAGCATTTAATAATTTCCTTTGGTTTCCTCATGCCATGAGGCAAAACATGAAAGGATTGCTCGCATCCTAAAAGTGAAACCAAAACAACCCTACTCAAATCAAAGCAATCTTAAGAAAAATTGACAATAAAATTAAAGACATTCACAGCCAAGTCTTGACATTCATTATACATTAAAGGTAATAAATATATAAATATTTTGACAGGATATCTTGAAGCTGAAGAAACTCTGAATTTTACATTTTCAAACATTCTGAATCAAGGCTTGAATACTGAAATCTCAGGTAAAGATTTTCAGTAGCTGTTTGAATGCAGAAATATGAAGAACTATAATGTATTCATTAAACCCCATAATCCGTATCAGAACTGCTATTCATCAATTCATTTTAGCAGCAAGAAACGTTTATCATGCAGAAAACTCCAATATAATTTCCAGATTAAGGAGAAATACTCTCTCAATTGCCTGGTAAACAAGTTAGGAAAACATTATTCTATGAGATTTTCCAAGCTGCCTTAGTAGCACTAAGGTGCATTGCTATTTTCCCTCCCACTTCTGAAATGCAGATTTTCACTTGGAGTATTTCTACATTTCTTACTTATTAAAAGAAAATTCCATTAGATCTAAAGCTAGGTCACTGAATAAGCAAGCCAATTCACTCAATGATAAACACTGGTAATTATATCAGCATATCAGTTTCAATAGAAATTACAGATGGTCTCCAGTCAAGAAAATTAGAGAGTAGAGACCAAAAACAGTGCTAAAAAAAGATGTTTGAAAGTGGACCAAAGTACACCTATTCTGTTGTATGTCTTTAATTACATTGCTGTAGAAGAAACTCACCACTAATAGATCTTTTTCTTTTCCTACCAGGATACAGATTTTTTTTTTTTTTTCATTTTTGACAAATGCTTTAACCTAAGTTTAGCATGTCTTGTTCAAACACAACAGGCAAAGGTTCATCAGCTACTGCAAGAAACAGAGGCTGCCCAAGCTGGTTCAGTCGAAATTACCAGGCATTGGCAGGGATAAAGCAGTTGCAGAGCACAGAGCTCTGGGTGCCCCGTTCTGACACACCAAAGTGTTCAGTACCACACCAAGAACACAGCAGAAAACCTTTGGCCACATCCAAGATCTTGACACAAGTCCCACACAAAATCATCCTGTGGTCTTCCTGCACAAGTAAGAGCAGGATCCCAGCTCTGAGGTTTAAAAGGGAAGCCATGGGACATTTGATATGGAACTAAGAATAGGTGAAACTATTTATTACATACACCCTCTTAAACCAAACCACAAAAAATCCAGACCCAAAAAATGACAAGATTGTACCTATTCATGAACACAAGAGGGTTATTACAGCCTGTAGGTCAGGACAGAAGACTGAAAGTATGTTGTTAATTTATGATGGTCTCAAGTCTAGAATTTAGCACAATTATAAAATTGACAGGAATACAAAATGAATTTTCACAGACAGGAGTAAACACTACAGGCAGCTTATGACAACTTCACTCTCTTTCAGGGGCCAAGTAACCAGGACACTATGGAGTTGTAAGACAAAAGTTAAAATTTTTCTATTGACAAGAAGCCAGAAGAACTCCTCTCACTCACAGATAGGCAATAAATAGGAATTGTGAATAATTCCTTCTGAGTAAGATAGCATGGTCATCCTCTAGTACCTTTCTTTTTTAAAAATAAAATATCCTAACTAGTTTGGCACTAAACCTTAACTCATGCAGAGGTTCTTACTCAAAGATGTTTTAAACATCTCCATGAAGTTTTTGTCTCCAAGTTCAGAGTAACAAGCCAGTTGTTTAAAATTTAACTTTTTAAAAATTTAAATATGACTTTACTATCTATTCTTCCTCCCCATTTACATTTCACTTTCATTTACTAGTAATAATAACTGCATACAGTCATGTAATCAGAAAATTAATGCACGGTATGCCTCAGCTGTATTGTACTGTTCTTTACTATTCATTATAGTGCATGTTTTGATATCTCCATTTAACTGTTTAAATACAGACATATATTTAGTAATTTTACCTACTGCCATTGACACCTATTATATTTGATAGTGGTTTCTTGAGTGATGTTGGTTCCTATCTAAACAGCTGGAAGTCTTCAATTGGACATAGGTTTGCAAAACTACTTTCCATCTCTAATATGAAAGCACGAAAGAAATAAAAACAATGGGGTTAGAATCTAAGTTTTTAGTTCCCAGGGTTTCCTCTAAATTAATTCAAAAGAGGAAGAGAAAGCATGGTCCTTTTTCAGGGCCTGGGGGCTTTCCCTTTCAACTTGCATAGGAGGAATACAGATACCTCAGAGTATCAAAAGCAGTAACTGGACATTTTATAAAATAATTTTATAAAGATTTAAAAACAAGTTAATACTAGAACCGCATTTTACAATCAACCAGAGGTCAGGACTGCTTTCAGAAAGAGGACAGGAGGGAGGGGAAGGAGTAGGAAATTATACCTGCATCTTCTTAAGTGCATAACAGGATTTTGGAAAAACTAGCATTCTTTACCTACAAAGTATGTTAAGTCCCTTCTTCTACCTGACCTTTCTAATTTCTATTGAAATGCCTTATTTAACTTTCTATAGCCTCTGCACAAGTGCCCACATTGGGGAAGTATGTAGGTCACAGAACACACTGATGTTTATGGTTAAATGTGTGTGACCAACTAATTACATAACAAAACCTACATAGTGCAGCCCGTATCAGTACAAACAGCAATTCACAAGTTCTGTATTTCCTAACACACCTCACAAGAAGCTTGATTTTACAGCAGCCTGCCTCAAAGGCTAATGTCAGGGAGAATGAATTCTGCATGTATCAGTTCAGTTGTTGGTTTTAAATATAGATTTTTCAGTTTATTTTGCTTCCTACAGGCACAGACAGAGGACAGCTGTAGGGAAACACTACAAATATCTTGTTTTCAACTTATGCAAACAAGATGCTCACAAGACTCAGAGATCTGGTAACTCATATATTAAAACCCCACACAGTATACATAGACTTCCTCACAAGGAAGTTGTGTCCTGAAAGACAGGGCAGAAAAAGAATGCTGTACTGCTCCTTTTCAGCCTGTGCATTATGAAGTAGTGTCTAGCGAAAACTGGTATTCCCTCATGAGACATTACAGATGAAGGGACCAAAAGAAAGAAACAAGTAATCGAAAAAAAAAAAAAATCACTGACAGTTGGGAGGAAAAATATCTCCTCTGACTCTGACAACTTTATGATCTCTGAGAAGCCAATCCAACCAAAACCAGAGCACTCTCAATCAGAAAAGAGGGAAGAAAGGTATTTACACTGCTTGCTCACAGTCCTGTCCCATGCTGTTCCCCCACATGTTCTAGCTAATTGACACATACAGCCTTCTGGCAATTCTGTTTATTACATTTGAACACAAGCTTCATAAATTTAAAAGCTTCTTGTGTTCAGCAATATCACTCTATCCATGCACCAAAACTGAATGCTTATCTGGGCTTTTTCACCTCTTCAGTGTAGCATTAGAAAACTAGGGGACAAAAGACAAAGTGGCAGCCCATCATTTAGAAGTTACACACATTCTCCAAAACAACCTGTGCTAAAACAGCTCTATCACGCCTCCTCAGGAGTGATTTATGAAATAACTGTTTCTTGTCTAAGCAGTCAGAGCCCACTGAATGTTAAATGCTTTTAAAGAAAACTTCATGGTTTAATGTAACATAGGAGAAGTTCCATGGAGCTCAGGGACTAGGGCACTGCAGCCACCGTCCCTAGAACAGAAACATTGATTTGGAGTGGGAAGATGTAGCATGCAAACCACAAATAGAAGGAAAGAGGAGGAAGAAAGTTCAGAACTTGTTTCATCTAACAAAAATCCTTGTCTTCTTTTGGATTATTTTCCCTAGCTAATCATCCCAAATTTTCATCTGAAGTTACTTTGGTTCCAAGCCTTTTAGAAACACAGAAAATTATTAATTTATGATGTCAGAGGTGGGAAGAAGGGAAAGTCCTCAACAACAATGTGAACATGCAAAAACCTTGTGGAATTATGTTTTTAAATATAGCCTGTTCAGTTTACCTTTTGGTTTCAAGTGTTTAATATGTAGTATGAAGAGCCATTAGGACCACAGAACATGAAGTTATCTTTCTGACCCACTCCTGTGTAACTTTGCATTACATAACAGCACAAGGGCAACAAAAGGAGTCAAGCCCTCTCTTTGACAAGGACTCTGGCTCATTTTGTATTTGTTAACAGGCTCAATAAATATTTGAAATGAGAACAGAAAACTATGCTAACAGTCTGACATTCTTCCCCACCCTTTTGTCCCTCCCATACAGAGGAGATTGGCAGGGGTTATTGTTGCTCTGCACAGTAGAGTAGTAGGAATTAATGCCATCATCGTGCTGGACATGGAACAACTTTATTTTCACACTTTTTAACATCAGTGTAACACCAGCATTGCAGAGTCTCTTTCCTTAGCACACAAAACTTAGGCCAAATATTCTCATTTATTACTATTTATTTTCAACTAAGAACCATTAAAGCCACAGATACACAATGTAAACTTTTGCCTCTCTCCTAACAATTAATTTAGAATATACTTAACTTTCCAACAGATTACACACATTAAATATTTCCACATACCAAACATGAATACAACTGCATCCAAGCCTGTTCCATAGAAGAATGAGTGGTTTGCTACAAGTGTTCACAAGCTCAACTGGAAATGTCTAAAACCCACTGTGTTGGTGGCAGTCTGAGATCATCTAGAGCAACAGGTGTTCAACCTTTACATTCAATCCACTCCCAACCAGTGACAACCAATTATAAACAACATTCCACAAGCAGAAATGCATCAACCTTCTCCTGCAGAAGTCCCACAGCAACAGGCAGATTACAAAGCAAAACCCATGAGCTGCTGTGCCAGGTTGTGCAGGGCAGGAATGGGTGCAGCACTTTCCATGAGCACCAACACTTGCACACATCTTGCAAGAGCAGGGCCCCTCTCAATAGCTTGCAAGGACATTCTAGAACTTCTTCAGCAACGGAAATTTGTCCAGCTTCCATTCCTTATTCCTGCTGCTGTTCTACACACTGTCAAGGAAGATGAAAGCAAAAAAACAGGGAGCTAGTACAAGGGATGGTAGTTTATACTGAGAAATGCAATGCATACTGAAAGGATGTTTTAAAAACCCTCACAGTACCAAACTGTCAGTGACACAGTGCAGACTTACATCAGTAATCCAGAGCACTATTCAGCCATAGTGTTCAACTGTGTTTCATAAGGAGGGAGATGTTTATGCAAGTCAGAATACAATGCTTTAATCTGGCCCAGGAGCTTTACATTTTACACACTATGGGTACTAGCAGTAAACTGAAGAGAAAAACATTCAACACTTAAACCTACATTGGACTAGTGCAATGTATTATCTGCTTGCACCCTTAAAATGAAGCACGGGAGGTTACCTGCAAGGAAAACTAGCTTTCTCTAGCTTTCTCTCAACTTCTTTAAAACTTGTTAATTGCAAGCACCTTTTTCTTCTTTAAATGTAACCTTTTACATGTTCTTCTAAATCTGTTTTGTTTTGTACAGCTGCTAAGTTGTAAGTAGACAGTATCTGGAAACATTGCAAGTAAGCAATAATTCAGTTGAAGGAAGCACAAACGTATGGGTGGGTAATTACTATAGAGACAGCTGAAGGGTAAAGAGGGAAAATACTTTAAAATTTGTAAGAACAAAAACTCCCACCAAAACCAACACTCTCTAATCTTACCACAGGAGTACCTTCACAAGGTATGTGACTGCAAACTATCATAATAATATGGAATATTTGCAAAGTTTGAGTATCTACTCCATTCTGTGTTTGATCACCCACCCATTTTCTCCATTGAAAACAAAACATGTAGAATTTAAGGCTTGGTCAAACTGCAACTGTTTATGTTTTCCTATTATACTGGGAGTTAGTCATGCTTTTTACAAGTTTTGAATAATTTCAACCTGTTCTCCAGTCAAGTAAGAGAAGTGCAACAGCACTTACTTGTGTGCAATAAGTACAAGTGCTCAGGAAGGATACTGAAATACCAGTTCTGCATTTCTTTTTAAGTTTTTCCTTGAAACATAAACAGTTAAGCTGTAGCTCATGATACTTTCTTCAGGAACTGTTTGCAACTGTTATGAGATTAATATATGCTTCTACACTTCTCTCTCCATGGACAACTGCCTTTTTAAGAGATAAAGTTCCTACAGCAGGCTACAGGAGACACTGTTCCCATCATGGTGCTCGTAACTTTAAATGACTGCAAGACACTTTAGAACTCTTCAGAAGGCTAAATGGAAAGACCCAAATAATTAGAAATACAAGTGTAGGTTACCTAAATCAAGAAGATGCCCAGGTAGGTGATAAAAGACAACAAGCAATACATATATAAGCCTGTACTAAAATACACCCCCCTGCCTCCCAAACATGAACAGCTTTCCAAATATTGTGGAGCATCCCACATTGAAAGGGACCTGCAAAGATCATTGAAACCAACACTTAGACAATGTATATTTAGCAATTCAACAAATTCAGAAGTTTAGTCACCAACTGCCAATAAATACCATCACTTGAAGATCAAAATCACATCCTGAATTGATTAGATATTGGAATAATCACATTTTGTTCTGTTAATCTCCAACTTCCCCATGAACAATGCAACCCGGTTAAATACAGAGGAGGGCACAGTAGGCCAATCACTAATGCCAATGCATACTAACAGAAGTTTCACAAATGGCATTTGACAAATATTAACTGATAGGAAAATATTTTTACAGAAAAGCTCTCCTTTTCCAGTCTCCAAAACCACTGAAATATCATCACAAAACTAACATGAAAATTGAGATATATATATTTTACCTTTGAAGAGAGACAAATAGAATGCTGCAGTTTAAAAAGGGGGGGAAAATAGAAAGGCCAAATATCAGTCTAAATTTCAGTATCTAAATTTAAGTGCTAACCTTCATCCTGCCCTCTCATTCCTGCATCTCATCTAAATTAGAAGTCACCAATCATCACTATTTAAAATGGAGCTATCCAGTCCAAAACCAGTTAATTACTTCATCTTGCAAAACACATGCTCTTCTGTGCTAATTAAACTCTGTGAGGACCCTTGCTGGCATTTACACACAATCATCTTTGTTACCACACCTCTCAGCTGAGAGCCCAGGACAACACAGTTAACAGATCAAGGCTGTCTCCACGCCACTCTAACAGTGTCCCAACACCACTACACTTCACATTTGAAACTTCTCTCACTTTCAATGTGGTGTAAACACACACCACTTGCCAACAAGCTTGTAGGGTCACTATATAAACAAAACAATTTCAGCAAATTAATGCTCTTGGACGACTGGAAGGACAAGCCAAACTAAGTGGAGGCAGCACTAATTTTGCTGGGAACCTTTTTCCTCAACAGAATGACAGTCTTGTCAACATAATAAGTCAGGTTTGTCCTCTCTTCAAACTTTCCTTAAGGAATGTCACAAGATACAGGTTTGTATCAGGTTTGCATTGCAAGGTGTTGGTAGTGGGGGGCTACAGGGATGGCTTCTAGAAAAAGATGTCAGAAGCTTCCCCTATGTCCAACAGAGCCAATGCCAACCAGCTCCAAGCTGAGCCCTTGCAGCAGCACCTCTGGAATAAAACATTTAAGAAGGGGGAAACTGCTTGGAATCATAACAGTGGAGAGAAGAGTGAATATGTGAGAGAAACAACTCTGCAGACACCAAGATCAGCGGAGAAGGAGGGGGAGGAGGCTCCATGTGCCAGAGTTGAGGTTCCCCTGCAGACCATGGCGAAGACCATGGTGAGGTGGCTGTGCCCCTGCAGGTCCATAGTGGAGCAAATATCCATCTGCAGCCCATGGAAGACCCTGCACCAGAGCAGGTGGAGGCCCAAGGAGCACAGACCCAGTGAGAAGCCTGTGCTGGAGCAGAGTCCTGGCAGGACCTGTGGAGAGAGGAGCCCATGCCAGAGCAGGTTTGTGGCAGGACCTGAGATCCCACAGGAGACCCACCATAAGGGAAGTTATTTTAAGTTCAGTAGGAAACCTATCTTCCCAGAGCACACAGATCCTCTAAAGCATTAGGACATGGACTAATGGAATTAACAGACAAGTGTACCTAGTTCAGCAATCTCCTTATCCTCTCAGAATAGGGAACACTGTCCTGCTTCCCAGCCCCATTCCCATCCTAGGGGCATAATCACTTACTCTTTCTGCTTCTTGAGTCAATAAGACAATCCCTTATACTGTAGAAATTACTGCTTTGACTGCTTTACATGCCAGAGTGCAAAAGCAAATTCCCAAGCACAACTGTGAGTTCAATGAACAGAAGACAGGCTGGTAGGAAAAAAACATGAATTACAGTTTCAAACCATCCTTGAGAACTGTTAGCATTAACTTCATTCATGAGCTGAAACCTTAAGGACAAGCAGAAACCTGGGTGGTAGCAGTACATCAAGGGGACACAGTTCTGCTGTGAGACTACACAGTCTCCTGCAGAAACATTTTTCTTCCATGTTCTGAAGTGCTTTAAGATGGTACTTGAAAGCTTGACAAACACAAACTATTACAGCTTGAAGAACTTGGATAATCTGAGTATTTCTTTTAAGTTTCTGAACAACTTCACTGCCTAACTTTCCATGACCTTTACACATACTAAAAGCTTTATAGCTAACAGATTTCACAGAGCAAGTATCTATTCATCATTATTATTCCAATAATTTATCTGTTTCAGTATGCTGTCACTATTTGTCATCCTGAACAGTGTGAGAAGAGGTTATTAACACAAACAGACACAGAAAGAGGTTCACACATTTCTGCATGTGCTATTTTCATGCTACTATAGCCAGAGCATTTCTGAATGAGGTCTCACTAAGAAGGTCTAGTTTTAAAGTCTTGACAGGTATGAATTATACATATTAATGCCACAAAAGCCTTAATTATACTGACAAAAGCTGCCTTTCAAATTTACTTTGTTCAGGAAATACTGTAATGTGTACCTTTGTAAATTATTATTTTCCTAATGTGGATTAATTTAGAAGCACCCTCAGTTATTAAAAACATTACTTCTGGTTGTGTCCCCAGTCTACAGTTGCTCACCAAGAAGAGCATTACTGTGGATTATACAG
The DNA here is from genome assembly GCF_047830755.1 of Zonotrichia albicollis. NCBI lineage: Eukaryota > Metazoa > Chordata > Aves > Passeriformes > Passerellidae > Zonotrichia > Zonotrichia albicollis. The sequence continues at coordinate 14,985,207 of NC_133819.1, forward strand.
TACACCACAAAGCATCTGTATAACCCAGAGGAACTCACTCCAACTCAGGATTTACTCAAATGATGAGTTGTTTTGACTTCTCTTCTGAAACTGCTCTCATGGAGATAGCCAATATATTCTGGTAATTTGTGCTCTTGTTATATCAGGCATCTCTAGTATCGCAGTTGGATTTAGTACTAGTAAAAGTATCATTCAAATTCTAATTGTTTAATTTGGTAAATAACCTGGTTCAAGTACTTTAGAGGGCTTTTAAGTAGACAAACAAAGAATAGCCTTGGCAAAAGCCTAAATTAATGATAATCAATTTTCACAGCAGCTATGCTTGAGGGATTGTTCTCAACAGCTCCAGTCCATCATAACCCTTAAAAAACAAAAAAAAAAGTTTAATTTCCCCATCACTTTATAGCATGTTGAGTTGAACTTAACAGTACAATTACAGTATGGAGTTAGCATTTTCTCTACTCTCTGGGAACACCTTTTGCATATGTTTCCTCAAGTAGATTGAAGTTCTTACATGTCCTACAGCTTTTCTCTAAACTTTCAATGATATCCATACAGTGAGAAGCAATCAGGGTAGCCTACAAAACACAGTTCACCAAACCGAAATTCTAATTTCTGGTCATGTTATTTGCCTAAGGGGAACCTGAAGTCGGAAATTTAAAAAGACATCAGGTGCTAAATTCTGCTAAGAAGTTTCTGACAATTTCAAAGACTCTTGGAATGACATCATTTGGTCCATACTACTTAAAAAGATCATATTAACTTTCATTAACCCAGAGAACAAGCAGTATATCCAAAATAGTGAGTTATTTATTATGACAATTACTTCAATGTGAAGAGACTAAAAACAGATGAAACTCGTTAGGATCAAGACTTTGAAGACCTCTCCACCTAATTCTAGAGAAAGTCTTTACAGTTGGCCTAAAACAGACACATGGAACTTCCTCAATCATGTAACCCACAGCAAGAAGGTGGTGACTGCCCTTGATTACTAACAAAACAAACAAGTGATTCCACATTAACCTACAAAGTTCTTTAAAAGACTATATAAAAATGGCAAAAAAAAAAAAAAGCATGAAAAGCAGCAGGTAATACCCTAAACATCAGATGGGTATGATCTTGATAAATGCAGAAAGCAGCTTATCCTTATTGTACAGAATTTGCCATAGTAACCTAATGAGTAACAGCCATCTGCTGTAAGGGGTTGCCTGTTGCTGACATTATTAAGGGGCTTCAAATGACCTAAACTGGCTCTAAGTGAGAGTTATATTCAAAGGCACAGCAAGTGGGAGATGCTCTGCATAAAGCATTAGTGAAATTAAAAAAAAAACACAAACAAGCAAACACCCACAAAAATGAAACCCCAAACAAAGCAAACAAACCAAAACCAAACACATGCCTTTCATTCACCATCAAGCAACCTTAAAGCCAGTGCCTGTTATTGATTCAGAAGAATGAGACTGATTACCAGAGCTAGACAGCACCAAGAACTGAACATAACTACTCCATTTGAAGCTGATTACAGCACAGGAATCAAAGACAGTAGGAAAAAAAATGAAGATGAGATCTACTCTTTCTCCATAAGGTGGATTCTTTTCCATTACTAATTTTTCATGGTAGCAAGGAAGAGCAAGCATGTAATTTGTGGGAAAACAATCATTGTTTATTATAAGGACACATGCCAAACCTCCAAATCCTTCAAAGAAGACAGTTCCAGCAAGGTTAAAAGCAGCCACCTGTTTCACTTTATCAGCAAGTTCCTTACTCACATTTGCACATTAGTGCAGAAAGAAAAAGAAAGGTAGAAAAATTACTAACAAAACAGTAGTGAAATTCAGTGTAGAAATACTGGTGGTTAGGTAGAAAAAGCCAGGTTTTCTCACAACTAGCTTTGTTGGGCTCAACTTCTGCACCAAGTGAAGCTTCTTGAAGAGGAGTGCAATAAGAGACAGGCATTCATTTCTTCAACCACATCCAGGCAAGTAAAGATAGGTTGATTATGTTCACTTTAAAAAATGTTTATTTTTCAATACCACGTCTCCTTCTGTACTCTGAGAGAGGATTATACAAGAAAAGAACTCCCCAATCCTCCTCAATGCTTTGACCATGCTTTCATGAAACTGATACATTTCATTCTTCAGCATAGCAGTTTTGGTTGTTCAATATTAGATACACCATGAATTAACATTTTTCAACACCAAAAACATAACTTCAACTTCATTTAATGTAATACAAATATAACTTAATCGAGGATTTCCTGAGACATAGTGACTACTTTCATATATCTACACAACATAAAACCCCCTCAGCCTACAATTACTCAGTCCCTGAAGCACCTGATGGACACAGCAGCATGTGAGGATCACCACCAACAATCCTGACAAAAAAATACAAATTCTCATTTTATACTGCCATAGAAGATGAAGCTCTTTAATACATATGGAACCAACCGATCTAGAAAGGCTCAAAGGTGCTTTGCAAGTATTGAATCACTCTACATGCAATGAAAGACATAAATAGAAAGCATATTACAATTATTTATTGAAAACATCTTTAATCCAAAGACTCAGTTAAACCATATTGCATGAGCCACTTGCCTCCTAACCACTTAAAATGTTTTACACCTTCCACAGCCATGCAGAAGTTCTGACAGAAGCAATGCACCTGCATGCCTTTAATTCCCCATCAAAACCCATTCAACACATACACAGAATTCCCATCCTTAATACACATTAGTGTATCTGTTCAACATACATGCACGATACCTCACACTGTGCAGAAAACAGGTGTAAGAAAAACCTCTGTTCTACTTTTCTAACGTGTCCTAGAAAGTACAGATCCAGAATCCCAAATGCAATATATAGGCAAAGAACAAAAATTTATATCAGATTAAATTCTGAAGAGAAACAGAAAAGTAGATACAAACAAAACCTCAACCAACAGCAAAAACAAACAAACAAACAAAAAAACAAACTAAAAACGACCAAAAACTTTCAATTGTCCAAAGATGCTGTTCGCTGTCCACCAGACAAAAGTTCCCAAGCTTCAATGAGATTTTAGATATATTCAATGAGATGAAGGTGCAGCTAGCATGAAAAAAGCAGAAGGTTAATCGTTCCTAGATTGCCAATCCATGACCAGCTGTGAAACTTTAAAGAAGGACATTTCTTTAAAAAATTGTTTAACAAGCCAACATATGTGAAAGTGGTTCTGAGCACATCCCATGTCCTTCAGGGGCATCACTATTCTCAAGTAAAAAAGCTTTCAGCAAGGAGTGAGTAGTCATTGATCCCACTAAAAGATTTTAAAAGAAAATGGAGAGAACACTGGCAACCAAAAAAGTGTACCAAACACCCTCACAAATCTCATTTTTATATAAAGTCAGAAATACTCTGGGATTTTTTTCTTTATTACAGTCAGAAAACACTCTCTAATTCTTGTAAATCTGTGTCAGTTTCTAGGTCTGAAGTGATAAAAACATATGCTAAAGACCCTTAACTAAAGGAAAAATCTCACTCTCCTCAAGATATGATGCAATCTTAATTTTCCCTTTTCAATTTGAGGATATCAGTCTTCAGAGTTTCGAACATGCTGAAGGCAAGGGAAAAAACCCTACACTTTGTAAGTTTCCTTCTATTTTTTGGGGAGCAACCAAAATACCTGGCTAATTAGCAGAAATTACCTCTCTCCATTAATGATATTAAAACAGTCTCAGTTTCCTCCAGCACCCCTTGCAGTTTGTGATATAAAAAGGACACATGAAGAAGCCACAGTCTGGATTTCCAGGATTCTAGATCCTGTGTAGTTTATTCTTAGACAAGCTGAGGCCTTACACTATTTCCTAGGACAAAACAAAGGCTTCAATATGAAGTTTATCACAAGCTGAACACAGAAGGATTACAACAGTGAAGAGTCACAAGGGGTACAAATATCCCATATACTTAATTTTCCCATCATGATTTGTTTTGCTATACAAGGATCCTCAGTGTAACAGAAAATACAAAAGTCCTTTGTGCAGAGGGCAAGTGTAGCTGAAATAGTGCCAAAAAGACTGACATGCTTTTTGCTCCATCTGCCTGCTAATAACCATAGGAGCAATCAGCCAGCTGTCTCTGCTGTTGATCTCCAATACACAGAAGTTCCCAAAAGAAGTCCCCAAATCCACACCCACAAGCAAAACCACAGCAAAGAAAAAGTAAAGCCATTTTCCAGAATAGACTGGAAGACAGAGGAATCAACAGAAGATTGCAAGAAATTCCAAGCTTTTTGTTGTTGTTGTTGTTTGCTTAGGGAGGATGAGAGGGAAGCAATAGCTGCCCCGGCAGTAGCTCAGTGTTTGGCTAGCAGGGGCAGTACTCTTCAGTGAACATTCAGCATGACTGTCACAACATTAAGAAAACAATACATGCAAATCACTGTTTTAAGAAGCAATTATCTAATGGGCTTTTGGTAAGTGCTGCCTCTTTATCAGCAAACCCTAAACCAAACAAAAACAAATGCAAAGGGTTTGGGGAGGAGGGAGATGCCCACAACAAAAACTCTACTGCCACCTTTCTCTTTTGCAATACAACAGTGCATTAAATAGGATAAAGCCTAAACACACATAAATGTACAGGAGATTATACAATGTATTTAGTACCACCTCTATAAAACAATATTAGTCTTCACTGTTTTCACCTGCATAAATTAAAGATATACTTAGCCACTGGAAGGCTCTTAAATCTGAAGATGTACATATTAGTGTCTTACTCCAAGAAGTTTTTACTTACATTTTCAGGACTATGAAGCACAAACTGTGACCCTTCACCATTTATTTAACAGTACAATTACACTTAGATCTCGAACCTGCATTCACACTTTACTTTAAAATCCCGTAATCCCCACAAAATTTCACATAGCTGTATAATGGTATAATGATAGGTGGAGCTTTTTTGTAACAAAGCAATAGAAGAGTGATCCCAGGTGCCTGATGTTAATGAAGCTAGAATTACATCTCAAGACTTGGGAGGGAAAAAAAAATCAATTTTCTCCAAAGTTACACTTCTTGTCAGAAAAGTACTTAAAAACTAACACCAAGACAAAACCCAGTGTTTTCTCCATCTCCTGAGGTTCCTTATTTTTTAGCTGTAGTGGCTTCAGACTCTTTGCCACCCAGCTACTGGAAATGGGATTTCTTCTTGGCAGTGTGTGCCACAACTGCATGTTCTAACACAGGGCAGCTCAGGCTTGCACACTGCCAGTGATTGGAACTGCCTCTCCAGTGTTTAATATGCACAGTTATCTTGGGGAAGCCTCAGAAGCAAATCTAGCTTAAATTATGTGTTCTAAACAGCCATCAAGACAGGAGCAAGAAGATACAAGGTATACCTGCCACTGATACTGAAAGTAATTTGCAGGCATTCTTTAGGAAAAGGATGGCCTAAAAGGAAAGAACAACATTTTTAGGTAAAGAAACTGAAGGTGCATATTTTGATACTGCTCCTGAAATGTTATGCATGATTTGTAAAACTGATCAGTATAAGAAGCAAAAAAACAACATACAAGTTAAAAAAAAATCTAAACAAACAAAACTAAATGCTACCAACTGTGATTTCAAGTTTGGTAGCAGTAATTTGTTTACTTCTTGCTACAAAGTACATTTCTCTATTCCACCATATTTGATAAAAATCTCTCAGATCTAGAACTGCCTACCTCAACCAACAGCATTACTGAAAATACTTTATACCTCTGCTCTTGCTCTGAGTTCTGTTTAACGACAGGGTTGGTTTGGGTTTGGTTTTCTTTTGGTGTGTGTTCTTGGTGCATGTTGTTTGATTTGGGACTTTTTTTGGCAGAGATGGTGTGTCAGGCATTTTATACGCTTCTGATCTGAAACTCAGAATCATGGAACAGTTTGGGTTGGAAGGGACCTTTAAAGGTCAAACTTCCACATGTGCTGCTATTGCCATCCCTCTCATGGTAGAATATAATCAAGTATTTTACTGCAACTGGTTGTAGCTGAGAGAAAAAGCACGCATACAATAAGAAAAAAAAAAGTGTGTTAGTTTTGTACTTGATTCAGGGGAAATTTTTTCAAATGGACTGAAGTCTAACTGAAGGAGTTTAGCAGCTGCTCAAGTTTGGTTTTTTGTTGTTCAAAGTCAAAGCTCACAAGTTGCTTCAAGTAAGCATGGTGTGTTAATTAGTTTTAAACAGGTCATAAAAGAGTCATAGTTCACATGCAAAGTAATTTAACCATTCACTAAAGTCCTATTCAATAGGCAATGAAGCCTAACAAACTGCTTCTTCCAGAGGTCCAGCAAAGACAAGTTCCAAGCACTTCCGAAGTGAAAATGTAAGCATTGACCTTTGTTAGCAAAACACATCCAACATGGAATTCACAGCCAAACTGATTTACCCCCTTTGGCTGCCCCCCCAGCAAATGGAGCATTAAAAATCACTGTTAGAAAACTTAAGTGAATTTTCCCACAACTTGCCCAACCATAAAATGTATTTTCAGTAGGAGGAGAAAGCCATCATTGACAGTTAACAATTACAGAAAGTTACTGCCAAGTTGTGTGCATTAAGCCAGTCTCAAATCCATAAAAGTCATCTAACATTTCTCTCCCCCAGTAGAGGGAAAGCAAATAAATGGAAGATGGAAGTACAGAAGGCACACAGGGAGAGACTCCCATGAACATAACAGACAGTTCTTAGATTTCTGAATCGTACAAATCCAGTGGCTTTAATATAGCTGACTATGACAAGTGTTAAATCTTAAATTCATCTCCTTGCTAAAAATCTCATATTAATATTTTATTTTGTTACATAATGCTTCCTTCATGCAAAGCTAAGTTCCAGAATCTTATACCTTTATGTAATACAGACTTCACAATCCCCATCCTCAGCCTTCCCCCACATTTCACAATAAATTAAAATGAAACTAGTGTACCTCATCCCTTATCCCACAGGACAGTCTGCCATAGCTCCTTTCATACCTCCTTCCCTGTGCACTCCTTTCACTGCAGCACAGCTCCCTGCTCTGGAAGACAACCCAAGGCCATTCCTGGCTGACTCTAGTCCAAACACTGGACTTTTTATCTTCTTTTCTTCTTCATTCACAATATGAGACAGAAGCAAATAAGCAGTTGAGGAGAAGGCCCAGTGGGAACAGCAAGAGATGAACTTAGAAAAAAACAGTTATTACACAGAAACATCTTCAGCCCATGTAAGAGCAGGGAAAATGGTTGCAAAATGCACACAGTAAATATTTTTGAGAACATGGCTCCTTCTTCCATTGCTTTTCTGGTCACCCCCTAATAACATCACCTCCTTTGCTGCTCTTTGACTAGAGTGATGGCAAATGAGGCTGTCATAGGAACACTGAGACTTCAATAAAGCCTACAGCCTATCAAGACAGTATTCACTGACAGTTATAGGAACACCTTACTTCTGAGTTTTGATGGAGTCATAATGCTTAGTATTATTTCTTCAGTGCATCACAGAGATGGGAGGTCCTTACAAGAGACTTAAGAACATGGATCTGCTTGTCTTGAGACTGGTTTACTATTAGCTGTAAACAAATGACAGTATTTAAATACTGAACTGTGAGGTTTACAAGAGAAAAATACAAAGCCAAGGTGAGCCAAGAAGTAGAAAAGATCTTATTTCAAAGCTTTTAATTCTTGCTTAGGGTTGGTCTTTCACACTGAGGCTTTACATTGTATCTTCAAAAATGTTATGGGTCTCTACATTAGTATAGGTGTCTTTTCATTCTGCTTTTGTACTATTTCCACAAAAAAAACACTGCATCAACCACCTGTACTTGAAGTACAATTTCTGCTACCATTTTCCTGTTTGTCTTATGTTCATTTAAAAAAAAAAAAAAACACCAAAATTTAGAACTGATTTTTCCCCCTGAATTAACACACAGCCTTAAGACATGTCATCTCTCCTGCAACTAGGCTGGTTCCCAGAGGCCTGAAGCTTCAGGCCTGGGACATCTCAACTCCATGAACTCCCCTGTATTAGCTATGTCTGCCAGCTGCTCTTCCCTTTTCATATATAAAATAATCTTTAGGCAGCATGTGGCCTTGACTATGTGTGTATGTTGTGGCAGGTTCAGGCTAAAAGGGTTACAGGCCATTTGTCAAGCTGTATCACATTTCCTCCACGCCCTTCCTCTCGTGAGTAACCCAACGCCGGAGCACAGCCATGACCGAGGGAAGGCTTTGACTCAAACTCAGCATTACACACTGGTGCCCATACAGTGAGTCACGGCTGTTAAAATAAAGGGCATGACACAGCACAAGTTAAATTGATAAGGAATTAACAGTTCATCAGGCTTGAGGAGAAAAGCCTGGTTCTCCAAAATCACAAGAGGTTAAGCCTTCAGTTGTTGTGTTAGACAACCACTGGAGCCACCATGCACCAGCGCAGAAGTGAGGTCATGCTACACCACCCTTCAGATTCATGGGTGAGGAAGCCAACATTCCATGGGCCTCAAGAATCCCATTCCACTCTGCAGCATGAGATCTGTAATTGAAGGGCTTTGCCAGTTCCATACAATCAGCCAAGTGATGATCTGCACTGTCTGCCTAGGAAAAGGACAGATGTAACAATATTTACTGGCTTATCTGAATATCTCCAAGTGTGTTACAGGAAAATCGGAGTTTGTCAATATAAACTCCTAAGTGACTCAGGGAAGTTTTACTGGCATAGCTATATCAGTCAAGGCACCTGGCTATGCCTCTTGCCAACACCTCTGAAACCAATGCAGTCAGGATGAGTTTCCAATACACTACTGTCTCACCTTTGGTTCCTCCTTCCTCTGAAGTGCAGTTGTGCTTTGGGACGAGGTATTGATGGATGGTTGGAACATCAACTTCATTTCCCTCATCCACAGTTTTACAGACAAGTTTTCTGTACTTCACAATTAAATCTTTTTACTGAGCCAAACTCTTTCCCTTCTAAACAGTGCCTTTAAAGTGAGTCAATTGCATAGAGCAGCAGACATCTATTTTCTTATTCCAAACAAAGAAAATTAAAGATTTATATTAACAGAGCAGGTAGGACAATCACAAGAGATCGTGCTAAAAGCTTTTCCATGGGAATCATCTTGTTTCACACAGGTCAATGAACAGGTAATTTACAAGACATGCTTCAATATCAGGATAAGAACTTTACCCACATCTTGGCCAGACACCTTTGAAGAAAAATAATAAATTTCTACTTTCTAAATAATAAATTTCTAAACTTCTCAGTATATTTAATGATGGTTGAGAAAAGTAAAAAAAAAGTGGATGCTTTCATACCAGGGAAAAGGCCGTTAAGTTTCAGAACTTGAAATGCACAGGAATTGCACACTATGAGAATGATCAAATTTAGAGGCATTTACAAGGTGGATTTCCTCATTCATAGATGGCTTACAGAAACAGTGACTAAAGTAATAACAATATGTAGTTCATAGCACAAGAATATGCTATAGTATCTGCTTCAATATCTACTTGGGGAAATATGAAATAACTGGTTTCACAAAGCAACTTTGAACAGGTGGCTGCATTTCAAAGGTTTTTGCCCAAATACAATGGCAGCCTAATGCTCAGGAAACAGTATAAACCCCTCTGTTTGGTAAACCTTCAGAACACCCCTATCTGAGGCACAGAGCATAAGGAAACAGAACTGCACTACAATGAGATGTATCAGTGTGCAATAGATTCAGGATGTTCAACTTACTCTACCAGCTCCATCCTGATTCCAAGTGACGACATAGCACCACTTGGGTAACACCAATAAACCACAGTGCCTTCCTGACCTTGCTGCTAGTTAGTTCTGAGATGCTCCAAAAGAGATGTTCCTCTCCTAATACAAGACCAAGCAGTTATCTGTAAAAAATACTCTTGCCTTGGGATATGCTATGCTTGGAATTGCATACTCTTTTTCTAATGGAAAGCTAAGAGCTTCAGTAATAGTAGTAAATTACAAAATTTGGCTTCTGAATACATTTCTGTGCAGAAAGGTTGTCTGAATTGTTAAGTGTACCACTAAAAGCATTTAGAGCACAATAGAAGAACAAACCACAGGAATGCCCACTTACAATAGAAAAATCAACCACAGGAATGCCCACTCAAGATAAGCCTAAGTATCATTCTTACAGCTCAAAAAGTCAGGAGTTCACCAGCTGAAGCACACAACCTTCACCTACCTGTGGTATGCTCCCTCCCTGTCCCCACTAGCATTCAATAAAGTGGAGCAAGTCGGAGGATGAGCTGAAAACATCAAGGAGGCCACCTACGTCCGCATTTGTATTGTCTGAAAAACAGTCCTTTGGTGCTCCTTGCGATGCTGAACAAGCATCTATACAAAAATCACAGAAGTGCCAAAACACAACCAGATCAGTTTGTCAGGATTGCCAGAGTTGGAACTCTGGTGGACCTCTCTACTGAGGTTTTTTGTGACGCAGCATCATAGAAGACAATTACTGATATTGACTGTCTCACTCCATGGTTAGGCTGGAAGGAAGGGATGAAGGCAGCACAACATGTTTGCAGTTCTTATTGCAACATTTCAACAAGTCTGGTCCTTTTAAACAGAATTTAACAGCAGGCTGCTTGACGATCCCCAAACAGGTACTAACTCAACATTGTAACCACTTTCAGATTTGGATAGGTAAAAGTACAGCAGCAAAGTTGTGTTCTCATCTTCAAAACACAAGTTGAGCTCTTCATTCTCACATCACCTCCAGGGGAACAGTGGAAGCTAAACTGCTAATAATGCCTCTAGCCATAACTAATATATTTTATTGGTTGTGCTATTTATTGATGTAACAACAGTACGTGGGACCTGGAATCAGAAACAGTGAAACTAATACCAGCAAAATTTATTTCTAAACTTGAATACCTAGATTCTGAAACCTCAAAACAATGGACTCAGAACAGTTTCTTACAACCAGCTAAATGCCACACATCTTGCTTTGAAATAAGTTGCAAAACAGACTATCAGACATCTTTGCATTAGTTTGCTTTGTGGTTTGTTTCATCTATTCTAACCACATTTAAAATTGGGGAGGGTGGAGGAGGGGATTGGGTTTTGTTTGGTTTAGGGGCTCAAAGCTCCAAATAGAAAGACTCTTCTTGGGACTTTTCCCAAACTCCTATATATGGGGACAAAAACTGCATTTCTTCCATGCTTCTCATGCTGGTGACACAGAGGGCTGGATCTATGGTAGTGCTAACTGCTTTAGGAAAGGAAAGTCTCATGCAAATAAAACTATGTCTCTTTTTTTCTTTTCTCTTAACAAACTAACTTTCCAAACCATGCCTGACAGCTGCCTGCTTTCTATACTGAAAATGTTACAGTTCATAGTATCAAATACATTGCTAAGTATTTAAAAGAAATTCCTTATGGGTCACTTTCAGAAGTTAAATCTTAGGGAACCCTTCGAACCTACCTTAAAAACTGCTGGGCTTATTTACAGCTGCTTCACTTGACTTAACAGCTCTACTAAAGTAAGTGCAAACCATACAGGTTTGAAATGGTCCATTATCATGTAAGTGCTGCCCTGGTGGTTCAAAACAACCACTGGAAAATGGTGATCAGCTGTCCAGATTCCAGCAGATATCACAGATATCATAGCAGGACTCTTTCTTTACCAAAAGTTGGTTGACATACCTCAAAGGAAATCACTGGCAGGTATGATAACGTTGTTAGCAGTTAATTCAGTCACAGGACAAGAGACGATTTTCAGTTACCAAGACTTATATTTAAACTTTTATCTTGACGGCCCAGCAAGAGGAACTTTCTGCTGTTACTTGGTAGCAAAAAAAACCCCTACTGAAATGTTGAAGTTGTAAGCAACAGGTTTGCTTCTTCCATTAAAAGAAACATTTCTATGTCCTGTTAAAACTAATGAGATAGTACTCAATTAGTTGAAAGAAATACCCATTACAAAAAAAAAAAAAAGAAAAAAAAAGAAAAAAAAACTTAATACAAATGTCCCTGTCCCTAGTCCTTCACACACAAATACTACACAACTTTACATGATCAGTACAGGACTGTTCTAGGTCATTACTGACCTTACCAAAAACATAAGTTTAACTTCAGAGCACCATCCCAGAAGAAAACCAAGGCTGAGTTTCATGTTTGTGTAACTGTTATGTCCATCACATTTAGCAATTTACACAGAGCTTGCATGGTTAGCAGAAGCTTTGTTCCTATTTCACCAGAAACTGGGTTCAGAGCACTGCCAAAGATAAATATCCCAGTTAGGTTGGGGAGTGGAGCAAAGGGGAGAAGGTTTAAATTGGCAGGGAGAAGGGGAAAGAAATGGGAAAAACCTCATACAAGTCCACAAGCAGAAAGGAAGCCAAAAAGCATCCATCGTTTACTATCTTTGTAATATAAATAAAAAACTGTGAAAAAGCAGAGCAGGAATGCAAAAACTAGAAGAAAAAAAAGACAAAGAACTAGTAAGTTGACTGAGAAGAATGTTTGGGATCAAATAGATGCAGCCTGTTGTAAACTTGAGTTTTTCTAGCATAGATCATGGAGTTTTGCCCCTGCACATGACCAACATCTCAGTGCTGTAATTATACCAGCAGAGACTGTTGGCCTTGCTTCAGTTCAATTATACATGCTACTGCACTTAGAACACACCAGAACAATCCCATCCTTCAAAAGAAGAAATAACACTAATCAAATTACAGAACCCAAAACAATTTAATTCCACATATTGTAGGGGGATACACACATATGTCCTTACATTTGGAACAGAACAAATACATTAAAATCCTACAATATCCAGCATCTGAAAATATTTTTTGTTTATACTATTAAAAGAATAATTTTTTTAGCTGAGAACACCACTTTCCCCAAAGTAAAAATATTAAAACATTAAAGTAGCATACAGTTCCTGTAGAGATTCCAACTTGAGCAAGATGTAGTTGTGGAAAGTCTACGATCCATGTTGCTTGCGCTAGACTAGTCTAAGAAAATCTGCTCCATTCCTAGTTTAGGAAAGAACCAGATTTTCTGAACCATAGTAACGATGTTGCTGGCAGCAAAGTAAATTGTAGAGGTTGATTGACATTGTAACTTTTCACTGATTTCTGCAAAGAGCTACATTCAACATTGAACAGAATTGCACTGCATATGGATACTCCTCCCCGCGTAATTCTTCCACCCCAAACCCCCTTGTTGTTTAATTTACAGGAGGATGCTATTAAGTGAAATTATCAAGAATTTCTTGCTCCTATCCAATAAAGCTGGTTGACCCACAGGGTGCAAACTCCTGGAATTCACCAAGCAGAGTCCTCCAGACAGCTCCTGCACAACACAGAAAGCAGACGGGCTCCTGGAGCTGCCAGCATTTCAAAACTGATCCTGGCCAGCACCAGTGCCCTTTGCCAGCTCTGCAATTAAGGCTCATGTTGGGCTGTGCTTCCAGGAGGCCAAGCACCCTAGATAATGAAGGTACAGGGTAGATAATCAGCACAGGGTAGATAATTAAAGAGCACACACATTCAGCAGCAAACCACATCAGAGAAAAAGCAAACATTGGAACTGCAGCCATTATTTACTGGCTTACAATGCACTAGCAAGAGCCTACACAAGAGTGCATCCAAGAGAAGAATGGGAAAAAGATAAGTATATCATATCATCATTGCTCTGCAATAGAGCTGGCAATTAGAGTTGCAGTTATGCTGATGACCAGCAGAGTTCCTGTCTCCTTACTGATCCACTTCAAACACCACAACTATTTTTCTTCCCTTCTGGAAGATAAATCAAAATTACTGCATATACACAGTGCTATAAAAAAATGCAATCAAAGCCTTTCCAATGGTAATATCAGAGATTTAAAGTGCATCAGCACAAGAGCAAGAATCAAAACAGTCACTTTTGTCAGTTACTCCATTCAATAATCAGCAGAAATTATCATTGACAGTTTCAGCAATGCATGTTTTCCTCTTCCACTCCAGTCCACAGCATCCCATCTTTAAAGCTGACTTTAAAAACTGCTCAAACATCTTGAGGGGTAAACAATAAAATACATCTTGTAACAGAAGGATGTTAACAGCACACTCACTTCTTGCTGAGCTTTTAGAAGCCAACAGCAGCCAATACATTGTAGAGTGTAACTATGTCTCTTCCCAATACAACAATCTAGTTGAAAGAAATCTGGGATATCAGGTGTAGGCCAAGAGCATCTTCAGCTCATTGTGAGCAGCTGCTGCACATGTGACCAATAAAGAGAACCTAGCATCACCCAGCCCCCAGACAAAGTATGGCCATGTGCATCATTCAAGAGCTCAGAAGTCTGATATTTGAAAATATAAGTAGTGCAAATAACCTACAGTTCAACCTGAAAGTGAGTTTTACCTGCTGTTGTTGTGTTATAACCCCAAGAACATCCTTCTTCAACTGTTTAGATTACACACAAAACTCAATAGTGGAGGTGGTGTAAGAATTAGCTATTAATTAACTTTACAATTTACCTGTTGGGGCAAATAACCCAGGAGAGCATTATCTGCAGAAAGCTCTCACAGACACCAATGCTGCCCACCAGCCCTTTCATTGCAATGTACTTGTGCCAGGAGAGAGGGATGCAGGCATATTCATTTTAAACCAAGTGTAGAAGACATACAGTCAAATTATCACATAAAGAATATTTCTGAAAAAGGCTGCATATATTCTGCAAACTTAGAGATGTGTTGCATGCATGTAATCTTAACCAAACTGCATCTGAGGAAGTTCTTCCCAACTTCTCTTAAGCAATCAGTATTTGAGAACATTTCTCAGAACACAAAAATTTTGGGCTAGGTATAAAATACACAGAAATTTTATATCTAGCCTGCAATCAATTTCCAAATGTGCAAAGAATTGTGTGTGCGCTCCCCCGTCCCTGGGTTAAAAAGAGATAGAGCATGATGATCTAGTCTGCCACCTTGAGCAGCACAGAACACAATTTCAGCCACCAGCTCAAGAAGCCCATGATTCCTGGTTAACCCAGAAACTGCTATTTAAAAAGTCTTATTAAGCCCATTTAATAAATTCATTTATGATCATCACAAACTAATGTTTGGTAAATTCCCCAAATTTAACTGTCTTTAAGACCTGACACATAGAAGCAGCTATGGTAGATGTAACTGCTGAGAAGCAACAGGCTTTTCTACCTTTACCTGCTAGAACTGCCCAACTTCAGCTTTCACATCTTCCTCTGAGCTTCCTTCCTTTGTGACTTATCACAACACTTTCTACTCTTCTTCCAGATAAACTCAAAGTAGGCTTCTTTATTCTCAGCCCTGTTTTGCTAGAATTTTAAGTTAAGTTTGGTGTTCTGGTTTTTGGGAGTTGTTTTTTGTTTGTGGTTGTGGTAGTTTTGGTTGTTTTTTTATATTTGTTTGACATCGGTTTGTTTTTTAATATGAACACAGACACAATATTTCCTGTATATCATGCTGGCAACAGTTCTGAAGAGCTGGTACAAGAAGCAGGCATGATACTCTAGCTTTGGTCTTCTCTAGTGACATATACAATTGCAACACCACCTCATCAGCATTTTCCTGTCAACAAGGAGACATTTCAGAGTCCTGGAAACTCACAATCAGCCAGCAACCACTAACTTCAATGTCTTCCAGGACCATCCTTTCAAAGGAATGCACACATTAGCAGCAGTGAGCAACTACAGCCTGAAAGACTTTCTAGTGTTTGCTGTAATTACATTCTACCTGAAGCTATTCAAGATTGAAATCCCCAAAAGGTCAATATGAAAAGTTGGCATGTGAACATTCCTTCTGAGTAGATAATCTCACTTACTGCTACATATAGGACAAATTATTTTCAGATCATCAGTTTCTTTCATATTACTTTTCATAAGTTTAACTATTAAACACATGGATTTGAATTCTTCAGAAGGGTATTTGGAACAGCTAAAATATGTTGCTTTAATATAGTTTTGCATTTTTTTTAAAGTATTTCCTAAAGACTTTTAAAAATTCACATTAACATGAAAGGATCAGAAGAAAACACTACATAGATCATTTTCACCCAAATACCACATTTCCAGATCATTGAAGGAATGTGGTGACTTTCCATAGGGCTTCTTGTACAACTTCAAGAGATTTTGATTTTTACAGAAATAGATTAATATATTACTCAGTTCATTAAATTATTTCTTTTCAATGGAAATTTGGAAAAATTAATGCAAAGTTTTTAATACAGTTATGCATATAGACTTACCTCCTCTGTAATTTTTAATAGGAATTTTTAACTCTCAAGTAAAAGCTATGACACAAAAAAAAAAAGCCCAGATACAAAGTTATGTTTCAAAGCAGATGGATACTACATTGATACAGTTATGGGAGAGAAGAAAAGAAAAGATACTTGTCAGGTTGCCTCTATTTCTATTTGCAAAACAAAACGCTGTAGAAAAAAATCAGCATGAAGTTTGAGATATCCACCCTCTTGATCTCCTCTTAAGAAATCTACACCAGTAGGGATGGTTCAAAAAATCCTATCACTTCACCTCAGAATCTGAGATTTTAAAAGTCACAGACTGAATTCCTACAGGATGCCTACTCTGCCTTCCACCAGTCCCCTAGTTTATTACAATAGTGCAAACCCACTACTTTTCTAACATAAATCTATTCATTTCTATAAATGAAGTCAAAAGGACTTTAAAATAACACTGCACAGCATGAATACTAAAAGATGGAACAATTTCAGCTATAACTTTGTACAGTATGGGAGATTTAACTATAGATATTTACTTGTTTAAGCACCATTCTTCAGTTCTTGCCTGTGCTGCCCCCCTCCAGCCACTTCACTCTTTGAGTAGTGAATGCATCCTGTGGTTAATGAGCATTCTGAATATTGAGGACACAGCAAAATCCAAGATGTGCACCTGACTATGGAGAAACCTTCAAGAAGGCACCTACTACTACACAGGAAGAAGGGAGTAAGAAAAGATATTTTTGTGTCTAAGTTGCTCAGCTACACAATAGATTCTTCCTTGATCTGAAACAACTGGCAATTACTCTAATCACATTGAACTCAAGGCCCTGAAAACTTCACTGCTATTAAAAAAAAAAAATCCTTCACAGATACATCTCAATTCAAAGCTTCAAAGCAGCTTTTCCCATTATTAAACCTACCCACTCCAATGCCTCAGTCTCATTTATGATCACCATTTCAGTACAAAAGTACTACTTAAGCAATTGACAGAAATTAACATTTTAAGTTAAAAGCTAGTTGTGACCATCTATGACAGCACATGCAACTGAACAAGAGAAAACAGCAGAGCCTCACAACACTCTGAGATAGCATATAGATTGCAAGAAGCTCAATCCTCATTCCTTTCCCATCAGGGGACACAAGAAACCTGACTTGAGTGAGATGGGTTGATACCAAGGTGTTCTGAAGGAAAATACATGGTGCAGGGCAGGTAGCCCGCTTCCCAGCTAACTAACACACCAGTCTATGAGTGCCACAGAACTGAAGACTGGATTGTTAGAGAAAACTCTAGACAGCTAACATCTTCACAATGTAGCTTTTAGTGCTCAGAAATTTCAACCACTATTATTATTTTCAAAAGAAAGTGATAAAGGTAAGGGAATTTTAACAGTGAAAGAGCATAAAACAGTTTTTTGACTAGTAGAGGTAAAAAGAGCATTAAGGTGAGACAGCTCACAGATAGTAAAACCCAGATTCGGGCATTTTTACATCAACTAGCTGCTTATGTTCCCACTAAAATCAATGGTATATTCTGTTCATCCTAAAGCAGATACCTGTGTTCACTCAGCTGAACAGTTCCTCAGGTCCACTGGCTAGGTCTCTGCAGACTCTAATGGGAACACAGGCAATGAGCTCACACCCTGGCATCTAAATTTAGGTGCCCAAGACTGTGAGCCAACCCTACAATTTATGCAGCCAAAGTACATAGGCATGCTGATCGGCCAAACATACACATGCTGTAAGCAACCTCTGGGACAACAGTCCTTTAAAAAACCCTTTTCTGAAGAAGGATGTAGGGGTAAAGAGAAGTCAATAACAAAGCTGCTAACAGAATGAGCTGAAGTCTGACTACATTCCATACCAGTTTCAGTCTGCATGAAAAGAAAATAGTTTGTAGATATACATAAGGAGGCAGAGATTCTGCCCTACAAAAGTTGTCTTTAAAAATAGCAACACATCTGAATGACTTCCAGCACAACTGCTGAGGGAAACTATCCTTCATTCATGAACTGTGTTAGTAGGGAAGGACTGACATGGATGTATCTTTACTTTAGAATTGTGTCACATTTTTCCCAGTTGCCACATGTATGTACATAGCACTGGACTTACAAACTAGAAAATTAAATAAATAAAGATGGAGTGAAAGAAAATAATGTACTCTAAACGAAACAAAACCCCCCCCCCAAAAAATCCCACAGCAGAAAACTCCTACAACACAGAAGCCAGATTTTGAGTTAGGGCATGCTCAGACACTGCAATAAGACAACAAAGCACCACTTCCCTGAATTGCCCTAAATTGACCACTTGTTCTTAATCTCTCCCAATTGTGAGATAACAGATCCACTTGTTGACAGAGCCACAGATTGCATCAATTGGTTGCCCACAGAATAACACTGGGACCACTTGTTTGACAATTATGCAGGCTAACATCCCTCTCTCTCTCAGCTCCTCAGTATCACAGTCAGAGGAAAGGACAGAAGAGTGAAAGCAGCTAAAGCAGCTTAACCCTTGAGATGCCAACAGTTGGCCTACTGAGGTGTTCCTGTACACTTGGCTTTCTTGGCAAACAGGATTCTCCAGGGTAGAGTGTGAGTGAAAACTCTATCTACAACTCATTAATTCTTTTTCTCCTTTGGGCTTGCCTGCCACTTGGACCAGGAATGATTTTCAGTCAAGAAATCACGATATTGAAGCACAGATTGAAGCAGCAGTCACAGAAAGATTGGAGCAAAATATTGCTGTAAATAACATGACAGTGATTCTACATTCTTCTGCTGTCTTGAAGTCTGACAAAAGCTGCTCTTTCCTCACTTTTACTTTTTCAACATGACCACCAGACTTCCCCTCAACCTTTACTTGACAGGACATTATTTCCTCCATCTAATACTTTGTCAAGTAATTCCAAGTAGCAGTCTCTCTGTTATTTTGCCCAAGGACCTAAATTGGTAATTATTTTGATTGTCCTGCATCCTCTTAGCTACTAGGACAGGACTTCAAGAAATAAATCACACCAACCAACAAATAAAAATTCTGGAAAACAATTCCACAGTACTAGCAGTGTGGAGCTGTTGGTTTGTTTCAGTCTTTAGTAGTTGCTACTTAAATAGGACCAGAGCCATTTTTAAATGAACAGGTGAAGAAACTTTTAATTTTCCTTTTGGAATGGAACATTCCAAAACATAACCAAGTGATAGCAGTTAGCTAAAGCCCAACACAAAAACAAAAGCCTTGGGGCTGTCAGTAGCCAGACATTCAAGAGGACTCAACTCAACTGTTCCCAGACAGACAGAAACCTGGGGACAAAACCACCAGTTTCCATTCTGAGGTAAGGCCATTCATATGCTCAACACATTACATTAAGAGCTCAAGACTAGAGCAGGAAGGTATAACACAGATTTCAGTCCAGTTTGAAGGAATGCTTTATGCCAATGGGCTCCAGGCCTCAGAAGGAAGACTCCCCAAACTAGCACAAAGACTCTGCAGCAGCACAGCAAGCTGCAGGGGCAGATGAGCTGAAGGACCCTCACATTGCAGGCTTCTGGTCAGCGATTCTGCCAGGAACTGTGGCTTTGAATGCACATCTGTTTGTGCCTTTGTGGTCTCAACTATTCAAACTAGCCTTTAAGGCACATTAGAGTTCATTTATTCCCCCAGGCACTTGCACTTGGGACAGTAAGAGAAACTAAAATCCAACAAGTTTACATTCCTGAATTGTCAGCTGTGGGTATTACTGAGGTCTATAGCTGTCTCCTTGAACCAGACTGCATTTGGGATCAACTGCAAAATCAGATCAGCTTCCCAGCTAGGCACAAAACACTGGGTTTGTTTCCTCCAGCACTGCTTCTCCAGTTCAGCCTTTCCACTTCACAACTGGTAGAGATGCTTCTCCAAATCCCACCCTCACACCACTAGACCCAAAAGAACCCCAAGAGAACATCCCAGGCTTGGAAACCAATGGAGAAGCTGTGGGAGCATTAGTTACTAGAAAACCTCCCTTAACATTTCAAGTTTAAAGCAGCCTGGAAACAGAGAACAAAGAAAATAGCAACTCTTACACAGCATGTAATTTCATAGCCTGAGAGAATAGGAGAGAGGCAGAAATAAAAGAAAAGCTGTTAGTACATAATATATAAGTAGCATTTTAAGAACAGAAGGTTTGATTTACCAATTAAAACACCTGAAACTGCAAAAGTGAACATTTGACTCCTGCCTTTTCATTCTGATTAATACAACCAACAGATTTTCTGGTATTATTTACAAGTACCCAAGACTAGTAGATGAGAGCTCATAACAGCTCTGAAAAACACATTTCAGTTTCACTCAACTATGGTGGAACTGTTCAGAGTTTTTTTATACTGAGAAACAGTAAGCACTGTGGCGTATTTTGTAACTTACTAGTTTACAGCCAGCAACAGTAAGGGGTTTTAAAATGCAAGTTCTTGCTGTCATTAATATTACACAGTTGAACTAAGCATGCCACAAAGAACACTACAGGCTAAATGCAGGCTAGCGACACTCAGATATGTAAATGCAACATCCAACCCAAGACAGGTTGTGATATAGAGAGGGTGCACAGGTCAGGATCCAAGCAAAAAAAGCACACCATGCTGCTCAGCCTGAGATTCTGAGCAAAATTATGCTGGTAGTGTCAAACAAAGGCACCAAACATATTCCTTAAAGCAGCGAGAGATTAAATACCTCTTCTGCCTTTCTGCCAGTGGCTGCTGCCTCCATAATCCACATAGCTAACACAGGTATAGGTCCAGGCCTCAACTACTTTTTAAAATTATTTTACTGGGATGAAGTCTTTTAGTTCCAAGTCATGTGCAGGGCTGTGACCTGTGGGGCTGAGTACGCCTTCCAGTGCTTCTGGGAGGAAAGCAGAGCCAGCTCTGGGTGTTCATGTCCAGAGAGAGTGTGAGGCAGCTGCTTGTCTCCAGCCATCCCCTGCTTGCCTGTGTCAGACAAGAGAAGCAGTGTCCTGCTCTCCCCAGAGCATCTCCTCTTCAAAGATGGACTGAAGCAAGACAATTCTCCTTTCAAAAAAATTCAAACCCCCAAACCATCCAGCTCAAGAGCAATTCTTTGTGCAAAAGTGCTTTAAATCTGAAAATTGGGTGCTGAGTGAAGCATATTTGTTTTCAAGCAGAATGAACAGGTTTTCAATTACCCTTCCTCTAAGCTACGAAAAGAGAAAGTAAACTATGAAAAAACACAGAAGGGAACTACTGAGGACATCAAGCTTCAAAGTTTACCTTAAAAACTAAAGAAGTACACTCAGGATTTCTCAATTACTCTTAACAGCTTTAGTTATACATATAAAAAAATACAGATCTCCTTGATGTTTAATGTGCTTTAAATCTCTGAAGTTAATGAGAGTGAGCTATTTCCTAGTTTGGAAGCCTTTAAAAAAACAAGGGAACACACTCTTTCCTTAAAAATAAATGTTTCAAAATGTAATTAAAAATCTAACAGAAAAAAACCCCAAACAAGTGCATGTGTTGAGGTGGAAAACACTGGCCAATGCACCAGATCTGCAAGCGCTCACCCCATGAGGTGCACAGGGCTCAGAGACACATTAAGTTGTTTCAGGGAAAGCCTCAGAAGGTGCAGGGTACACAAGCTGAAAACCCCCAAGTCAGAGGGAAATTTCCCATAAGCCTCGTGTGAAAGGCTGCCTCCTTATCCTGCAGTCGCTGAATAGTGCTTTTCTTCTGAAACAAAGTGCATGAGGTACAGCGAACAAACTGTAAAGGTAACTAGGCCTTTTGTCATGTAGTTCCTCCACCCACTTGTACTTTACCGCACAATAGCTCGTTTACAGATTCAGACCACTCCAGCTCCACACAGAAACAATCCTGTATTGTGAAGTGAATCTACCAGAGGAGTAAAATCTAAAAATACTGCAAAAAGTCTATAGCAATCATTTTGTGGAACTCTCCGGTTCTTCCCTTAGAGACAAAGGCTTTCCCAATTTGAATGGCTAATAACAGACTTAGTCACTCCTTACTTGAGTGTGACTAATAGCCTGCAAAAGCAAAAAATACATATGTACCATATGAAGCTGTTTATCTCTTAAAATAAAATAAATTATACTGAAGCAAAAGCAGTCCTAATGTGAAAACCCATGTTGCTTCCTCTCCCATGCCCAGTGGGGAGAACAAAGCACTTTGCAGCACAGAGCCATTCCTGCATGTGCTACCCAGGACAAGCCAGAGGTGCTTGTTTACACCAGCGGGCAGGCACAGCAGCTACAGAATAGTGATGGGTAGAAAAAACTAGCAAAGCACATGGCTCAACCAGCAATCTGCCTAGTCAGCCATACATTAACACAAGTAAATCATGGGAGACCAGTCAGGTTGCTGGGAAAGTCTGGAAGAAAAGACAGATAGCCTACCTACACTCTACTTGCACTTTCACCTCACAGAAAATAGTAACTCCATCCCCCACAAGCCGCTATAATAGAATAAAGATAAACGCAGGGATTATGCCAAGTTGACCCCAGGCTTTGTTCTTTCCCTCCAAGCATATTCAGTGAAAAGGTCTAAACACACATCTGATTTGACAAGCATTCAGATTCACAAAGAACATGGTGAAAGTGAAATCATACTTGGGGCATTCATGGGTCCCTATGTCAAAGGTCATTCAGCAGTGTTTCAGCTGCTGCTTGCTAGGGTTTGAAATGAACTAGTTTAAACCCCCATCACCACAAACACTGACATACAGTTTATGCCAGCCAAATATGTCATAGCATGTTTAGAAACATTGAGCTCAGAGATAATATAATTTTTGCATGAACATTTCATTCTCACAATTGGCACTACCTCATCTGGAAAAATGGATCCTTTTCCTTTTTAGCCAGATTCATGTCAACTCACATAATTCATCTGCAGAATATTGAATTATTATTAGAAAGGAGGTCTGACCAAACCATTTATATCCTTCCCTCTTTACATAAAAAAACCAAACCCACAGTATTTTTCTACCTAACTAGAAGTTAATTAGTTTATTCAAACCAGAAAAAAAAAATCACATTTAAATCACTTAGCTATCCCAGAGAGCTCAAAAAGGTTTATCAAATAACTTATCATTGATTTTCTTAGTTTCTCAAATATTATTTGAGTCTTCCAGCTGCCATTCAGGATATTTAAAGAAAGCACACAAGAAACTAACTTGAAATAGTAGTGGGCTGGGAAGCTTCAGGGCTACTAAAAGTGGGGGAGCCTGTAACTTGAAAACCTGCTGAGAAATAACAACAGGGAGGGAAAACAAATGTATTCTTCCAAAGCCTTTGTGAAGCTCGCTCTCAGCTCCGGGCAGCACAGTGGCAAGCCCAGCTGTCGATTCAGCAAGCTGCAAGACTGTCACTCCAAAACAGGTCACAGTTCAGCAAGCAAGTTGTTATTTGTTTTCACTGCAGAAGAGGTCTACACTCTAAAAAGCAGCATTTCTGAGGCAGTGCTTTCCTAGGAACAACTCTATTTGTTTATGTCTTACGAATAATACAGCATTTTGTCACCAGTAGACATCAGCAGACGTCTTAACAGGAGAGAATCTCAAACCTCTCTTTATTACAGGAGGTGGTTTTCCATAAGGATGCTGGCTCACCATAGCTGGCAATCAGACACGTTTCTGTCACTTTGTCAGCAAGCTGAAGAGTAAGGCACCAACATCTACTGCTACCACCTCTAGCTCCCATGCCAGAGCACTGCCAGTGCATCTGCCAAAAAGCAGCTTCTATTCCACAATCTCCACTAAAGGCACACAGGTAACAGCAGGCTCAGGACTGCCCCACTGACTGCTTCCCAAGGCAGCAGCAAGAGGGCTGTGTTTAGTGGGACACACACCATTAACTGACAGGAATTAGTTGCATTACATGTTCTCATCTCAAACACTAGGGCATCAATTTAAATAACCTTTAGGCAGGAGGCAGTCTTTATTCTTTTGACAAATGGGAAAAAAATACCTCTCAAGGAAACACAAAATGTGCTTGTTCTTTTTGGCTAGGAAATAGGCCCCCCAAATCCTGCAGATGCTCAGTATGACTTCTTCATCTGCATCTTTCCCACATGAATAAGATTCCATTAAAAGCAGAAGATTGACATGATCTCAAAGACTGAATATTTTGTTCCAGAGCCCCCAAGCCTAAATGGAAACCTACATGTAGGCTTTCCATGAGTGTCCTGCTTGTAGAAATGGAGAACAATAACAAAAATAACACTTCTAGAGGGTTCAAGACAGGAGAGATGACTAAAGAACCCTTACTCTTTCTCACGTGAGGATGACAACACAAGCATCACAAGGAAATGCAGGCCTCACTTCTCTCCAAATCCCTTCTGTCCCCTGCTGTGAACAAAGCACATTGCTTTCCTAATGCCTGGCAGGTTGTGTTCAAGATGGTACAGAAATCCCTCCTATTCTATCATGCTGTGTAAGCAAACAGATTTGTCATGTTGATGCAGTTGCTTGCTAGTTTCAGAATATTCTGAGTTTTGTAGATGGCTGTGATAACTACCAGATACTTTGGGAATCTGAGAGGTACAGAGAAATAATATTCAGCCAACAAAACAAAAAGAAAGAGAATCAGAGGTATTGCTTAGTCTCATCAATAACACCCAAGGCAGTAATATGAACATTTTTTTTTTGGCTGCATGGTTTTCCAGAACTCCATTGTGAGTCAACATCAAAAGGAAATCTAAGGGTAAGCACATGTGAATGAACCTGAATGATTTTGAATACTCGTTTCCTCCAAAACAGAACTTGACACTCCTTCTTCTCATATGCTACAGGCTGGTCAGCTGAGGATTGCATTTCAGTCTCTGCAAGTCACCCAAATTAAAGAGTTCCCAACTGTATCAGAGACTGTCCACTGAAGTACTCTGTAATAATCACATAGGTTTTACAGAACTGCATTATTTGCTCCAAGAAACCTAAACCACCTATTATTACAGCAGAGATAATCATATGCCTTATTTAAGCTGAAAAACATAGATTTGGCTTTTTTTGGAAGCATTTTTTCCCATCTCTAAAAGAGTCTTGCTTGGAAGAGGGGGAAGAATGGAGGTGAAAATACACTGTAGCTCTGCACATCTTAAAATCTTGAAGCTTTTGGACAGCTAGATAAGCATGACAGGATTCACTACTTCATCCAGGAGTAAGAACATTGCACTGACTCATTTAAACTCTTTTAAGGAGAAAAACATGAGGCTTTATAACATCTGTCTATACAGCACATCTAAAAGGCTTTTCTTCATATTTGCTGGAGTCACCAGGATTCACACAGGGCCTATAACACATAGAAAAGATGGCAACAAACAATATTTCACATACCCTAGCTTGTCTACTTCCGTTCTACCTGAGAAAAACAACAGACAAAAGACTGGTAAACTGCATGGTTCTGTAGGAGTAGGGAGCAAATCAGTGTGAACCTGTGAGCCTCCATATCTTCATAGCACTGTGTTTGTCAAAGCTTAAGGCAAGGGGTGGCCACTAGGACCCACAACAGGAAAACTGGGGGGAGGACACACGGTGAAAGACAAAGAAGGCACCTTCCAGGCCTGTATTTTCTAAGCATCTCATTTTGTCACATGCATTGCACTTCTGTTTGCACAAGGCCTTCTGTAGATTCAGAGTTTGTTCACTATATTCTTTAGAGAGGAGACGCTAAGCTGTTTCCACATCCTCACTCCAACAGCAAAAGACAACCTGCTTGCATAGTTTCAGAATATGTTGTCATTTGTGTTAAATCTAGCAATAAATATTCTGAACTGGTTACCTTTTAAACCTGAAAAACATGGATTTACAAGTTTCTGCCCTATGCCATTTCATAGCTCTGCAGAGGGTGCTGTTAATTATCACATCCTAAACTCAGGATTCCAATCCTGCTGTACTAGTATTTGCCAACAAAAATTACCAAGAGACCTTAAGCATCAACCCAAAGGCTGTTATAACTGAGGGCTAATCATGTTTATTAGTACTAGGACTATATTTCACTAGTGTATTTTTAAATAGAGAACTTCAAACATACTAGTTAACCAAATGCTGACTTCCAAACTAACAGGTACTAACTAGCAGGACTCAAGGTTCTCAAAAATTCCTGGTTTTAGTGAATTTGTCTGAAAGGGACGTTTAAAAACATTGTACTGCTTGGTCAGGCAGACTGACATACTACATCACTTGCCATTATGAGCAATCATTCAACTCTAGGAAGCAAGGACACTGGGTTCCACACACCCCACTCCTCAATGGTATAGGAGTACCCCACCACAAGACTTCTTTTATGGATATTTGGAATCTATTAGCACGGATGCTTTCACATCTGCAAACTTGCCTCATAATACGGTGTTTGAGTCAGCTGTGTCACCATTACACCTTAAACAACACAGAAAACCACAATTAAACTGTCCACCAAAAGAATACTTTTTGTGTACCTAAATACTTTGAAGATAATAAAACCCCAATTTTCCACATTTTCTTCTGGCTAAGTGAAGATGATCTTTTAACTATTCTGCCACTCTGCTCTGCTGCAATTTCCCATATTTGTCCTGAAAACCAGCCACAGCACAACACTGTAGCCATGTCAGCCAGATCAGTTGAAGGCAATACCCTTCTCAGTCCAATATGTAACTATAAAAACCCTATAAAGGACAAGAACAGGTCTAGATCTTTTTATTCATATTCATAAATGCAACTTTTCTAAGCTGCAATAATGTGCAACATACTGCTTTCAGGAGTGCCAATTAAGTCACAGATGTTGAAAGATTTGTAAAATATGTAGCTAACTCCTTCCCCCCAAGAGAGTTCACTTTCTTATTCTTACTCAGATGTCTTTACATCACCTAGCAGTGAGTATACCTCTCTTTCCATCTGTGACTGCAGAAACTAGTGGCTTCCTACTGTAAACCACAGCAATCACATGGGGCAAAGAGAGAGGAGACAAGAAAAACCCCACAGATCTCTCTTAAACTAGTCTGGAATGTATTTTATTTGTCACCACATACAGACAACCCACTGTCAGAGATAGTTAACTAAGCTTTAGTTTTATCACCAGCTTCCTTGCTAAGCAGCTATAGTCTCCAGCCATAAAAAGGTCATATTATTAGAGAAACAATTCTGAATGCAAAATAAAAATGCATGTAAAGAGAATTAATACTGCTGTCAAGGGAGCAGCATTTGTGGAGCTCTATGGTATTATCAGTTTTGTTATTTCCTTTTTCCGAGGGGGGAGGAGGTGATGGGCAGCAGACTTTATTGGAACAGAGGAAGGGAGCAGAACTTTTGAGGAAGGGTTTTTGCTTAAGGCAAATCAATCCTAAGGACTGGGGAAAGTTGGTGTGTAACATGCAGCTTTGGAGATCTTTGAAGGACACAATCCTTACAACAAACAGTATCCACATCCAGAACAGTCACAAGGAGACCTGGCAGCAGCTAAGAGAATGAGAAAAATAAAGCTTGTTCAAACAGTATTTCCATTTTATTTATTAAAAGTTGCAATTCATACATTTTTCTGCTAAAGCATAGATTTTCAGAGTCCATTTGAGTTGTAACCACAGCAACATATTGAACAAACCACAACAAGCAAGACAAACTACACCAAATGTGAGTTAAGAGGTTTGTTTAATTAAGTATTTCAATACAAGTTTTCCATGTTTTGACAATACATCTGTATTCTATATACCAAATTGTTTTTATCCTGACTTGCCAGTTAGTTTGGAAGCTCATGTATATCAGAAGCTGTCTTAATATCCTGAGCAGATGCAAATCAGGAAGATCTTCCATTTTAGCATAAATTAATGTACTGCACCTGTTCTGGGTTTTTTTTTTTTTTTAATGGGGGACAGCACCTTTTAGAACTTGAATGCCATAAAAACAAAAAAAAAAAATCTTCTTGAAAGCTGCAACTGGAAGTTACAAGTGCACAAGCAGCCACTACTGCTTACTGACACAGTAAACTATAGACAACTGAAAGGGCTTTTTAAACACTGGATTCTTACAATGGGTAAGTATACCTGTCAAAAAAAAACTTGATAAGATTCTTCATTAGTTTTCCTGCTACTATGCTTCTGCACACAGCCTTATTTGTCTACTTGAGCCAACTCTCTACAGCTTTCTATTTCATGTCCTCCTCCAGCATCTGGACTCCCTGTGTCTCAGCCATGCTCCTGGCCCAATTTCCTTCAAATCTGTATTAGCACATCTTCCAAAAGACTTAATAAACCTAACACACTTCTGCAGGGCAGATTATGTAATCCTGTAACTAAGCAAAACATTAGAGATAAAAAAAAAATTAAAAGAAAGGAAAAAACCACACACACCTGCATGATGAAAATGAAACTGAGCCATCATGCTGTTACTACCTTCCTTCCCCCACACATACACAGCAATCAGGAATAGCAAGTAGTACATCACCAATTTAGCTCATAAGTATTTTCCTGCCAGAAGAACTGTCAGCACTGCTCTGTAAAGCACCTAGGAATACTTTTGACAGTTGAAAAAAAAAAAGTTTATTTTATACCAAATAACATGATCATAAACCAAAGGCTACTCTCTCCATCTCCAGTACAGACATCCTCCATGGCAGGCTTGTCATTTTTTTGCTTTACAATGGAGTCATTTTATTGCATGCAAGAAGCCCCAGGCATTCAGTACAGCCCATTACTCTCTGCTGCCCACATTCAGATGGCTAATCTGCTATCAGCCAGAAGCTTGACAGACAAAAGGAAAAGGCAGGAAAACAGCTCATGCAGCTGCACATGCGCACACACACTCCAGCTACAAAGTGTTCCAACAGTAGACCCAAGAATGAACAAGACACACATTGGATTGACAGTCCTACTTAAAACTGTGGTTGAAGGAAGACACACGAATTCTTTAAAGGTAGACAGGTTGGGGAAATATTTAGGGGATAAAACACTTCATTAGGATGCCTATTAAGATACTTTAAGGCACAAACCTGGAAGACTTTACTCAGTAAGCGAGCACCTTGGAACCTCTGAAAAGTCAAACATTTTTATTCTGAGAATTTGCTATATGAGACCTTCAAAATACTTAAAAATAATGACAAAAGTCAGGAAGAGAGTTAAATATAGGCAACTGTAAACTATTAGAACAAGACATTTGACAAGCTCTAGATTTCAGCACTTCTGTTTTCTTTCTGGCTCAGAAAAGAACTCACTCTTTTCCACAGAGTTATATGCCAAATTATTGCGACACCATACATATGAAAAAGCAAATGCAATGAAATTATGTGCATACAGTAGTGCATAACAAGGAGCTTTTTAATTACTTTTTTCCAGGCACGTGACATAAATGGAGAAGGCTTGCAATTTCATACTAAAACAAAGAAAATGCCTATATTTGCTGGAGTTCTTAAACACCTTATTTTATTTCACTTCTGAAGGAAAGCATCTTGGTACCATCACAAGCAGTACTGCCAAAAACATTTTCTGAAGCATCAGATCCACAGACAACAGTTTGCATCAAACATCTTGTTAGAACTTCTGTCAGGATCATAAACCTCTGCTGTATGTCATGATTTTTATTCAACTAAGTCTATTTGTATCCTTTACAGATGGAAAGCTAAAATTCTCCTTGTGTGAACTGGCTTAGTTCACAGAATCAGAAAGTCTGCCACTAGTTTTATTCACTCACATGCTGAGGTAAAAGCCAGGCTCATCATCATGTAACCAGCACATGAACTATGCAGGCGTGATTAATCACATGGTGAAACAGAGAGAACTGTGGCACGTTATACTGTGTGATGTGTCACTGGAACTATTTCCCCTTTCCTAGGCCACAGCTACCAATTAAATTCTGCTTCTCATTTCTAAGGTATTATTTCACTATTGTGCAGAAAGTCTCCCAGCATTTTGACTGCACTATGGAACCAATTCTATCTTCCAATATTTGCTCAAAATCATATTCAGTGTTCCAGGAATACAGTACATCTGTCAATTCCAAATCTGGAAAATGTACAAGGTAAGCCTTACCATGAAGGGCAGAAGTTGTCAGAATAGCATATTTCATAGAATAAGACTCTGTGGTTTCACTATCATTACAACACTTCTGAACAGAAGTCTACCTTGTGTTAATACTGGGAGCATTCAAACCAGTCTAATAAATTAAATTATTGGATATAACTACAGATATATAGATATAGATAGATGTAGATATATATATGTCTACAAAACAAATCTGTACTGCAAACGCAAATTGACTTTCAGCACCCAGTAGCTAGAATGTATCAAAATAGGTTGTTATAACAAGCCATCCTACAATCTGCTCCTATCTAAAGTTTAAAGTTGGCAAGAATACTGTTTTCTTGTTGCCTTTCAGACTTAGAAGTTCTGAAATCCCCTACTGAGCCTTGTCCTGCAGGTCGAGAGCACTTGTCTGCTTCTGCAGCCATCTGCAGCATCTCCTCAACAGCAGCACATCCCCAACAGTACTCTGCAACCTTATCTTCCTCTCCCACATGTGCAAGGTAAGAAGAGGGAAAAAATACTACATTTGCATATGTAATTATGGTGCAGCTCAGCAGTGAGCAAAAAATTACTGGAAGTTGAGAACAGATATGCCCATGACCACACCTTAGTATTTCAAATGAAAATGCTTAGCAAGGAAGGGGAAGGGACAGCAGCAGGGAAGGAAGCCAGTCATTACAGCTCCAAATCTGCTTCAAAGCTCTTATTCACCACCTCATGCTCTTTACCAGACAAACTGTACCTAGGTCCTTCCTGTGAACAATAGCATAAGAATGAATCCAGTAGTGTGTAACTGGTTCTATTTTGCTTGACTTAACCAAATAGCTCTGCCAGGAATACCATGAAGAAAAGGAAAGGCTTTGGAAAGACATGAACAAAACAGGATGGAAGATTAAACAGGTTACAGATTCTGAACAGTATCTCCCTTTCCAGTCTAAGACTTCACATGACATATGGATAGCTTACAGCAACCTAAGAGAAATGACAAAATGGACTAAAAGGTGAGAAGAAGGAAAATCGGATACATACCTGGAAGCACACAAGGCAAGAATACCTCAAGGCATTAAGAAAAACTGTTTAAAGACAAGTGCATCTTAGAAAAGGGGACAACTCATCTCCCTGACCCTTCTAGGCATTAACAAAAATTATGTTAGCTTACATGAGGAGGAAGGTGTTAGGAAAACAAACAAATAAAAACCCAACCTGCTTCTTTAGACACCTACCAGTTCAACAAAAAACAACTTAAGTCTTGTAGTTAAGGCCTGATTTTTCTGTTCTTTAGTTTGTCCTTTTTCAGATGGAATAGATTTCCCCAGGCTTTTTTCAAATCATGCCACATTTGTGATGTTTTGTTATATCATTTTGCTTTCTTCCATATACACATCTGTGGATGGATGCCTACAAAATAGAAAGAAAATTGCCCTCACTGTCTGTCAGCTGCCTATCAAAGAGAATTGGGAAAAGGATATTTGCTGAAATAATGAAAACATTTTATATCACAATAACTGAAGGTGTTCTCTAGCATCACTGGCCCAACTAGCATTTGATCCTAACAAGGACAGGCACAGTAATTCATAGGTAAAAATACTCTCTACCACATCAGACTCTTAACCCCTTCTAGTGCTGTCCATGAAAATCTCTCTCAGAACCATGGTGAATTGTAAGGCTTATAACTCATTTATCTCCAATGATCTTGCCAGCTCCTCCAGCACTCCTGATCTATCACTTGACCTGTGAGAAGCTAAAGAACAGAGGAGTTGCAGAAAGAGAGGAAATCTGCATCACAAGAAGTACAGAATACTATGCAGTTAGTTAAGGAACAGTTGTTTCTCTTCCTTCCATTACACTCCCATATCATAGAGCGTTCTTGGTGTTTAAAGAACTAATTTTACATGTCCTTTCACTGAAGAACAACTGCTACTCATATTCACACATTCTAACTGAACAGGATGCAATGTCATCACAGCACAGCAAACAATTTTTTTTTTGCTCCCTTTTTCAGTTATAATTAAGAATACATTCATCATTAGACATGCTCATTTGCTTTACACAGTTCTCCAAAAATAGGATCAATGGAACACATTGAAGGGAGAGCAACAAGAAAGATGCTACCAAACAAGAAAGCAAATATTTGTAAGGAAACCAATAAAGGATGCCCATTTTCAGGTTTTAACCTTTGGCTGACAGCAGCTGTTAACCAAACTGCTTTGAAACAACAGGGGTAAAGTCCTCACATCACGGAGGTTGTGACAGCTGGGAATGACAGCTGAAAAGGAGAGAACTGAAACAGGCTGCTTTCAAACAGTACTGACTTTCAAAAATGAGAAAGCATATTTTTAGTTAACTTCTGCTGCTCTGAAAAGGCATGTTAAAATAAAATATATTACATTACAGTAATGGCATCTGAGACAATCAGAGCGAGGCAAAGTAAAAAAGGCTCCTTTCTTCTCTATTGTCCTTTCTGGAGACAAATGTACAAGTCTAAAGAAACATGGTTAATATGTTCAGCACTACCCAACTGAAACATCTGAATCTTGCCTCACTGCTCCACATCCAGATAAAAATTTAACAAGTTTCTTCTTTCTACTCTACCATCACCTATCCTGCTAATACATGAATGTAAGCTGCCAGGTACTCACACAAGGAATTGGATGTATAGGCCAAGATGCAGGAAGACTCAGTACATACATTTTTACTGCCTGAAAGGTGCTTACATTCTGTGTGATGGAAGGAGTATTCTTTCTCAGGAGTACTGAAATAGATTTATAAAGCTACACTGCATTTAACTGGAGTCAGTATTTTATCCTTCAAGTCTCACTGCTCTTGACTGGGATTCCCATTCTTCTTGACTGTCACTCAGGAATACTACTTATCTATGCAAAAAAGAGATAAATAGATTATTAAATAAACAAACTGTAGCTCAATAGGGAAAATGAACGGAATGGTCACACAGATTAGAAAGTTGCAACTCTGAACAGTTTTTTTAAAATATCAAACTTTTGTTACTCTTTCCAACAATAATAAAATAAGATGCAAAGAACTGGAGAACCAGAAAAGCAAACCAAGACTGAGAAATACATGAGCACATAATAAATTAGCTAAAAAATCAAGTGAGAGTATTAGAGGCAATGGCTTATAAAAGGTTGAAAAACTTGCCAACATAACATGGAAATAGAAAGTAGTACAAAACAATACACTCATGAAACCCCCTACACAACTCAACAACAACTCCAGTATTTCAAGGCACCACCCAGCCAACTGAGGTCAAAGCTATTTACCACTGTGATCTTCTCATGCAGCAGCCAAATACATTCCTCCCTGGAAGGCCAGCAAGATGCATCAGAAATGAGGTATCAGACTTCAGTGAGAAGCAGAGTACACCCCTGCCTACTCCACTCTTCCTCCTTCATGCACGCTTTGCCTCACCCATGCAGCACACATGCACACAACCCTCTGCTCTCCAGCCTTCACTTGGGGGTTTGTCTATATTTTTTTTTAACTACTAAAGAGTTCCAACAGCATTCCCCTCAGCAGGAAAGAATCCCTATCCTAACTGATGTATTGCAGTGTCTCATGAGTGGAGCTAACCACACATCTTCACAAATGAAAATATGAGAACACTCTGCATACCCACCTTTGCCTCGTGCTGCCCAGGCAGGAGCAGCACCCACCTGCACCCACAGCTGCTTCCCACACAGCTCCACCTGTGACAAGCAGATGTGGTGGCAAAACCTAGACTTGCCTGTGTTTGTCCTGTTTGTTCCAGTCTAGTCAACTTATCAGGCCTAGCACTTATTTAGATATTCCTGGGAAAGTTTTGTTTTGAGGAGGACTTATGCTTTTTTATTTACTTACCATTTTCAAATATTAGAAATGCTGGTAATACACTGAGACTCTTCTCTAGTCATTACTGTCACAACAAAACCAACATCTGATGAAATAATTTCTGCCCAGATGTTCAACTCCAACACAGCCCCCTTAAAACCCTCCCCATCCCAGCAGGGGTGTTGATGTTAACAGCGTAGTCTTTAACTAATTCCTTCCTGATGTGATTTATTTTTGTCTACCCTTGCTTCACTGAAGATAAGATTTGGAAATACAAAACACACCAGAAGACAACATTCTACTTTTCTGGCACATCACTACATAGACCATGAAGACAGGAAACATCACCAGTGAAAATCCTATCTTAATACCATCTAAAAACAGCAAAAGACAAAATTGAATTTTGAGTCTTGTTTGGTGGAAGCAAAAATATTCCAATAAATATGGACGAACTTAAACAATCAAGCTGAAAGGAATAGTAATTACCAAATGACAAAACTATTCTTTCCCTTTAAGGCACTAGTTCAAGCCAAATGCAAGAGTAGTCCTGAGGATTAAAAATGGATTGGGACTCAGTCTTGCTATGGACTTCCTGTGTGACCTTGGGTAAGTCACTTGAGAATTTAGTTCTCAAAAATAACAGGCCTATTATAGCTGCCAGAATGAAGCACCAATGTTTCTGAGACCACAAATGAAAGACAGGGTTCTGCTTACTTGCCCAAAACAGAAAAGATCCCAGGTGTGAGTCCTCTTGAAAAATGTAGGTAACAACCACCAAAAACTCAGGAATACCGATGTTAATCAGCTGAAAGTTAATCTGGGACTGTACTTTGCAATATGGTACAAAAGCCTATATAAAAACAAAGTAATTTTTGGGTTTCAACCTCTAGTTTTGGCAATTTGAAACCTATAATGAGTAGAACTCTTATGACTTCCAGAGACTCAGAATGTACTGTTTACAGTTGACAAAGCACACCTACTCCAATCAGCTCACAATATCAATTAGTTAAATGTTTTTGAAGTGACTTCAAACAGCTAATGACTTCAGCAATAAGCTTATATTTTTGGTAAATAATAATGACTGAATTTAGAAGCGGGGATGCTTAAGAGGCATTTGGCCAGATAGTGTAGTTTCAGCAGTTTCTCTGCAATAGAGAGCAGTTGATCAAAAAACAGTTAAAAAACCCCGAGTAAAAAACATACAACCCAAGTTTCACAGAAGTTAATTCTATTTCTTTACCATTGTAATAGAGAGTCCCACACGTTAAAAGTGTCTGCCATACCTCATTGGCATTTTAAACTCTATTAAAACAGATGTTTCCACATGAGGAAAGGCATTACAGTGATATTTTGACTTCAGAGTACTTCAGCCTCTCCCCCAGCACTGGAAAACATCTAGAAGAAAAAATTACAGGCTAATACCACAACCAGAGTCTTGGTGGGGAAGGAAGGAGGGAACAGCTGTAGAAGCCCTTCCTCCTGCTTTGTCCACAGAGGAGCTGCTTACAGAGAGCAAGAGCCCAGCCAAGGTCAGTAACACCAATTAACAGGACCTGTCATAAAGCCCAAAGTCCTCAGAAACCCCTCCCCATTGAGTCTACCTGATGTAACTAAAAATATTCAGCAGAAAATTTGGACTGAATTCAAGAAATCAAAGCCTCAAACTTATAAATAAAAACATTGAGTGATTTCTATGAGAGGGAAGCCGAGGTCAGAAGGAAAGTTTCATCTTCTTGCTACTTTTTTATTAACCCTTTCAGCAGCACATGTACAGAGCCCTAGAAGCAAGGCAAACTGTTTCAGGAAACAAATTACCTTTAAAACATCCAACTGCCTCGGGTAATTAATTACCATAAGACAACCTGCTTCACAACTGTTAAAATAACAAGCACTGACTGCTGAGAGAAAAATGAAGAAATAGTGACCTTTTTAAGAGAACTCACACTATATTTCAGTAGCTAACACTAAAACAGAAGTACTACTTGTTTATAAAAGAGAAGGTTTCCTTGGTCTCAAACAGTTAATTCAGTTGTCCATATAGACCTATTCACTGTGCCTGGAATTTTAACTCAGGCTACATTCCACAAATCCCAAATTGCAAATTTAAATTAACAGAGTGAAAGCATGATAGCTATCAAAAAATAAAGGCAAGAGGGCAAGAGAAGACAGGCACAAGCAGGAATGTTGTATCCCAAGTGTCACTAACACCTGACGTCCGGCCAGTAGGTAACATCTTGGAGCTAGAAGAAATACGCTTTTGCCTTATACAAAGGGACTTACAGTCTTCTTACAGTTCTTAGCCTAGTAGCAAAACTTTATATGAAAGTGTTACCTAATAGAAATAAAAAAGAGAGAAGAACCAACTGTAAAGCAACTGAAATAGCACTCCAACAAGTCAGTCGACATAACCTTTTAGTAATGAACTCACTGTGACCAAGGCTGGCTTCTATCTTCTCCTCACATGTACCTGACAGCATGCAGAATTTACCCAAATTCATACATTCCTCTTTTCACCATCAAATATGCATCTGAAAACCTGAAGGCATACTTGTATTATTTTCAGAACATCTATATGTTACATTGATATCTTTTCTCACTCTGGGAAGGAAAGTTTTAAATATAAGTTTGTTTTACTTATCTCACAGCATTGCTGAAGAGCAAGACATGTCACTTTTAGTTTTGCTGTTTAATAAAAACTAAGACAATCCCATAACATACATGAGAGAAGCTAAGAAAGCAACTAATCCTGCCTGCAAACCAACTCAGAACAAGAAAACCTTTCCTGATATTGAATCTCTTTGAAGTCTGCTCAGGAGTCTCACAAGAGCGTGGCTATGCAGATGACTGGCAAAAAATACCGAAACCATGTCTCTCTTTCCTCCTCTTCATTTTTCTACCAAAAAAGAGGGAGAAGGGAAATAAGTAGATGGGATGAGAGACTGCCAACCAGCGCTGTGTTTCTGCTGTTATCACATTATCTCAACCCTTTGTTAACTCTTCTGCTGTAGCAGAAGTTGTGTGTGTATTGGCCAGAACTAAGGACAATGACACAGGGCAGTTTTCCTCAGGTAGGAAGTGCCAGATTTCCTTGTAAGTGGAGGCCTCAATGGCAGCACCAATCGGCTCTTGGCTGACCTCCTGGAGGGACCAATAAACAAGGCAGAGAAGGAACCATCCAGAGTTAAGATGATAAGACTGTCTTTCCAGCTAGAGTTAATGCACCAGGATGGCTCCCAAACACAGAGAGGAAAGCAGGAGAAAGAAAGAAAAAACAAAAGTTTACAGTGTAAGATTAGCTGTATTAAGTTTAACAAGAGATAAAGAAAAGTTTACAATACTCAATGCCATAGCTCAGTATCATTAACTGGCATACTGGATGTCTAGTGCAATCTCTCTGTAATAATTTCATATTCTGTGGGAAAATGAACAACATAAAAACGCTTTTATTTTTTATACTACAAACAAGCCAGTTGCTTATGCATCCCCCCTATGCCCATTCTTCATTAACAGAATATACCTGTAAGAACCAAGTGCATTCTGCGACTTTGGGAAAAAAAAGCCTCATACTTATTTATTTTAAAGGTTAAAGGGTTAACATTTTTTTTCTATGCATTTTCTTCAGTAAATATTTGCAAGTCAAACATAAACCCACTGCTGAGAAATCTCTATTATCCAGATTCTATTATCTAACCGATCCTGATGCTCCAATGCACAATGACTTAAGTTGGT
The DNA here is from genome assembly GCF_047830755.1 of Zonotrichia albicollis. Taxonomy (NCBI): domain Eukaryota; kingdom Metazoa; phylum Chordata; class Aves; order Passeriformes; family Passerellidae; genus Zonotrichia; species Zonotrichia albicollis. Next base: position 15,022,952 of record NC_133819.1, read on the forward strand.
TTTAATTCCTCAATAAAAGGAACCAAAACCAGCCTCAGCCAAGACACACTACATTTTACATTACAGAACTAGTTGATAAAGACTCAGAGGCTTTACATAATAAAGTAGGTGCAGGAATGAGATCCAAAAGTGATAAAGATGAAAGATACCTGGAATGATACCAGATCTTATACACCTTTTGTTTTCTGCAAGTGATATACGCTGCAGACAAAACGGTTTGTGCTAAACAGCCTTAAATCTGGTTTTCTAATATTAAGCACAAAGGAAAAACACTGACAGCAAGCGTGGTAAATAAATCCCTCCCTTGAGAATGAAAGCAGCAGACAGGAGGGGGCTGACATGCATGCAGGAGAAAACTAAACACCATCTTTTTTTTCTACCTGCACAAGTTGCCATTTGCTGCAGCAATCAAGGATCTTTTTTCCCCGTCGATTTCAAAAGCCAGGTTTTCAGAAAATTTCTGTCTCAAGTCATCTGTTGATATGCTTTAAGAGTATGGTATTCATATCACTGGATCTTTAAGAGAAAAATCCATTTTCTTTCCTGTTCAGGTAAACATGTTTACAGCTCCTGCACAGACGCTGGGTGGTTCAGACTCACATGTCACACATGTTGTCGTCAGCAACAAGAAAAGCCCCTTTCTCTGATCATCCACATTTTTAATAAGGCAAAGAGAAAAGCACTTTCCAAACTTACCTTTAACACAGCCAAATCATGAGCTAAACATAAATATTTACACTAGGACAAGGAATTAATATCATGAGCATGCAAACAAGAATACTTGCTAGAAAACGCACACAGCAAAAATAAGAAAACCCTTTCAAGTTCAACACAATCAAACCAACCCGTTAGCCCCTGGAAAGGCCGTCATTTATCACCACGTTATGCCCCGAACAGGGAGGATTAGAGAGGTGAAGCACCGATCGTGACTCCGATCTATTTCAGAGACCGTTCACTGCATATGAAAACATCTCAGATCGCAGGCAAAGCCTTCCTATCTGTGACCCTGCACAGGAAATGCCACATAAAACCTAAAATTGCCAAGGAGGGTTACAAAATCGCCTACTCTACATCCTATTCCGAAGAGTCGTGCTACGAGGACCGAACTACTTCTCCATTTTCCAGAAAATAAGTAGAGAGTGGGTGTTACGAGCCTTTATTCCCCCCGCCGTGTACCTTCCCATTGCATCTTAAAGTAACACACGTACCAAAGGGGGAAAAAACACCACCCCAGAGCAGCCCTTAAGCCTGAAATGTAAATGTAATTCCTTATATAGACTGCAGCAGCTGGTCACACACGCACGGAGAGCGGAGCGGGGGCCCCCAGCCAAACCGTTACCACCCATTATTATACAAACAGGTACCTCCGAAGCCAGAGGGAAGGGAAGAAACTTCGCCGGACGCCCCCGCCGCCCGGGCGCAGCCCTCCCTTCCCCACCGGCCCGGCGGGGCGGCCGCGGGGCGCCGCCGGGCACCAACTCTCGGCGGGGCGGGGAGGCGCGGAGCGGGCGGGCGGGCGCGGAGCGGGGGCGCCGGCCCGGGGCGGCCGCGCTGCCCTCGCGCGAATCGCCGCCCGCTGCGGCGGCCGTGCCTCCCCCGCGTGTGCTCTCGGGTGTGTCCCCTCGGGGCCGGCCGGCGTCCCCCACCGCCGCCCCGAGAAAGGCGAGCGCCGGCCGGGGGCGAGGAGCCGGCCCGCTGCCGGGCGAGCGGGGAGGAAACTCCGGCGGGCGGCAGAGGCGCTCCCGGGCGGGCGGCGGGGCGATCCCGCCCGCGGGGCCGGGGGGAGGCCCCGCTCCGCCCGGGGTAGGGCGCAGGTAACAAGTTTCGGAGTTGGGGCTGCCGCGGCCGGGCGGGCGGCGGCCGCTCCCCCGCCGCTGCCCGCGGGGCTCCGCGTCCCCACCCGGGCCGGAGGGCGGCGGCGCGGCCGGGGGCCCCCGAGCCCGCTGCCGGCGGCGGGGCGGTCGCCGGGCTTGAGGGGGAAGCAGCGTGTAACGGTCCCGGACAGCAGCGGAGTGCGGAGGCACCGCTAGGCGGAGGAGGGAGGCGGCGGCGAGGGACGCTGCAGGTAGCGGATATAACGGTGCGGAGGGAGCCGCGCTCCCGGCGAGCCGCGGCGGGGGAATTACTTTGGCGCCCGCCCGACCTCCCCCCGGCGCGCTCGGGACGGCTGTGCCCGGCCCCCGCCCCGGCCCCGCCGCCGCCCCAGCGCGGCCGCGGCGCTGCCCCGCGGGTGACTGACCGTTGTTGCGGCGCGGGTTCGGCTGCTTCCTGCGCTTACACCTGGGGCCATCCGCCATGATCCGCTCGCTGGTGTCTAAATGCTCCAGTCACCTCCTCCCCCGCCCGCCCCCCTCACTCCCTCCCCTCCCCCCCGGACCTGGTTTACGACACTGGGTGGTTTTACTTTTACATCACCTTCCTACACCTAGTGCTCGCCCGGAACCTTGTTGCCACGGGAGACGGGCGCTTTACGGCAGCGCGTTTGAACGGCGGCGAGGGAAAAGTTGCGCCCGCAGGTACCGGGAGCGGCCGCGCCGCCCGGAGGGGCTCGGGCCCCACGACCCTCGCCCCGGCGGCAGCGCGGGGGGACCCCCGCGGGGCGGGACCGGGCTGGGGTGTCGGTGGTCGCCGGCCCCCGGGCGGCGCAGGGGGATCCCCGCGGGGCAGCCCCGCAGCGCCGCGCTGAGGGCCCGGCCCCGCGCCCGCCCCGGTCCAGGTGCGGCCCCGGCAGCCGCCCCAGGTGCGGCGGGACCGCGCTCCTGGCCCGGCTCTCCCGGCCCGCGGGGCTGTCCCGGCGCGGGGCCGCGCTCCCGGCCCGCGGGGCTCGGCTCGCACCTGGCGGGGCGCGCTGCGCTGCGGGCGCGCCCGGGCTCACCGGGACCGGCGGGACCGGCGGCGGCTCTGGCGCGGCTGAGCGGGAACCAACAGCTGCAGCGCAGGGACAGCGTTCCCACCGTGCGCCGTCTGCCGCGCTCGGGCTTGCCTTGCTCGGACTTCCCGGTTTCTCAGAGAGGACGAGAGGTATAAAGCTCTGTGCCTTAACGAATAAAAAGAAGAGAGCAAATTTTCACGGATAACTAATAAGCAAGCTCTGTTGTGCTTAATAAAGTTATTTAATGTATATAAAAATTAAAACCATCAAATACTTGTGCTATTTATTTACTCTTACTTTTCACTTCAGGCAATAAAATAATTTAGTAAGTTTGCTTCTAGGCTTCCTTATTTCCCTTTTTTTTTCTTTATCTTGGCATGTTTCTGTAGAATTTATAGTTCTGTGCTTCTGGGGAACTCTTTTATCTAAAGAAATTAAATGTAATTAAATTAAATTTCAGTGAAAGCATTTCTCTTAATGGGATACTTTCAATAAGAAATTGATACACTACAGAACTTGAGGCCTTCAGCTGTTCTACGCTGTCCTGTTCCACATGCTGTATTTCACATTCTCTAGCAGGTCACCTCATTTCATGGAAGCAGCATAACACGTCTATAGGAAATGAACTATTGAACACTGCAGTTTATGGACATACCTTGCATTTGAAGCTCCCACAAAAGTCTGGACAATCAGAGGTGCTTAGAAAGGAAGTATTGGGCTAAAATGGGTGCAGCCTTAGGTAAAGATCCAAAGGGATATTTTCCTAATCACTTGTACCCTCAAAAACCCTCAAGCCTTGGCTTGGGATACTTGCATGAAAGCAGTGGTTGCAGGTGCCAATCATTTGATATTTCTCAAAAAATCCTTAAGTTTAGGTGGATTGCTTTTACATTTGTATCTTTACTCAGTGATGGTTGGCTGCTGACTTCAGCATTTTAATAAGGCTCTAATGTGTGATGAAAGAAGCAAATCAAACAGTATCAAGTGCTTGATGGACTAACAGGAGTTGTTCAAAAGCATTACATTTGGCATCATCTGGGAGTACTGAACCCCAAATATGAGGATGGCTAGGAATTGCAACATGAAACCAACTATAAGATAAAAGTGAAACTTGTCAGCTCAAATTTCGAGTGAGCAAATTACAAATTTTAAGGCAGAGTTTTGTTTTTAGTTCAGCATCCTTGCTTGTAAAGTTTCTGTGCAGAACATAACCAGTGGCTGTGAAACTGTTTGCAAATAAGTGCTTAAGGTGTTTTGGAATTGTTAGATGCTTTTTATCATTCTGTGGATGAATTTGAGGACAAACCAAAATATGATGTACAATTTTTCAAGCAAAGTTTATACTTCCTTAAATTTAGTCATGTTCTTCTAAGGTATTTGCAAATAATAAATAATATCTGTAAATATATTTGCAGATTTGTAAGAATATTCTCCTGCATATTCACACAAAGTTCCAGGCCCTCTTTAAGCAATTTTGAAGAGCTTATTTTCATTGAGTCTTGTCACTTTTCACCTCTGGATAAGAATTCTTGTCTCTTCCTTTTGAGCAATTTATGTTTCCTAACAGAATGAGAAGAGAAACAGTCTCCTGGTGTTTGTTGTGCTCATTTTCCAAGAGCCATAGTGTCTGGTTGAACTTGAATCTCCTGAGGTTTCCAAGCAGCTGGGAGAAACTGATGACAACTCGTGCTGCCCATTAGTTCCTGAAGAGCAGAACTGAAACTGGCAGGAACATTGGTAGCTGTACACTGCTATAGTTTGGGTAAATGAGAAGAGAAAAATAAAGCAACCTTGGTATATGTTATCTTTGAGACCAAGGAGGTATAGAAAATAAAAAAAAAAACCCAGAGATTAATGCTTTGCATCAAGTTATTGATGACTCCAATCACTATTCATTGTGAAAAGTGTCTCGTTGACAACTTGTAAATAGATATTTAGACAGGTTGAGTTTTGGGGGTTTGATTTTTAAACTTTGTTGTATTTAATCCAAGCAACTGGGCACTTAACACATTTGTGTATACAAAGTTCCCATTATTTACTGTGCTAAATTAAGGGTGCAGCCACTGTAAAAGAATTTTTACCTAATACATCCTTCTAATCCTGGATGCAAAGCAACTAGTTAAAATTCCTGTTACCTTTGTCATGTTCTGCAGGACATGAGCATGTTGTATATATAATTTAAACTGGTTTGTGCTTCAAGAATGGAGAATCTGGTTTTCCATTATGGTGCACAGCTTTCAGTCTGACTTGTCTGTCAAGGATCAGGAATTAATTAAGGTATTCATTTGCAAAATCTTAGTGAAGAGGTATATTTCTGCATCCTCCTAAATGTGGCAGTCTTGAGAAGATATCTCTTTAAAGGAGGAATTCTGAGACAGTGGTCATCCATAACAGTTTCTAGTAACATAATTGTATAGGAGTTTAGGCAACCTAAACAGGCATATGGTAGCTAAAACATGAGATTGCACAACTGCTGTACTTCAACTTTTTTTAAATTTATTTCCATTGTCTGAAGACAAGAATTAAAATACTTCCATAGTCACACTATGATGATGTTGTATGGATATGCAAAAACCAGGTAATGATTCTTACAGACAGATTTTTTCCATTTAAAAAATGTTCCTGTATGTTGTGTGTTGTGTTTTGATTTATGATCTCTTAAGTATGTATCATTAAATAAAAGCAATCAGTTCTTTGTTTGTCTTCCTACTCCTTATTGATGCTTATGAAGTGAAGTTTCACATTGTATCTTGATTAGTCTAGATTTAAGGATGTTCATTTAGTTTAATGAATTGAGAATTACAATGGAAAACAACTCAGTTTTCCATTGTAATTCAACAACAACTTGTTTCTTGTGTATTGTTTCTTGTTTTATTTCTGATTTGTGGAGATTCTTATTTTCTTTTTTTTTTCTAATTTCCATTAGCGAAGTTTTGTTTCCAATTCCACGTATTTCTTGGAATCTCAGTTCCTAAAATTTATTTTTCAGTTAATGATTTTTTCTTTATGATTTTTGTTAAATGCACTTTTTCTCCTCTAAAGGAATTGTAGTTGAAAGATTTATTAGGAGAACAGTGACACAGAAATACACAGTTTCTGGAGCTGAGGAACTACTCTTGAATAAAATGTTAATTGTTGAGGTAGCAACATAGAAGTGTAGTGCCTTTCAGATGACCTTCCAATTTCTATTTATGCTTCCAAATGAATCTAATAAGTTTTGAAGGTATACCCTGGGATGCTGTACAGTCTCAAAAAATGGCTTGAAATTTTCCCATTCATTTAGAGCAGACTGTAAATATTTATCATGGGAAATTACCTTTTTTCCACTTTCCTTATCTCGTAATTTTGTTTTCTGTTTTTATACTTTACCATGAATTTACTTGTACATTTAAAGCTCTAAGTTTATGAGGTCTAATAAATTGTCATGTCTTTGTATAACTTGAGGAGATTGGACCTGCTTGAAAGATGTAAGTGTGAGGGTGTAACTCTGCCATAAATCATCAGAAAGTACATAGCATAGATAGCTATAATGACTTGCATATATGCAACTGACTTCTCTAACATCTCCCTTATTAAGAAAAAGTGTTTGTGAAGGTCACAAAGGCTTTCAAACCCATTTTGTTTCTCTTGCTGTCCTTTGCCCTACTTGTTGCATATTGTTTTTCTCTTGAAAGCAATTAACCTATGCTGATACCTATGTCAGGTTAGTATGCTGTAAAAAATTAATGTACTAGAATATAACAAGGACCTGCTCTTCCATTCTTATATTAATTTTAACTTTCATTGTGATCTCTGTTTCAGAGCCTTCACACAGCAAAAAATGATTTGAGAAAAAACTTGAAAAGTCATTCCACATTCTTCATCCAAAAGGCAAATCTCATGTATTCAAAATGGAATTGGAATGAAAATTTGGATATAAGTGGTGGATAGTGAACAGTTGTGGGGTTTTTTTTGTTTGTTTTCAAAATACCTGGAACTTCAGATGAGAATGTCTGCTTCAGCACTTTATTTTCTACCACTAGATGCAGTAGCAAAGTGCTGCTTCAAAATGCTATTTTAAAAAAGTTACTGAAGTTGTGACTGATCAACTTACACTTGTAGTGAAGTTAGATTGCCTGCTTTTAATAGCAGCACATTTTCCATTCATCTTTGTTCATGATGAGTCTGCTAAGTGTTCTTATCCTTTATGCTAGTTAAACACTAATGTGTTGTGAATATTTTCACATATGGATCATGTTTGTTTGTTTCTGTAACTTTCACTCTATTTCTGATTTAGTTCTGCTCCCCAGCCCTCTTGCTGTTTGCTGTCTCACAGTTTTGTGCAGTTGCTCATTTGGCTCTCATTTGGGGTTATTCCCTTTGTTATGATGTCTGTACAGCTCTTTAAATCCCAACTTAAAACTGAATTCTTAATTATTTCATTGCATAGTCTTCTCATTTATATCTGGGGGTTTTAGTAGTTGAAACACATTCTGATGTTAGGCATTAGTCATTTGTTATCACTTGTTTCTTGTTTTTCCTCACTTTAAGTGCATAATGTTTCTCCGGGGAATGTTTGTTAATACATAAAGGAAAGCTGTTGTTCTGGAGCACGCAGTGTGTCTTCTGAATATACAGAATTAACATAAAGAAAAACAGAAAAAAAAAAGTATGAGAGTCTAACAAAACAAACAAATAAATACAGTTGAAAGTCTCATTTTGCTTAAGAGACCTCAACAAATGATCAGCCAACACCATAAGGAGAAACAGATATTGCAATGGTTAATTTCTCGAATGTGAAGTGAAGCTTTGGTGCACTCAGCATAGTTTGTCTGATTCTCAGGGTTGGCAAGGTCTGTCTGATAGTTACAAACATATGGTGTTAAAATGCAATATGTTTGAAACTCAGATGCATAGACCAAACTTATTGGAACTACACAGCTATGTAAAATTCAGGTGTGATTATATCTGAGTTAATTGGAGCAGGCAACAGCAGTTCAGTGCAAGAATAATCATGTGTTGATACAGAATTGGAAAGGGATTGTGATTCTCACGTAAGGCTATGCACATCAAGAATTTTGGGTTGCACTATCAAAAAGAACAGCCTAGTATGGATCCATCCAAATAATAGGGTTTTCTGTTTTCTGTTGTGGAAAAAAAATTCTAAAAAGATTTTATATGAGATCATCTAGAAAATGTCTTTTTTCACCCAAGTATTAAAAGCCTGCATTCGAGTAATTATTAAGGGAGAGCAGGTGGTCCACAGGTTTCTATGAACTAAATGATTTGAAAATTCACTTTATTAGGTTCCCTGTTGTTCCTGGGGAGATTTGAACAGGGATGTCTATGGTGGGCAGTATCTTAAATCCCTGGGCCTTAGATATTATGAAGAGCTTTCATTTTCTCTTATTGATGGCTAGGTACTGTAAAACGACAAGAGTTCCTGTGTCATCTTAAGAGAAGAACTTTAAAACACTCTCCACACCATTTAGATAAATGTTATGGCCATTAGATTATAATGTTTCTCTAGTTCCATTATTATTTTAAGTATTTTAAACCAAAAACATCCATCAGTACACGTGAAGACCATCTGAATTTTCTTTAGGAAGGTGAATTTCCATCATTACTGAATGACAATGGTTCAGATTTTTATTAGAAGAGAATATAATTGAACCTTGGTTTTTAATATCCTGCAGGAACTCGGTGACTACTAGGATTTCATATTAAAGATTGATCATACCCAATGCTTCATGCATGCTGGGCTTGTTCTGAAAAGCCCAAATTGGTTGCTGAAGAGCAGTTAGGTAGAGAAAAACCAAGTTTAAAGATCTGCAGGTGGTTAGGTAGACGGAAGAATTAGGCAGATTAAGGAATACCAGAAGCAGATCTTCACATGCCCAGAGAATTTACCTGCAAAATCCAGAGTAAGAATAGAATTCTACCTAGAATTATGTAGAAGCTGAAAATAGTAACTCAGAGCTTTGTAGGTGTCTCCAGCATCTTGAGTGACCATGGTTTTGCAAATACAAAAAAGCTATTGATGCCTAAGGTTTTAGCTTTTATATTTTTCAGATTCTGTGCTACTTTAGTGTGTAGTTCTGAGCTTCATATTAAGGGATGGTAAGCTCTCTTCACAGAGTAGGTAGACAAAACAATTCCTTCTCTAGCTGGAGATCAAGGATAACTGATCCAAATTTCAGGCCCAAGAGCATAAACAATGATGGAATGAACAGAGTAAACAAGAAAGGACTTCATAAGCTAAAGCTATAATTGGACAATTAACTCCAATATGCTAATGGACCAGAACTTATAAAAGGGAGAGGCTTCATGGCCAGTCCTCCACTTTTTGTGACCATTTTGGGTTTATCTTGAGTGTAGCCCTGTCTGAGTTCTTGTACTGCCCAGGCTGTATCCATTGAGGCCTTTTAATAAATACCTACTTTATTCTTTAGCTCTGTCTAGCCTCTGTTCTAGGTCAGCCCTGACAAGGCATCAATATCTGCTGCAGAAAAATTAAAATTTGATTTGTTTTAGGTAATTTTGTTTTATTTCAAAGATTCATGACCTATTTCAGTAGCTGTTGGTAGGCCTTCAGTTGAGCAGTTGAGTTCTTGAAGGTGATGACTAATTCCTGTTTAGTGACCATGGTAGGTGACCATGTGTGGGACTCAGCTGCCTCCCATAGTTTTACTTGTGGGCTATTCCTTCCAACTGCTTTGTAGTTAGTGGGGATCTAGTCAGTAGAGCCTGGCACATCTCACAGGCACATAAGTGAGATGAATTCCAGCCCATCTCTTAGTCCTGACATCAGTCCAATCAATGAGGTATATTTTCCTGTCATGAGGTGTTTGGGGTTTTGGAAATTACTTCATTCCTCTGTTCTAATTTTCACTCTGTTTTTTGGGGGTGAGAAGTCCTAGAATTTGTTGTCGCGCGGGCATCAGATGTCTATTTTGTCAAATACATTTAGATACTGTTTCGTGACAAGGACATCCTCTGTGGATTTTCATATAATGTAACACCAAAGGAAACAAAAGTACTTGTTATGGCATGAAAAAAAATTGCTTCCCCCCCCCCCCCATAAATATTTGAAATCCACACAAATGTTTATTAAACATCTGGGCAGTCTTAACATAGAGAGGATAACTGTGGAGGCCTTATTGTGCAGACATGTACAATTCTAAAGTTCAAAGTTTGTTCCTGCAGCCAGAGGTATTCGGATTCATCATTGCAGCATCTTTCAGAGAAGAACAGAAGAAATTTGCTTAATTGTATTAATAAAAGTTCTTTGGTGCCATGCTATTTTTCCTAAATAATGTCAAAAACTTCATGGCATTCATTGCCAATTTTGGTGTTACATTAATTTGCAAAATGGATAAACTCTTCTCTCAATAGCGTTCTTCACCATGAATCCAGAGCTGTATCTACCTTGGATTCTTCACCTTAGACTGCTTTGTCTTTAGTTGCTGACTGCCTCCTAAATAATGCTCTGCTCCTAAATGGTGTTTATGTGTTCTGTAATGTTTTTATGTTGACATTGTTTCTTGCTCAAATGTTTATTCCAGAAGGTCTGAAAAATTATATTTGCAACTCCATATAATTTCCCCTTTGCCAGGTAGCTTATGAGCAACTATTTTTCAGACTATTTCAAGACATTCTAACTACAGCCTAGTCTTAATCTGAGTCAAATCACAGTCACATTTTCTGTTGAACAGTAATGCACTGCATTTGTTTTACAGACTCTGTAACTGCATTTTAAGGACATATGCATTGCTTGGGTCTCCATTCTCCTTAAACTGATGCATGCTGGTATGAATCCTAAGCAAACTGTTTTGGTGCCTTTTTCCCAGCCTGCTTTTCCTCTGGCATAGTGATGGATAACCCTTTCTGTTGACTTGGGCAAGATCAGAGAAAAAAAAAAGCAAACAGACAGACCTGTCCATTGCTGCAACTACCTAGTGTGCAATGCCAAACTTAGCAAACAGGCTGTTCTTCATACATAAAAGAAAATATAGACACAGTACCCAGCCAGGCAGAAATCGCCAAATGTACCAGAGCAAAGCCCATGGCTAAAATGAAATGGAAATATTTCATGTAAATTCATCTGTGTGTTCTTTTACTTGCTTGCTACACAGTGGTGTCTGTCACTTCTTACTACACCAGTGTCAGGGTGCTTTTCTTCATTAGCTTTTCTTACCTTTCAGAATGTTAAAAACATGCAAAACCATTTTAGTAACAGTTACAATGAATATCTGTTACTACAGTTCATCTGTTTGTATATATACACACATGCATAAAGCTATTTTTAAAGATTAGGAAGGTCACAAAGGCATGGGCTTGGCCTAGATTCATGATCCCTTGGTTATACCCGCATCTGGCTGCCCCATCCTTCCCAGGAGATTACTCCCACTGCAGCCAAGGCTGCTGTTCAAATCCCCATGTATTAGCAAACTGAAAACAGCAGTAGTCCAAATTAAAAATGCTCCACTGGACCAGCAGCTGCAGCCGCAGCCTTTCTCCCATTTATTTGAAGTGGCTGAAGAGGCTACTGTTTCCAGTTGTAGGATCAATGTTCTTTTCAGCTGCTCCAGCTATAACCAGCATGGATGGCAACATTACAGAATGGAAATAATAATTCTTCTCTTTTCAGTCACAGATTTTTAATTTTATCCCATAATATGTTAGCTACATTACCCCTTCTCTTCCTGCAGCTTTAGAAGGGGTGTCACTTGGCAATGTGTTAATGTATCTTCCCTCCATGTTCAGAATAGTTTCCAAATCCTAATGATCCAGGTTATGCAAGCCCCACTCTGAAGATGATTTTGGAATTTCCATGGAAGGCAGTCCTGGGCAGATGCTTATGTGTGATTTTGACTTATACAGTATATGGAAGGTCATACATCATGTAAGACACATTTCATTTGTCAGAGTAGTCTTCCCAAATACCTTTAGAAACTAGCTAAAATGGAAAATTCCTTAACCAAGGAAAGTGTTTGAGGATTCATTTGGTCTTTTCTTGTTCCAACAACTTCTACCATACTGCCAGCTACAGGGACATGTCTCTTTTGGGGAGTAGTGTGGAGGAGTAGGTACCAGAAAAGTTCCAGATACTTTTTATTCCACTTTCCTGATGGGAAAAAATACAGGTTTCGCCAAACCTTTTGCTCTTCCCCCTCAGAATCTTAACAAATTCATCAGAAAACTCTTTTCTTCATCAATTAAAAGAATGTTGAAAACACTTCCCTTTTGCAGTCCTACTTGGATCTAAATCTGCATTTGACATTTCATGCTACACCCAGTTCCAACAGATGTAGGCTCTGTGGCCTTGAAATTAGGTACTATGTTAAGTTATATCTAATTTTAGGCCGTGCCATATGGCTCTCCCTGTATTCTCCTAGATCGTGTATGGAAGGTGAGCGTGCTGTTTCATTACAGAGATCCCTCACCTCCTGAAGGCATGGGAACACTCCTGCTCCTTGGACCACAATCCATCTGCAGGCTTTGTAGAGCCCTTCTACATTCTGGTTAAAGATATGATCTCAAAAAGGAAATAAAGGCATCAATTAATATCAGGACATTGATCCCCAGCCTGAGAATGCATATTCCCACTGCACATTCCGTAATAAAAAATATGCCACAACAGGTTATATTTAACAAGGAAAAGAATTACCAAGTTTAAGGATGAGTATGTAGCAGTAATTTTTCTATTTTTCCCTTTAGAAGATGCCATTTGATATTAGGGACTAGTAATCTCCAATTTTAAAGTTACTATTAATTTCAGTGAACAGACCTGTTTTCTGTTATCTGACCATCTGGGATCCTTTTAAAAGAAAAACATCATTCCAGTATTAGAAAGAATATTTTAGCTTGCCATATTTAATCAAAACATATTGAAGCAAGATGCAAAGCAGTATCAGATAAAAACTAAATTCCTCTGTTAGATGCTAAGTGAGTATAACCTTCCTGTCTAAAGAGAGTCAAAGAGTTTAAGAAATTACTGGCTTTGGGTTATGTAGAAAATAAGAAGGAGTAGTGATTTAATAATGTCACAGTTAAATATAATAATAAAACACAAAGATTAATATATGTTGATTAAATGTTAGGACATTTTAGGGGTTAAGATATGCATTTAGCAGAGTGTCAGGTTTTTCTCTTTGCCTCTCCCATTAGGAATTAGATCACATTCCACAAGGCCAAAGGTAATCACCTTGTTTTCATTTTCCATTATGAATTTTTCAGCGCTGCTCTGTCAGGCTCTAACCACGTGCTTTCTATACAGAGTCCATCTGACCAGTGCTGAGTGCTCTGCTTGCTGGCAATGCATCCATCACTGGGAGTGTGCTCCCTCCTCACCTGACAGCACTGCTCATGCAACTGCTCCCAGAGTGGGAATCTACAGAAGGCACTTAGAGAGACTGGGGAAGCTCTTCCCTGGAAATCAGGGCTCTTTGAGATGAACAGAGGGAGGTTTGAGGTGATGCTTCACCCCATTCTGCTGAGTCAAGTCAGCATTAAGTCAATACATAGAACTCTTGGGAGTTCTAATTACAGCTGAGGATCTTAGGAAGTCAGAGAAGGAAAGAAAGAAGAGGGCTGGAGTGCTTTCATAGCCTCTTCTTTTGAATATCCTGGGAAAATACAAGGAGAGCCCCATTACTCATGGAACACAAGAACTGCAATTGCAGAATCTACCCAGCACCAATCCTACTAATTTAATCCACAGGATTTTGGGGGGGGGTCAATTAGTCAGCACTACAGAACTGTCTGTGGTGGACCTTACTATAAGATTTGTCAGCATCAGTCTTCTGTCTCTACTACACACTGCTGTTGGCGCTTTGTCTCCATTTCTTCTAGCTTGAATTGATGTACATGGCATCCACATTTTTGTTTTCAGTGTATTTCGTATTTTGTAACAATTTGTATAATTATAAACTTGATTCAGTGCAATTTGTTGAGGGTAATTCTCCTGTAGCTGCCCTTCAAGGAAGTAAAAATGAAAAAGTAGTTGTCCTTCTTTGGAGTGGCACAGCTGAAATAAATCCATTGCCCAAAAATGAATGGTAGGCAAATTTGTCAGGAGGCAGCTGTGCAGAGGGATGGCTGGAAGTGGGTGCCACTGGCATATACCTGGAAAATCTGAGAGAAGTGACAGGAGGAGAAGTAAAACCGTGCTTCGGGGAGAAAGTCCTCCTCTAGTATTTCATTCCTGCCTGGCTGGCAGAGCCACAAGCCAGAGCTTTCTGGAAACTCTCCTGGTGTGCCCTTGGCAGCCAGCAGCCTCAGGAGAGCTCGGGCAGCCGCTGCTGCCCTGGGATCCCCCTGTGCATCCCCCGGGAAAAGCACCATTGGCACCCCTTAGCAGAGCCAGGCAGCCAAACCGGGATGGAGGACATGCTGCAGCGTGGGCTGGTAACTAAGGATGCTCAATTAGGCAGGGCCTTGAGGCAAGAGGATAACCTATGTCTGGGAAGGACAGGTGGGGCTGGAAATCAGTGTAAGTCACTTGAGAACGAACTCTCTCTCTCTCTCTCTATATATATATATATTTGAATCTATTACTTTCTATTCCTAAATGGTTTAGAACAAACTGCTCCAAAATATTGAAGCATAAAGAACAGGAGAATTTCCAAATATTTGAATTAGTAATCATTCCCAAATTTTGTGAATAAATTTTTGATATGAAGTGTTACAAAAAAAATAACAAAGTGATTGGTTACTTTCAGCCATTTTTTACTCTTCATTTTTGCCCATCCACTTTCAGATGTAACTAATCTCCTCTGGGTGGAGATTCCAGCATTACTGCAGAACTGTCCCACTGCACATTCCGTAATAAAAAATACGCCACAACAGGTTATATTTAACAAGGAAAAGAGGAACAGAAATTGGTACATCTGCACAATGAATATAATATAGCATTGACTTGGAATTTCCTGACTTCAGCAGTGCTTCCAAAATAATAATGCATTCATAGAATTACACTTAGCTTTCTGCTTTTAAAAGGAAAATATTTGAAAGCAAAAGTATTTTCATCTTCCAAGTACTTCTGGCTCTGTGTGTGAGATAGTGGAAATAACACAGGGCTGTGTAACCACAGCAAACAAGTGGGGTGGGAATTCTGTTCCTGCTTGGCTGGACCAAACCAGAGCAATATTGAAGCCTGTATTTTGAATTTAATAAGTAAAAGTTTTTTCCCCCCCTAAACTCTATTCATTTCTATGGATGAAAATAAAATTACTTGTAGACAGAACTGGTCTACAATTGCAGGTGACCTGCAATTACTAATGCCTGGGATTTCCATTATAAGAGGCAGGTTTTAGTTGGCTATAATTTCAGCTGTTGGTTGGTTGAAATTTTACCTGATTAGACAGGAGCTTCCTTTGCTGGCTAAGTCCTGCAGCCTGACTTTTTCAAGGCACAAGTTCAGCAAAATTTTTCATCAGTATCTATCAAGCAATTAAGCAAAAAATATATTATTCTGACCATATAGAGAAGCTCTGTATTTTAAGCTTGTTTAAAATTTGGTAAAGTACTCACCATCTTGTTGGGATGTCTTTTCTGCTTTCTGTGGAGAGTTACAGAAGTTGTAGCTATTTGTACAAATTTAGTACATGGATGTCCAAAAAAAGAAAAAAAAAATCCATCTACCCAAGCGTGCTCCAAAGCAGGGACAGAATTAGATCACTGAGAAACACTTGATTGATCACCAGTAAAAATGCTGAAAGGCAGCTGAAATATGTACACATGTAACCTCCTAGCAATTTTAACTTTTGTGGGGTTTAGCTGGTGAAATGTATAGTTACTTTCCTTCCCTGTTTTACCAGTAAAATTCCCTGATATTTACAAAACTTCAGAGTGTAGATTTTATTCTCCCTTTTATAAATGAATTTTTTTAGCACACTGGAAAACCAAAAAAATTACCACCTGATTCATTGACTTCTTCCTAGGAGTTACTCTGGTAGGCATTATCAGATATTCTTCGGATACTGACATTTTTAACCATAATAATAAAAACGTTGAAGATATGTAAAGATGACATACTTTTGGGATCTTGGTCAGTGAACCCAGTGAAGACTATTGGGCATACAGCTCTGTGTCTTAGCTCCATTCTCTGTTAAGTCTCTTTTTAGTATCCAGCTCACTGCTAACAAACAGGGGGATTATTGATGTAACATACACAGAGCCTCTGGTACTTCCTCAGTGCTCCATCAAAGTGAAAATCTCTTCTCCATTGTCCTTGTATCCTCCTCCTACCATTTTTTGCTGTCACCAATAAGACCTAAGAAATAAAAAGTTGTAAAACTTGCATTACTACTGGTAAATAAATGGCCTTATTAATGTTCACAAATGCAATACCAATCATTTGTTTCTGTGATTAGAGAAATGTGCTTGTTTTCCTTTACAGGTTACTCAGTATATCAATAATTTTAGCTATTGAGTTTTGATACTTCACTGTTTTCCTGTGGGAGTATTTGGAGATAAGTTCACAAACCAGCAGGTTTTAAATAAGACACATTTTTCCTGGTTTGAAAACAGCTCCTAGAGCTGGGTGTGCTGCACACCAAAGGCCAAGGGGCCTGACAAACAGGCTGACACAGTCTTTGCCAAGTCTCCAGGAGAAACTGGTGGATATTGGGTCAGGCCCTGGAAGTTGTCTGTCTTCTTCCATTTAACTGCAGGCTTAGAGCAAGTCTGAGCAGCTTTTCCTGTGGCGAGCTTAAGCGTGGGATCAGTGCAAACACATATGTTCTTATGGCTTCATTGGATCCAGAAAATCTGGTGGGAGTTTGTCTGCAACATAGTCGTGATTGCTGCAAGCTGTGAGCGTGACCAGGGACACTGCAGAGCTCCAAAACCTTGGGAAGACTGTGTTAAGGTTAATGACATTGGATATGCAACTGATTTACAGTATGCTGAAAGCATCTTTCCTGTATAAGAGATGGAAGAAAAAGCAATGTCAACTGTGACTGTTTTGATGAGTAAATTTGACACATTGCTGCACCCTAAAACTATCTGGGAAGTTTTTTGTTTGGGTTTGTTTTTTTTCAGACTAAAGATCAAATACAGATTTTCAGTAACTAAAAACTGCAATGTGTAGGGTGTTTACAAGTTCTAGAATCTAAATCAAGGTTTTGTCTACCACTTATGTGATACCTACCTACTCCATGCCCTATTATTTAGCTTATGGGAAAAAACTGTGCTGGTGTTACTTTTTTCCATATGTTCAACTCTGATACTGAACTCCTAAAAAGCTCAAAGCAGACTAAATAGGCCATAGTCAAAATAGTAAGGTTGCTCTTCATGCATCCTTTAAATCAGATGTTTTAATTATAGCTTTCGGTTTGTTTGCTAATTAGAAAACAGGTCCACAGTGTGGTATCTATCTACTTCCATTTGAATCAATAAACAGAAAAGTCATGAGAAAGGGACCTCTTCCCTCCAGGGAGTCTTTTCTTGTTACTGTTGACTCAGGTTGTTAGTGCTTATTCTTGTCTCCTTTCCTCTTCTGCTTACTTCCCAGTCTTTTCTCTTTCAGTTCCTCCTCGTTTCCCAGTGTGAGTGAGATCTGTTGCCTTTCACATTATCATCTATGCATTTGTCCTTCATATTTACCTGCTCTGTCATGACTGTTCTGTATTTTTCAGTCTGCATTGTGAAAGTGGGGTCTTTAACCAGGTTGAATAATGCTTTTTAAGCCAATAAAGAGTTCAGATGTGAGTTCCATTGTAAGTGAAACAAGAGAAATACTTTAGCTTTAAGTAATGAATATGTACTTTTAAATAACTTGTGAGAACTGTTTGGAATAATCCTGAAGGTTTGCCTCCCATCTGAAAATCACAGTGCTGGCTGAGAAATGAATACTTCATATGCTTGTAACTTGATTAAATTGAGATAAGTTACTAAATGGTCTGACTTTTTTCTGTTTGCTCTGTGCTTTGAATGACACAGTCAGGTTTTATAACTTCTCTTTTATGGTTATCTGAATCCAGCTCCTGCAAACTCTTAACAGGTATATATTCCTTTATTGTGGCTGTGTGTGTAGAGATTTTTTAGATTTGGGACCATGATAAGTTTCTTCCCTGCTGAACAGACCACTGTAAATTTCAATAGGGAAGCAGAAAAGCCCCTTAACAAATTTTAAGGAAGCTTCTAAAACAATGATTTGAGGATGTACTATTTAAAGTGAATTGCATTAGGTACTAGGTTATTTTGAAATAAAGGATGTCTGAATAACAGTGACCTGATTTTTGTGAGTTCAGGCTTGCTACTGCACACCATAAAATTAGAAACTATTTGTAAGGGAGTGAATAATCAGAAATTCAAATGTAGCCAAAATGCTGTGATGTTCAAGGGATGAAAATTCCCACTTGTTTAACAGTTTGTGCAGGGCATACTGGGTCCCTGCAGACTCTAGACACACCTTGCTTGGATTCCATATTTCTCCTGTGTGTCAGGTCTGAAGGGCTTTTCCCACGATCTGGAAATAAAGAAAGGTCAGCTAAAACAAATACCATAAAAGGACAAGGAAAAAATTTTCAGATTTTAGAGACATTATCTGTCTTCAAATCCCCCCACTAGACCTACATTAAAATAATGATCACAACCCAAATATAGAATATTTGAACTGCCCTTTTCCAGGCCAGATGTGCTATGTTACGTAATGCCATTTTCACCATTTTAGGGTGATTGCTGGAGCTTGGAGTAAAAGGAAAATGAACATATTGTAGGTATTGCTCCAAAGAGCAAACATCATAAAAAATGTTATAAAACTCAAGGCCTTGAGCAAAACATTTTAGCAAATATAAGTTCTACTCAGAGCCTTGCCTACATTCAGGCTGAATTCTTCTGCAAGGAACAATCCAGCCAAAGGGCCCAGAGCTTGCAAAAAGACACGAACACACATCCCTGCAGCCACTTCACCTGGACACATGGTAACTCCTCAGAACTCACTCCAGCCTGGCTCACTGCTAAGGCAAACCCACAACAGAAATTTTCTCCATGTGCTTCTCTAAACCTTATTAAATCAAAACCATCCAAGCAAGTAGTTGTTGATATGTGTGTGCAACAGGCTTTCCAGCAATTCTTTGTAAATAAAGCATCAATGTTTCCCACTGCTTGCAGGGAGAAAATCTGCTGAGTTCACAGCACTGTGATCAATCCACATTGCAAAGTCAGAAACAGAGAAACCCAGAACAATCACTGTCCATTTTTTGCCCGGCAGATGCATTAATCAGATTCCATTTTCTTCACTGCTTCAAACTGCATTCTCGCGATGGAGTGCCGGGGCCCTGCCTCCATGGCTGACGTAGCTGTCCCCTCTGCCCCTGCAGCCAGAGATGGGACAGCACACTCTCCTCTTGGAGCATTTCACAGCTGTGATCTCAGGCAGAGGAGGAGTGACTGCACAGAGCATTTGAGAGGAAACTGCACCGGGGAAAGCCTTGGAGCATCTACAGCAAGAGTCTGAACACGTATAGAGAGCACACCACGAGAGCTGCTGAGCTCAGGCAGCTCAGGCAGCACTTCTTCTCTTTGAAACATCTTTTCACTGTGAAGAAAATTTTCTTCCTTTTCAGGCGTTCTGTAGCAAGGGCAAAAATAGGAACCCAGTTAGGCCTGGCCTCTCAGCAGGGAGGAGAGAGCGGCCGAGGACAGGGGGCTGTGCCTGGCCATGCCTGGGGCACAACCTGCGCAGAACTCGCTGTCCCTCAGGGGAAATGTGACCTTCAGCGGCTCCCTTGTTCTCAGGGGATGACAGAGCAGCTATCTTCGGCAGGAGCAGCAGGGGAGGCTGTGTGAGAGCCCTGTTCCCTCAGGGGATAAGCCTTGGGGTGGTTGTATTTTAGGCGACATTTACCTCCACCTTGTATACTCAGGATGAAAGACAGGATAAAGAGTCTTTTCCCAATCTATTGAAGAGAAACCTGCTTCCCTCTGGGACAGGGACTCAGCAGGAAATGGGCAGAATTTTCAGGCTGTTGAAGTGTCCCCATGGCTTCAGACTACTTGCAAATCTGACCAGGGGTACGAATAGGCAGGGATATGTGGGTAGATTGAGCACAGCAGACACCAGCAATCTGCCAACTCTTCTTACCTACTCTCCATCTCTGTGCTAACTGGGCCAGCCAGATCTCTGGCCTGGCCTTGGGAAGGCTGGTGTTCCTGCATAGCTCTGAGTGTTGTTCAGTAAAGTCAGTGTGGGTTTTCAAACTTATTTAGTTCTTCACATGTGTTTCATTGCTGTGGTATTTCTAGATCTGTGCCTGTTTTTATTTTTTTGTGGTTTTTTTTTTCTTTTCTTTTTGCTTAGCATCAATAACATGAATAGGAGAGATTTAAAGATAAAAATTATATCTCCTCTCTGGCTTTATTTGGCCATGGGTTTTTGTAGTCTCATAAGGTAGTTTACTCATAAAAAACCATGTTTAACCTCATAGCCTCACTCTGCAGTTTGATTTTCACTTTTCTGTGTGAGCATCCCAGTTATTCAGAAGATGTCTGCAGAGGTGTCCAATGCCTTGGACAAGGGCCTGAATTCTTCCTATGTGCTGCCAATGCTTTTCTGTATTTTATGATCATGTTTTGCATCCTACAATCATGTTTGTAATTTATCAGGACAATCCTGCCTCGGCTGCACTAATCCTGTGACCAGCCAGCAAGTTCATGCTTATCTTGCTCCTTTGTTTTTTCCATTTTTTTTCTTCTTAGTTGAAATTCTTGGTCTCACACTTTCTACTTTCTAGTGTCTGCTCATGTCTAGTACCTCAGCCCCCTTTCCTGACATTTCTGGGGAAAAAAAAGGGCAAAAAAAAAGTTGTTAATGGTGCTGCCTTATCTATTGCTTTTCTTCAAGGCACTTGTATTTTATGCAAAATGATGATGTAAAACTTTGAAGAAGAATCAGGAGTCCTTGCACTTTAAAAAGCTGCATCAATGCAGAAAGTCTTGGGCAGTGTGGGCAGGCAGGGCAGGCAGCTTGTGGAAAGCAAGGGCTGTAGTGGCTGGCAACACACACAGAGTCTGGAGCTCACGGGGAATCACTGTAGGGAGATTATGATATTGATTAGATTATATTGTGCACAGTCATCAAAAATGGATCCTCACAATGATTGTAATGATGTGCTTTGTTCTGATCTTTGCTTGCATAATATCAGAGGAACATCAACTTCTAGATATAATAAATGTAAATGGACATATCTGAGCCTGACAAAGTTATCACTCTCCAGTTGCTGGAGGTAAAATGAGAGAGAAAATAAATTCCCTATCCTGTTACCAAAAAAAATTTTAAAACTCACAGGTGGAGAATTTGCTGCTTTTTGGGGCTGGTACAGCAGGTCTCTGAGTTGCCATGCAGTAGGAACAGCAGTCATCAGTGTGTTCCACAAAGGTGGGTTTGAAGAAGCATTAGAGATTTTAGAGCAGCTGAAATATAAATAAAGGAGAAAGGCAAATGTCTGAGGATGAGTCAGCCAAGAGGTGAATGCATTTACTCATAAGTGGGCTGTTTTGTAGATCACATTGAGACTCCTTAGCCAAGATAAGGCTGCAGACTCTGGGCTTGAACTTTTTAGAAATCTTTGATTAATTGCTAGTGGATGATCCATCTAAAATGTTCCCGTTTCTTTCTCTCTTTCTTTTATTTAGCTCCTATTTCTTTAGCCGTCTGTTCTCCTGAATTTTCCTTTTTCTCTGTAATTTTTTTTCTCTAATTAAATATAAATAAAAAGGACTGCATGTTCTGTGCTGTCACTTATGATACATTACTTCCCAGTAGAAATCCCACATTCAGTAGTGATTTTAGCTGACAGATTGCAATTAAATAAAGATAGAAGATTTATAGGTTTCAACTGTGGATCTGCATTTCTTGTCTTCTGTGTGGTTTTGTTTTCCAAGTTAGCTGGCTTTTCAACACATGCACATGTATAAATATTTCTGCTTTTCTATCTGATCAGATTAGTATTATTTAGGTCACCTCTACTCAAGCAAGCCATGCTGGCATGGCAATGTCAGCTAGGGAAGGGGTGGGTTTGGGGTTATTTTGGTTGGCTGGTTGGTTGGTTCTTCTTTCTTGTCTAACTAGGGAAAATCTGAGTTTAATGTGCAGTGAAACTAGAAGAATCCCCTAAAAGACACAACAAAAATTCATGTTTTCTTTTTCTTCTTGTTTTTTTTTTTCCTTCTTTTTTTGGTTTTTTTTTTCCTTCCTTCTTTTTTTGTATTTTTTTTTTTCTTAGAGAGCTCATTTTCCTTTGGGTAAAGCTCCACAGGTGAGACTGGTGTTTTTCTCCCTTTTTCCGCCCTTTTTTCCAGCGCTCCGTGCGCTGCTCCCGGCGGAGGCGCTGCCAGCGCGGCCCCAGCCCCGAGCGGCGGCTTCCGGCCCCGCTCCATTCCCGCTCCTGCCCCGCTCCTTCCTCTCTCCTTTCTCTCTTTTTCCTCTCTCCTTCCCCGCTCCATTCCCCGCTCCTGCCTCGCTCCTTTCACCGCTCCTGCCCCGCTCCTTCCTCTCTCTTTCCTCTCTCCTTCCTCTCTCCTTTCTCGCTCCTTCCCTGCTCCTTCCTCTCTCCTTCCCCGCTTCTTCCCCGCTCCTTCCCCGCTCCTTCCCCGTTCCTTCCCTGCTCCTTCCCCGCTCCATTCCTCTCTCCCTCCCCGCTCTTTCCCCGCCCGGGCCCGCCGCTCCTTGGCGGGGCAGGAGCGAGGGGAGCCGGCCCGGGGGAGCCGCCCTGGCAGCGGCCGCCCTTGGCTGCAGCGCAGCCGATGTGTTTCCCTGTGTCCTGCCAGTTCCAGGCGGCCAGAGCGGCCGCGGGAACAGCTGCAGGGCAGGAAGCGAACGCAGAAAGAGCTGAAAGCTGATGTTGAGCAGCAGCAGCAGCAGCAGCAGGCGGGACAGAGGATGCCTGATGTAGCTCTGCTCCCTGGACCGTGCAGCGCATTCCCGCTGGGACCGTGGATGCGCCGCAGCGGCAGCAATCGCGCTCCCGCAGGAGCATTTCTGTGCTAAACGCCGGGCAGGAGGCAAACCTGGGGGCCTTCAAGCGAAAAACCTCCTGTCATTTCAAAAAAACTAACTGCAAGTTAACTAGAGTTATTAACTATTATATTAACTGTAGGTTTCACAACATTAAATCCAATTATATAGAAAGCGACTTTTTGAGGAGAGTCCTCTTCTTTATGGTCCTTCCTCATTTCTTATGGAGGTGATCTGCACCCCAAGGAGACCTGAAACAGCCCCCCCAGTTCTGCACAGAGCAAGGTGACCCCAGCTCGTGGTACACTTTCCATAGAAGAGAATGCAGTGAAACAGGAAAATTTTATTCCATCCTAGGTCCTATTCACATCTACCTTGGTAATCCCACTTCTTGTTCTCAGAAATACTAAAGACAGAGAAAACCTCGTTTATGCTATCCTGCTCCAGGCCTCTGGAGCAGCCTATACCACTGCAGCCTCTCTACTTTCTATTCAGTCCCTTTCAGTGTCAGTCCTTCTCACTGGGAATCTGTTATGAAGAAAAACCTTAAATGCAAACTACTTCCCAGGCCAGTAAGAAATATTTAAACACTTCAGGCATTCAGTCTGTGATTCAGAGATTTATTTATAAAACTGTTGATTTTGGGACACTAAACCATTGCATTTAAACTGCAGAAGTGAGTCATATTTGTGGGAGGTAATTACTACCAGAAAGCACAACTAGCTTTTGTAGGTTTCTCTGTAAAATGTCCACTTAGGATCCGCAACTACTAAAAATAACATGCTTTGTTGAATTTCAGCACAAGTTATCTTTACAGAATTATGTGGCTTTATACATGCATTCTGTTTTCATCTCCTATGAAGAAAGAAATATCTCACATACCTGAGAATTTATTTGAGTGTTTTATATGGACTGTCCTGACCAGGTAACTTGTTCTGCTTATATGATTTTCATATAAGCAGAAGTTCAAAGTTTCATATAAGCAGAAATTCAAAGATTTTGTGGTAACTTCTAGAGAGAAGCCATTTAGCATGGGAAAAGAGATTGTAGCAAGCACTTACAAGCAGTGTTTGTTCATCAGAAATGTTTCTAATTTCTTGTTTCATCCAAACCCACAATAATCTACTCAGTCTGTTCTCTTCTCCATGGTTAATAGATTTTGGGAGCCGAGGGAGTTCCAGATGTCCAACACCTGCAGAAGCTACTTGCAGAGCTGAAGGGAACTTTCCTCATTATCCCTCAGTCATGACTGAGGAATTCAAGTTTATTTAACTTGTGGTCACTTAGCAGCACACCCTACCAGCAGATGAGTCAGATGGTATGCCACCTATCCCAAGAGAATACCCTGCAACAGAGTTCAGAAAAATAATGCCCTCCATCCTGGCATTCTAGGCTTTGAATAGCTTTTCCCATGTCAATCAGGGAGTGCTCAACCTTCATTGCTAGCAGACCAAAAATGCAGCTGCTACCCAGCAGTTAAACCACAGGGCTCTGACTGCCTCCTTCCCCTTCAAAAGGGACAATTATAGAAGAGGCCTTCCTTTAAAAACTGCTATTACCTGCTTGTGTGATTTGCCAGCAATCAGGTAGTGTCTGCTACATTTCCCAGGAATCCTGTGTCAAGCTCATGGTCAGGAAGCCTTTCCCCTGTTCTCCTGCTCTTCCAAAGTGAATCCAGCTCCCACTGACTCCATAGCCTTGGTGAGGTGATGGGGTCAGAGATGGGGCACATGAGACCTGTGCTTACCTTTCCATGGCTTTCTGAGGAAGAAATCTTAATATTATCATGCTAAGCTATTCCCCTTTGAGCAGCTCCACCTTATTCTACCCATGATTTTTTGACAAATAAGCACTTTTTTATTTTTCCTGGCTTTATATATATATACATATTTCCCCCTGGGGTCAGGTTTTAATTACCAGCTGGCTCTGAACAAATGTGCTGCACTTGACCATGGCAGCAGGGCTGGCTACAAGAGGGTTTGCCCACACAAACTGAGCTCCTCAGGCTGCTGGGAACCTCTGGGATTTACCCATTCAGGAAGAGGGCTGAGTGACTGTCACCCCACACTTGAAGACACCACACACCGAGGGACGTCAGCTGCTGCTCAGGAAAGGTCAGAACTGCCTCTCATCACTAAGATTACCTCAATTGGTAAGAGCAGGGTGCTGATAATGCCAAGGTCATGCGTTTGATCCCTGAACAGGCCATTCACGTAGGAGTTGGACTTAATGATCTTTGTGGGTGCATTCCAACTCAGAATATTCAGTGATTCTGTGAAACCTGCTCCTCCCTGTGCTCGCAGGGAGCTTTCAGAGCTACCTTTCTTCAGTCCTGACTATCAGCATGGAAGTGCACTTGGGTACAAGTCACACTTTTACCTTTACAGGCCCTGGTAAAAGGGCTTTTCCCACTCCCTAACTCACCTGGCGTGTACTCTTTCCTTCCTCTGGCTGGAAGCTACTGCTCTGGGTTAGGCAGAGCTTTGCTTCTGTTGTGCATCATCTGGGCCTCTCTACCCCCTGACCTCACCATTTTTAAGCATAATTAGTTGGTGCAGCCTCCTGGATATCACTGGAAGTAGAAACTCCTTTATGCTGTGGCTCCTTCTCTAACAGGAAACACCTTGCCAGAGCACTGAGGTGACAAAGCCCAGATCTTGCACCAGGAGAGATTTTCTCTGTTTTTACTCTGTTAATTTACTCTGAGATTTTAGCCTTCTTGCTTCTCTGCCTTTCTGACTTCAGTAAGGACTGTCCACCTTTCCTGCTGAGAGACTTTGGCCTGATCTAGAGAAGCATTAGGAAAGGCTGCCAGCAGGCAGAAAGACAGACAGACAGAATGATAACTCAGCTTTGGTACAGAATTTGGGCTCTGCAGTCTCTGGTTTATGTGTTTGTGAGGGAGATAGCAGCATTTTTAAGCCAATTGCTTTCAGTGATTCAGGAGACCTAGAAATGCTATAAGCATTGCATGGATAAAGACTGGTCATAGATTACTCATAAAAAGCAAAATATTTTAGAAGAATAAATTAAATGTTAGCTGACAATCTGCTTGCCAAGTTTTAGTTCCGTGGAGTTGAAATGGCCAAGTTTTTAATGCCAACAATTGAGGTTTGCAAAGGAAATACCAAACCAACCTGGTGGAAAAAGAGGTGGACATTAAATTACAGAGCAAAGACTGCCTTTGCTTTGTAGGTGGAGAAATAAACAAATTACAGAAAAGAAAATCAGTCTGAGTTTTTCAATTTGATCCCTGTGCCTAAGGAGAAAAATGTAGGATGTATCACTAATCTCAGAGCTCAAGGGGACTCTCAGCAAACTGTGCAGAGCTGCTGGCCAGGGGACAGGGAAGAGGACAAATACAGGGAAATGTTGCAAAAATGCTCTGAAACTGGTGCTCAGTCTCATCATGTAAAGACTTTAAAAGAGCACAGACTACAAATTCTTGACTGTTCTTATTTCAGCTAGTGCCAAACAGACAAAATCTTTCATGTATACAATAGTTTTTCTTGGATACAACATCAACAATATATACTTGTTGTTGGGTATTTGTGTAATTTTTCCTGTATAATGTGTAAGAGCATGTTCCTGAATTCCTGCAGCAGCAGCAGGCCAGCTAAATTCACTGTGAGCCCTACCTTCATCCAAGAGGCATTCCTCTGAAGCTGGAGAAACTATTCACTGCGTGGGGACTGCCAAAGCACACTGGAGCAAGGAGAGCAAAATCTTCTCCTGAAATATTATTTCAGTCATTTCAGTTTTACAAAATACAGGAGAAAACATTGTACATTGCATAGTTAGTCTTGTCTGCTCAGAAGGCTGAATGTATTTCATCCAGAAATGACAGAGGTGCCTGAAAAACCACTTCTCAGAATTAGGTGGTTTATTCTGCAGTGCAGCTTGCCAAACCCCACCCAGCAATGGACATCAGAGAGGTCACAGTACAGAATGCCAAGGCACAGGCACTGGTTCTGACACAGGACCAACCTAGAGAAAACTTGGGCAAGCAAATTCTGCACCATGTACAACCCCAACAGATGTGCTGCATTTGTGGGTCGTGGCAGAGACTGGCAGCCAGTGGCCAAAATTTCCAGACTGTTCTTGTCAGATAACCCAAGAATGACTGTCCTCCCATTTTAAACTTGCTAGCTCAATGCAAGTCTTTCTTGCTCAGTTAAGCAGATGTTGTGCTACAGCAGAGCATTTCTGGGGTTTCTGCTGTAAATTATTCATATCTGGAAAAAAGGCAGCACCAGGTACTATTTGGGTACCTCAATCACGTGCAGCAGTCACCTGTGTGTGCCTTTTGTGGCTGCAGTCATTTGCAATAAGTTGCTGCAGTTTTGTTTACTTTTTTGTTATGCTTTTCTGTTCTTTCTAGATTTTCCTTTATGTACAATAATTTTTAACAAATTTAAAATAAATATGTGTTTTGTCACATGCACATATGTAAATCTTGTGGTGCAGAAGAATATACAGACTATTGTTACTGTTGCTTAAACAAGGCACAACCTTTGTAGTTTTAACCTTCCAAATAAAATCAGAGAAAAGTTTTACTGATTAAATGATCTGTAGCAGCAGGAATACATTATTTAGTTTTTCTTACATGCTCCTTGCTAGAGGTAAATGAGATATCATTGCAATACTGTTCACTCTGTTACAGCTCTGGCTGTGTCAGCATTTACGTTGCAAATGTTCTTCCAGGGGTTTATAACTCAGCCATAAAATGCACTCCAGTTTGAAACTTGGCATACAATGTCTCAGTCTGGCAGTGAATTTATTTTACAAAAAGTGAGAACAATCCAATTTTGGCTGTATCTAAGTTACAATTGTTTAGATTTTTAGCAACAGAGTGGGCTGCACAGCAGATCTTGAGAGGTTTCCACCTGCCTGACACATCACTCCAGCCTCACCCTTTTAAGATCACCCTAAAATCCTATGTCAAACTTTGTCAAAGCCTGAAATGCTTTGTGAAATGTTAATGCTGCAGTGAGTTTCATTCCAAAGGTGAAGTCTCAGAAGTGCTGTGCACTGCACTTCTCTAGGAAGCACTGCCTCTGCCCCCACTGCCAGCTGAGCTCCAGACAGCTCTTCCTGGTCCACAGCCAAGCCCCAGGCCTGCTGTGATGGTGAGCAGCAATGTCTGTCCCACTTCTACACGTGCCTTCATTCTCAGGACCTGACTCTTCTCTGCCCTTCACTCTTGCCCAGGGCAGCAGCCCCTCACACCCTCTGCAGAGCAAGGCACCACAGGAAGCCAAGCTGCCTTCCCCCAGACTATAGTAGGGGTCCTAGTAAATATATGTATTGTATAAGTGGCCTTGCCCCAGTCCTAGTTGTTCTAAATGGGCTGCAGCTGTGATGTCCTTAATTGAGCAGCAGCTGTGGCTAATGAAGATAACTGGGATAAAAGGGGGCAGGTTGGCTGGTCGGGGAGAGCCTTGGAGGAGTCCTGATGAAGAAGCAGGAACAACACAGCTGTGAAGAGCTGCTTGTGAGAAAACCACCCAGAAGGTATGGGACTCTAGAAACATAACACTGGGCCAGCCTCAGATCTCCCAGAAGTCACACAGGGAATGGCCCAGAAGCAGTGGAGCTGCTGAAGTCAGGATCTCATGTTCAGATGCTGAGTTTGCCGTGCCCTCCCTGTGGCTTTGCTGGGAATGTCTGAGTTACAGCCCCCAGGGCCAGCTTGGTGGGCAGTGGGGAAGCAGGGCCTTCACCACACAGCCACAAACCTCCTCCTCAGCAGCAGTTACCTCCCCAAAGTCCTCACCCAAAATTTCCAAGAGAATTCCTGGCACTATGACAAGGCTTTTTTCTGCTGTTAGTGCTGGAACATAACTTGGGTGTTTACATCCTTGGATTTGCCATGAAATTACCACTTCCAAAGACATCAGTGCATTGAAAAGTGAATACTACTGTAAGAGCAGGCAAAGGATCTTTTTATGGGGTACATCTACTCTCTGCTCTTGCTCTGTGCCACACCTCAGGCTTTCTCCTTCAGTTTCAAGAATGTGTTTTGGCTCTTTTTCCATCCAAACCAAGGAGCTGAGTGAGCACTAGTCTAGTTTGCCAGGTTTGATATATGCTCACCAACCAGCAATTATAAAAACCATTTGAAACATACAGCATATGCTAATACATAGATTTGGAGTGATGCTGTTATTAACCATTAAAGAACATGCTTTATTTAAACGGAAATAGAAAGGCTGATGAGATTTTTATCTAGAATCCATCTTTAAGACAAATATATGAGATGTAGTTTCCAAATATTAATTCACTTTCATCTCATGATATTTCCTTTTGGAAAGCCTCAACCCTCCAGGTTCTCTCTGTTTCTGCACTGCAGATGTTGGAAGATTGTGATATTGATTTCATCTGTTTAAAAATGAGCAGTTTGCAACATTATCTTTAATCTAAGCAATATAAGACTATGCTTGGGGGAAAAAATCATAAATGTGGCTTTGAGCATGCACACAAAAAAGTGTAATTTTAATAATGTCATAATCTTAAAATACAACTCAAGTAGACAACTAGTATTCTGTAAAAATGAATTTAAAGAAAAACAGACATGATGTTCCTACTTACTCAAGCCAAAGTTTGCATTGGATGTACATTCAGGGCATATTTTGCCTGAATTGTTCAACTATTTATGTCATTTGGAAGGAGATTATTTCCAGTCTCCAGCAATGAAACTGATCTTCCAAACTCACTGACAATTTCTATCACAGAAATAAAACCTCAGCAATTAGGTGATTAAGTCACTGAAACAACAAATTCAATCAAATATTTGGGCTCCAATGCAAAATACATGTTTAATGGTAGTCAAGCTGTTTTGTTGTCTCCAGAGAATATTAACAAATGGGAATGAAATAAATCTTAATATTCAAATATGTAAGCTGTCATAACAAGGATTATGGGAGCAAAATAGGCAAAATTAAAATATGATTCAAATTTTTAAAATTGAGCCAAAATTGTACATTGCATATTTACAGAACTCAACAGAGTTACAGTAATATACCTCCTTCCCACTGAAGACTTCCTTCCATCAGGGTTTTTTCTGGCCAGGGAAGGCATATACATTTTATGAGCACAGTAGAAACACACATTAAGCAAGTATGTTCATGGTTACACTGGAAAAACAGGGCATTTTTTTCCTGTACAAGTACCTTTTTTGAAAAAGCACAAACAGCTAAAGTTCCTATTGTCACTAATTCCACGCATGAAGGAAAAGGTAGTGGAAGCATCCACCATGCAGATAGTGCCTGAAATGCAACATTAGCAGAAATGTTGAACCTGTAAATAAGAAAATATTTTCATGACAGGAAAAATAAATAATTTGGAAATCTTAAGAAAGATTTGCTCTGATAAATTGTTAGGCTGAGTCTGAAATTGGAAGAGGTAACTCCTTTGTTGTGATGTTATGGAGATAAGATGTTTTTCTCAGTGCTGAAACTCTTGAAATGACTGGGGGGATTCAAGAATGAAAATATAGGTCTCAAGTGACAAATTGTATGAAAAAAAACCTGCAGAAATTTTTTCTATGAATGTATGAGATCACAAAACAGATTGACATTTTGAAGAAAATGAACTGCACAGTATTTATTTTTCTGCCCAAGGGTTTTCCCCTGCTGGACCTAGGGGCCATGTACAACTGAGCTGAAATGAGCATACTCAGGAGAAGGTGTTTCTGCCCATCCACCAAGGAACTGCAGCAGGGCTCCAGCTTTTCCCCCTGCCCACAATCAGGACATCAGCCCTGGCCCAAAGAACTAGTGTAATCAGGATAAAGCCTTGTGACTTTTCTGACATCATAAGTCCTTGGTTTTGTCCAGACACCCACAGCAAAGCCATCTGAGCTATGCTGGTCCAATTTGTCTATAACATGAAATTAGCACAGCCATTAGCTAAGAACAGATTTTGATTGCTACTAGTCCTGAACATGTGGAAGGTTTTCTCTTTACTCAAAAGTTCTCTGAGTCGTTCCATTCTTCTGCTTTGTCTTTGGCCCTAGTTAGCAGTGGTGTAGGTAAATTAGATTAACTTACTTTGCAGAGGTTGGCCCTCTCTGTAAAATCTGCAGGCCCAGACTGGCATGAAATCACACTGGCTGTCCATTGGGTGCCACTACCAGGATTGGAAGTTATCACAATTTGGTAACACACTTTGATCCATTGCCTATTTACGATCTCTCATTTGCTTTCTGGTCCGTGATTCCCAAGTGGTTTATTTGTCACAGAAGTGCTGCCATATGAGCTGTGGTCCAACCTGACAGAAAGACAGCAGTGTTTCAAAGTTATTTTATGCAACTAAACAAACACAAGTCGGAGAAGAAAAGAGCTTCTAATTATTATTCCCAAGGTTGACAAAGACCTTTTAAATCTAAGTGGTCAGGTTTTTGTTTTAAGGGCAATCTCAGATCAATACTGCCTCGTGGGAATTTTTGGTGGAGCAAACCTAAACATTTTGTGCTGTGATTCATGCAAATCATTGGCATGGTCTTTGAAAAAGTTTGTGTCTTCAGCTAGGTGAAGGTCATAAGAATCTCCCAAAAGGATACGATCGTCAATGTTCCTTCATCTTCAGACTAGTGAATTAAGCTGAGTTTGAATGCAAACCCCCATGAAGGATGCTGTCCCAGCCCCCAGGAATCAGGTGTGCTGGTGAGAACATCCTCAAATCTCCACGCTACCAAAGGCTGCAGTTGTATATTCACATTTCCACCATGAAGATGCTCACACTGCCTGCCCCCCTGCCCATAACTCTCCTAAGAACACAGGAACTAGGAAATTGGATCAGACCCAGCCCCTTCTGCCCCCACACCTGTCCCAAGTGTGTTTTATGCTATGTTAGAGCTCCATGGAGAAAGGGGCAATGACAGAATCAGACTTCTAGTGCCCTCCCATTTTATAACAGTGTTTTAAGGAATTTTGCAATGAGCAGTTCAGTTTGAAGCATTGGTCTCATCATGCACAGATATACATGTCAGTTATGGTAGTGCTCAATTTCAAATGACAAATCTATTTTCTTTTTCACTCAGCTATTATTCCAGCCATATCCTGTGACAACAGATTTCAGAGAGTAATTAAGGACTGTAAGAAAAAGAGTTGATGTTTGATTGTTTTAAACTTACTGTTGGATAAGCCCTTTGGCAGTCTCTAATTCTGTTGTGACAAATAGCATTTAATTTTCTCTTCCCCCCCCCCCCCCCCAAACCATTCATAATTTCAAAGATTTGCATTACAACCATATAAAAGAGGAATAATTTCACTTCTGAAATTGAAAATCTTAGCCACAGCGGGCTCCCGACACAAATGCTTTTCCAGACCCCTGACCTGCATCATACATCCTTTATTCTCTGTGGTTCTGCTGTGCACTCTCTGAAATGAGATGAGCAGCCCCGTGCACCACAGGAGCTGAGGGGGCTCCTGGGGCAGTGGCATTTCCATTTCTGGTCCTCTTGTGTCCCTCTCCTGAGAGCTCAGCAGGCTGCTTGTCCTTTTATGTATTCAGACCTGGCTGTCTCAGAAATGCCCCTGGATTCGAGAGCCCTGGGCTTTGGGTTTGGAGACAGCGAAGAACTTGGTGCTTGTAGAGCTGCCCTTAAGCCCCTTAAACTTCCCCTGATTGCTGATTTCAACCAAAAAGCATGGCTGCAGAGATAGCTCTCCATTTCCCTGTTGAGATCAGAGCAGGTTTGCTGATACAGTCATAGGTGGAACACAGCTGTCACAATTAATCCCAGTGCTCTGCTGGGCAGCTCTGACCTCCTGGCCAGGACAAGAGGGTGCATGGGAGAGAAGGGTGCCAAAGATTTGAAGGAACAGTCCATTTAATTTTTTATTTCAGTTTTGACCACAAAGCAAGGGTGTTCTTACTAAATATGTTTAATGGGAGAATTTGCTTCAGATTACAATAAGAATTTGTTTATATGAAAACATTTCATTAGTTTTAATTGTTCATAGAGCTTTGGAAAGGTGATGGAGCCCATATCCTTGACCACAACAGCCTATTTTTAAACAAATTTAACCCTTCACCCTTATTGAAAAAAAAAAGAGTAATGTAAATATTGCTCAGTCCCATTTTCTGTATTCCCAGTGTTGCTATTTCTGTGTCACACAGGCCCTCCACATACGTTTAAAGTGCATATGCTGAGAGGAACCCTTTGGCTCTGCCCTTTTTGTTATTTCAATGTTCAGGAATGAAATGCACTGTTTATATGACTCCAGGTTTTGCACTTGTTCATAGGCTGTGTATACTGTTCATAAGCTGGGTTTATAAAGTGGAATGACCTCAGCCACCTAGTTTTCAAGGCCCAAGTCCAGATGTTGACACAAATCCTCCAGTCTTGAGCACATTTCTTTCTTTTTGATAGTTTTTATTTTATAGTTTTGATAGTTTTTATTTTAAATTTGTAAATTTTTTGCTACGTAGAAAAATGCATAATAAAAATGAAACAAACTTGGCATTCAGCCTTATTGTCCACTGAGACTTTAGAACTCCCTTAGAGGTCACAATTTCTTTCTCCCTTGTTTATTTACTTCTCCAAATTATGCTTCTAAGAAGTTGTGATTTCTCCTCATTACAGAAGACAGAACTCTGTTAGTTCAAAATAACAGCCATGTTCTGCCCTAATACATGAAATGCATCACATCTGGAGTGGGATCTGCAAGCACCTGTGTTGCCTAGATGAAGTAAACAGAAGAACCTAATGGAAGTAGCTTTTAGTCTATGAAATATTTACAAAATCCAAATTTCTTGATGTCCCGGCATTCCCTTCCTACCACCCCTTCCACCCTCTAACAACCCCCACCCCACCCAAGGAAATGTTGTTATCCTTGTTCTATATTAGAAATCAGAAATGTCTGACTTTTGAATCTGCAATTTTGTCTGAACATCCAAAGCTTTCTATTCTTCCCCTCCTTCTTATCACCTGTTTTTACCCAAATAAAGATTTTTTTTAATTAATTTTTATTTTTTAATTTTCTCTCCTGAGTAAAGAGTTGAGATTCTGGAGTTTGCAGTTCCCTGTTTGTGCAGACCCAGACTACCTTGGAGGAATGTTTTAATAAAATGAGTGATTTCAAGGTAGGAGGTCATGCTGGTAGGAGGTCCTGAGCTAGGCATTGGATATATGAACCTGCTTGGAAGCCGGGGGAGGAAAACAGCCTGCAAGGCAGAATATGTTGGAGAAGGCAGCAAAAGGTCAATCTCTGTGCACACGGCTCAGTGTTTGCCACAGGTGCAGCAACTGTGTATATCACTGCCTTTATTTTCCCAGCGTTGGCCCCAGCCCTTGAGACGTGCTCTTAGTAGGTTGTAGCATTAACAAATAGACTCCAAGAGTAGATAAAGAAGGTAGGGAATCAGGAGAGATATTCTGAGTAGAGGGAAAGTGGGGCAAACCTGAATGCTTGTACAGATCCATGGACATAGCCATGAAAAGACAAAAATTGAGGTAAAGCTTTTTTATTTACTTTCTTTCTCTTGCTCTCAACAGACACAGGAAATAACAAGGACCAAATGAGAGTTCAGCAAGGAATAATATCCAAACTACAGAACAAGTGGATAACAATGTCAGACAAATGGCCTGTTCCAGGCAGATGAGACTGCCCAAGAGGAAAATTGAGATTTATACTACACAGATGAGAAATCTGGCATCACCTATGAATTTGGCAACCAAATATTCCCTGGTTAATGACAGGGTCATTTTTGAGATATGTGCTTCCAGCTGGCTGGAATGATCAGTGAAAGAAACAGTTCTAAACCATAGTTAAGTCCTTAAAAAATAGCAAGGGCCGCAAAACTACCCCAGGGTAAAAATGGACACAAGCGCAGAACAGATATGAGACATTAGAAAAAGTCCTCTTCTGAACTGCCTGGAAAAATCCTATTCTGGTTGTGGGTGCAACCAGGTGAAGGGAGCACTGCAGAGCAGCTGGATCAGGTGGAGAAAAGCCGCCAAGAGCTGGGTCACAAACCCATTCTGTGGGCAGTGAGGTGATCACGGTGGCTGTTGGGACAGCTGAAGACAGAGCTGCTGTCACCAGGATCAGCCACAGCTTCTGCTGGAGAAGGGAGGACGGGTGCAACACTGGGCAGTATCTAAACAATCCTCCTGGGGTCACAGCTCTGAGAGCCCAAGGTGTGCCTGAAGCTGGAGATGCTGCTCCACAGAGTGCACCCACGAGTGCCAGGCTGCAGATCATCTGTTTCTGCAGGACAGTGATAAAGGACAGGCAGAAACAGGCACTGTTCATCCTCCAGTGCCAGCACAGAGCCTGGGGCTTCCTGTGGCAGGGAGAAAACTCCAGGTAACCACAGCATCTGCCACTGAAGGCAGGTGAGCTGGATATTGAACAGGATGGCTAAATATGATATGATATATGATAATAATATGATTCTAGCTATACTGTAGGAGCAGATGCCCCTCCTGTGGTGCAGCAATGGGCTCACTGAGATGGAGGAGCCACGCAGCTGCCTATCAGTGCCCACACAGCCCCTGGCAAGCAAAGCTTGGCAGAAATGCCCCTGGGCATGTGGCCAGCCAGAGCGGCGCTGCAGCACCAGCATCTTGGGGGAATTGCAGACAGAGCTGTGTGACAGAAGAAGTCTGTAGGAACGTGTGTCTGCATTCTGCAACCTCAGCACAATGGTCTGGAGGGGAACATTAGGGCAAAATTAGCCCGATGCTAATCCTCTGCATCTGATTCCTGCTGGCTTCTGAAGGACTCTGATCAACAAGCCCCAAACAAAAGAAGAAATCTGACCATTTGGACAGACAGGCAGCTATCTTCCCTCTGGAAAGCCCAGGGACAGGAATGGGGAGACCCTGGGGGCCTCAGTCTCTGTGGGACAACCAGAGCTCCAGCCTGCTGCCACAGAAGGACGACTGTGAACAAAGCAGAGCAAATTTCTGCAGCCGTGAGCACTTGGTGACAGAGTCCCAGCATGCTGCTGGGTAGAGCAAGACCAAGAGAAGAGTTTCTCTCCTCTATTTTCTTTAGGTCCATTAATTCAACTTAGAGGTTTTGATCAGTGCTGGTATCCCAGAGAGGCCTGCTGACATATGTAATTACACTAAGCAACTTCGTGACTTTGTTTTGTTTTGTTTTGTTTTTCTGTAGTACTACAGTGGAAAATAAGGTACTGTCCTTAAAACAACTCCCAAGCTACATTTCTTTGAGGAAAATAAATAGTATTTAACACATGATGAAACCATGTTGGAAATGTCCAACAAAGTACTGGAGAGCTCCAGGTGCTGTGGAGAGTAGAGGAGCTCATGGTCACTTGTAAAGGAATAGTGCCAAGGAAACTCCCTGTTGCTGCTTGGTAAGAGACCATCTGTGGCCATGGCAATAGGCAGAGCAGCAGCCCCAGCAGGCTGGCACCAGGAGATGAACACTCAGGCAAGCCTGTGAGCGTCTCTGGCAGCCAGGACAGGATGCTCAGCTGATGTATTGTACACTCAGTGTGACCACTGAGTGATCAGGTCAGGAAAATACCAGGCCCAAAACAGAGTCAGAACTGATTTGTTCAATTTTAAAGGCAATAGCTACATGGCCATATTAAATTGTTACTTCTCTTTCTAAAGAATGGACTGTGTGGAAGGCATTCAAGCAAGAACAGAAATCATGAAATGCAAGGTACATTTCTCAGACAGTAGGTTGTAATGCACTGCAGCAAAATTCAAATAATTCAGTACCATGGGAATCTGAGCACAAGACCTCTTCCCCTGGGTACCCACAAAACAAGTGAAAGGCAGGAATGACAGCAAAGAGCCAGGAGCAAAACCTGCACAGACAAGAAGAGATGTCTGCTTGGAAATACCATGCTCCTGCAGCAATCCTCCCAGGGACAGAGCACCAGCTCAGCCAGAGACCAATGAGTGGCAGAATCCAGACCCCAGGGTGAGCTGGCAGACAGGCTGACAGTGCTGGGAGTGGGCAGTGGCAGAGCAGCCACGAGACACAAGGCAATCTGCTGAGACACACGGGGGCTCAGCTGGTTCTCAGGGCAGCAGTGGAGATAAAACTGAAGGCAGATCACCAGAAGGCAAGTGGAGAGCAAGGCAGACAAAGCAAGATTTCAGGAATTTGTTGGTTTGGCACAGGAGCGCTGGGGAAATGGATGTCCCAGGAAGCCAGAGGATCCTGCATACTGAAGCAGCCAAAGAGGCTTGAAAAGCCCCATCAGTAGCAATAACACAAACAGGATGGGGAAGGCTGGGCTGAAGGGGGGCACACTTGAAAGACAACAAGGCTCTAGGAATTGCTGGACAGCAACAGCCAGAGCCCAGCCCAGGCTGAGCAGGGGAAACTCCTCACTCAGTAATAGCTGCCAACATGGCAACAATAAACAGCTAAGAGGAGAGATTAACGAGCTTCAGAGGCCCTCGAGGAGCAAGTGTGGCTGTGGAGAGGGGCTTGGAGGGGGCAGCAGGAGCTGCATCTGCATTTGCTTGGCCGGAATGGCTGCGGCGTCTCAGGTTTTACAAGTGTGGAGTCCTTTCATGTTGTTGTCCAGTGCCCAGAACATGAAACACTTGAGGTGAAATCCTGCCCCCGCTGAAGTTAATGGCAATTTGGCCTTGAGTCTGGTTTCTCTCTGCTCACACTCTCTGGTGTAAGGAAAGACAGATCTTGCCTCAAGAGAGAGGGAGGGGAGAGGAAGGAGGCAAAGGAAACATTAGTGCAGCTTTGCTGTTGAGTGTGTGCCGAGGGGACAGGGCTGGTGTCCCTTCCTGCTGGGCACTGAGGCAGGCCAGGGCTTGCTGGGCTGAACAGAAATGGGGAGCAGGGCTGGGAGGGCAGGAGAACCCTCTGCACAGAGGGAAGCACATGGAGGAGGGAGCTGGCATGAGAAAAAAAGCACAAACTGAATTGAAAGATGCAGCAAGGAACAATCAAATAGCGAGGGGAGACCACCTCCACAGGGCAGGAGGGCAGGAAGGACAGGCCACCAAAAACACACCTTGGCAGCACCAGCAAACCCACAACAGAGCTGGAAACAGGGCAGGGACAGATTTTTTTCCTACAATGCTTCATTGCTGTCTTGGTTTTACTGCATTGACAAGGCAAAACACACAATGCTGCCCAAAACTTCAGGGCTCAGAAAAGTGGGAAATGGATGGGTTTGTGTCTTCATGGGTGTCACAGGAGGAGGGCAACAACATTACTGTATGATACTTCAGCAGGATACCTGAATCCTATGAGTTAGTTAAAAACAAGCGGCAGCAGCAGAGGTAGGAAGATCCCACACCAAGGGTAGCTCAGCATCTGGAAGTTGTGGAAGAACCTACTAGAGGAAAAGTAGCAGCTGCATGTGTCTGATCAGTGCCAATTTCTTTGGCTCAAGCAAGCAGATTTCATTGCATCTTTGGAAGAGCCACTGTGGAGGACACAATGAAAGACCTTGCAGAAGAGGTGCTTTCCTTTAGCTGAAAGCTAGAATTGTGATATGTACAATTCCTGATGGTCTCTGTGCTGAAAGTGCTACAAAATAGCCAGAGAGAAAGGAAATTCCCACAGCAGAGGAATTTGTGATGATGTGACAGATGACAGCAGTGTTGAGAAAGGTAAAAAAAAAAGAGCCAGAACAAGAGAAGTCTGTGGGCAGACCTGTTTAGCACTTTTCTTTTTCCCTTTGGCTGAAATATTTTCTGATGGGAAATGCTCATTTGACTATATGAATATTTCTCTCTGTTTTTTCCTTCAAGAACATGTCTGAAGCCAATTGATTCTTGCCTAGAAACCTCTTGTCACTCCCTGGCCAGAATGGGCAGGAATTTCCCAAGAGTCTGGAATGCCCAAGTCCAGGGTCTTTGCATCACAGAACCTGGCAGTACTGCCAAGGTCCCTGTCCCACCACCAACAGCATCAACACAGAGCAAGGGGCTGGGCTGGGTCACCACAAGCTCTGGACAAAAGCAGTGGGCAGGCATTGAGGAAAGAGAAACCATTCAGTTTTCATTATTCTCATTCACATGGAAAATAATTTCTGGGGAAAAGTCTGGTTTCTGTGCTCTTTCCTCATGGACATAGAAGCAACTGTTCTCAGTGCAGGCACAGCTCCCAGCACCTCATGGCCCCTGAGCTCTGAGCTGAGCTGACAGCCTGAACCCTGCCTGACTCCTCACAGCCTCAGCTCATCCCCCTGCACCACCACCAAGAGCTGCTCCCAGCTCATGGGGCTGTTGTGAGACCTAATTACCAAGTGTTTATGAAGAACCCCATTCATTAGAGGAGCTTAAGCTATATAAGTGCATATTATCATTTAGGATACTTCAAGATGAAAGGCACTTAAGTGCTTGACAAGCTGAGAAAGCAAATGTATACAGGAATCACAGGATTTGCCTCTGAAACGAAGCATCTGGGCTGAGATGTAACAACTGCTTTGGGCAGTGGTGTGAGGTGAGAACAGCAAGCCCTGGAGCTCAGCTAAGGATCCCAAGGCAGAGCAATGCTGCTGCCCAGGGCCTGGCTGGGGCTGCCAGGGGGATCCCAGCCCTGGGGTGGGTGTCCCTGCACAGGGAGTCTGAGCCAAGGAGGGAGCAGGGACCAGCCAGGCACAGCTGGCCCACTGGGATTGCAGGGGATTGCACATCTCAAAGGACACTGACAGCAGGCTTGCAGCTGAGAGCCTCCTGTTGTTCTTTCCCCCCTGAGAAGAGGAGGAAGGAGGAGGACAGGGAAGGGGGAGCTCAGTGCCACGTGTCTGAGCCAGAGCAGGTCAGCTGGAAGGTGCAGTGCAAGTTCAGGGCAGGAAAGATTCATCGAGCCACCTTTTTTATGACTATTTTGCATGCATAACTTTGAGCTGAAATAAATACCAGCAGATGATTTAAGTGCCTTCCAACAGGCCCTGTAGCCTTTCAGAGGTACTAGCAGTGTGCCTCCAATGAGGAGTACTCTGTTTGGTGTGATAAATCCGTGCTACACCACACCTCCCACGTACACAAGTGCTCGATTTCTGCAGCAAGTGGAGATAGCAGTGAAGAGGCCTGGAAGGAAACCAGAAAATAGATTACTGGGGACTAGAGACCATTTAAAACACATGCTGCAGTGACAGTGAAGCTTTTTTAGAGAGTTTTCATGAACTACATGCATGGGCTGCTTTGCCCAAGCCAGGAGCCTCGAAAAGCACGTATTCCATATTTTTTTTGCCAAGGTCCTAAACAGAACAGGATTAGTAGGTATTACTAAATTTCTTTCTTTCTTTGGTCCAGTTCCTTAAACTGTGTAGGACATCATAATACCAAAGCTCTGAGTGAAAAATATACTGAACTATATTTTGAAGACTTGTTGGGGAAAAAATAATCTGAGGGAAGACTTAGGTACTTTCTAAGTTGCTGAGCCCCAAGTATGTGCAGCAGTACACAAAAGGACTCCACTCCTCAGACTTGTAAATTGTTTCTTAAAATATGGGGCAAACTGTTCCTTATTTGCCACCTCATATTTATGTGGATCTTTATTTCCCAGATGTCAGTGCTTCAATTCATGCTCTAATTCTGAGGTCATCTATTTGTCTCTCATTACTTGCAGACTCTGAGATCTTATCCTTTGCATTGTCCACCTGTGCATGATTGTTCATTTTATGCTCTGCAATCCTCTCCCCTCCTATCAACCTCTTGGCCTGAGGTTGGCACATTATTGCTCAAACTTCTACAAACCTGTGGTCAAACACAAAACCTTTCACTGGCCACTTTAACCTGGCTATAATATATTATATTAGGGCTGCGTACCTATTTTGCATTTTTCACTTTCTCTTTGATGTCACAACAAGAGCAGACGTTATATGGCATAACTGCTGCTGGGCTGAGTCCAGGGCTGGGGATCACACCCCACCACACAGGACAGCCAGGAGTGTCCTCACAGCTCCTGCCAGCACTCCAAGGGGTGTCATGACCCCCCTTTTATCATCCCTGTGGCATCCTCTGCTGCCTCTGACATCCCTCACCATGGCTGTTATCTCCCTCTGTAGAGGAGGCACAGAGGGGCTCTGGCTCTGCTCTGTGCATGCAGGGCTGTTGGTTATCTGCAGGACCATGCATGAGCAAGGCAGTGCAGACCCTGCAGCTCCCCAGGCACGCAGCCCAAGACAGCAGTTAGCATCTCATGGCATCTGTAATCTATTACATCCACCTGTCCTGGAACTCCCTCAGCTGGGAGTCTGGAGAGTCTTAAAACTTCCTGAGTTCTTGTTCTGTGGACATCTCCACTCCAGGTGAATACCAGAAGAGGCATTTTACACTCGGCACCTCTAAAACACAAAAGCTGTTTTTACTCATATTGCTGCATTTAGGACCAACAATGTTGGCCCATACTGATAAAGACACACTGATAATGACATGAC
Source organism: Zonotrichia albicollis (assembly GCF_047830755.1). Lineage (NCBI taxonomy): Eukaryota > Metazoa > Chordata > Aves > Passeriformes > Passerellidae > Zonotrichia > Zonotrichia albicollis. Next base: position 15,064,123 of record NC_133819.1, read on the forward strand.
AGTATATTTAACAGTAAGAAATCAATATTACTGAATGCCACCTTTATGTGAAAAAAATTCTGCATTAAGTGCAGAAAAGGTAAATCAACCTTGTGTTGGATAAAATCAAACTATTCTTTTTACAATGAAAGAGTGTAGCACAATACAAGGAAGCAAAGTACTTCTAGTTTGTGCTAGCATATTGATATGTCTTTTGTATCTTATTAATATTTTCTTATGAAAATCAGTGCTTTAGAGGATTTATAATAGAGAGGATCCTGTGATGTAACCAGCGCCTTCAGCTCCCTGGGGCAGAACTGTAGCACCTTTCCAGGAGTGCCCTACACAATCAGGGACTTGTTCTGAAGAACTTTGAGCTCCCTCCAACATCATTGATATGGAGCTTAATTCAGCTTTATTCAGCAGGATTATCAGATACAGGTAAATTTCAGCAATGTAGTATTTCTTGTAGCCCAAGTCTGAGGCTTTTGAGAACTTCAGCATCACGTAGAACAGTTTCTGAATACATTCAAGGTGGAATGGAGGAAATAAGATGTTCCCCTCTAATATGTAGACATTAGCAAGCAGGTGTCTGTGAGCAAAGAATAAAGTGAAGAAAGAAAGGATGTGAGGAAAATCCCAAGAAAATGCAAAATCCAGGCAGTTATCTTGCCTGGGTGAAGGCAAATCCACATATGGTGTATGATAGAGTACTGAACCCCTAAAGCTCTGTAAAGTCCTGGAAGTCTGAAAGTACACAAGCTGAAGGCACAGGCTGACTGTACTCTCACCAGCACTGCTGAAGCTGGAAGATATCTAGCTGAGCTTTTAAATGTTGACTGTTCTGAATGGAGATATGAGAAACACTCTTTATCTAACACAGAGCTTGGCCTGGTGTGCCAGCTTCAAAAGAGCAGCTGCTGCAAGTGTGCTTCCCAGGGGCTGATTAAACATTGGAAGGAAATTTCCAGAGTCAGAATTTACATTGTGAAGAAGTAACTTTAAAAATAAAACACAGCCTAAAGTTTAACAGAATGTTTCTATATCAGCTGCTCTTGGAAACTGTTGCTTAAATGCAGTAAATATTTCTTAATAATATGCTGTGCTGTTGCATAAAAGGAGAGTTATATTGAGCAGGCAGAAAGTCAAAAAGAAGTAGTCTCTTTTTTTAACCAGCTTCACTGATACACAGGAGGGAAGCAAGCACCAAAAATTGCTAATGAGTGATTGAAATGTTACAAGGTTTTCTTTGGAGGTAAGAAAAGGAGCGCTGTTCCATGCTGGCCTTGGGGTAGGAGTAAGGGAGGATGATGAAGGGAGGTAGAATCCATTAAAAACATTCCACATCCCTAGGAGAAACCAAAGAAACCCCAAAGTGGCAATGGGATTAGGTGTGCAGTGGAGGGCAGGGATGGAGAATCCTGCTGTAGCCTCTAAGGCTTCCCTTCTTGCCAAGACTGAGACTGGTGGGACAAATTCCCACACAAGTCACCAAATCTTGCATACTTCTGTGTTTCCTTCAATCCACCTTAATTTACTTTATTTTACATGGATTTAAATGTTTGCATCTTACGAGTCGAGTGGCTGAAAGATGGCACAAGCCAAAGCAGCATGTAAATTACAGCAATTCATTTTCTTTGTGTCAGGAGAGCCCAAGAAGTAAAGAGAAAACTAATTTAATTTAATGGGAAGTCTAATTTAATTTAATGGGGTCTAAGCGACACTGCTATCATACAGACACAGTCTAATCATGCCCAATGTTTCTCCAGTCAGTGCTGGTACAAGCAGTCCATGGGCACCTCTCATCAGTATGACCAAAGGGACTTTTTTCCTAAAAAATATATTTTTAACCTTTACCTCAAAAATCTATTCCAGTGTTTTGCATTAGAAAAGCTGTGGCAATATTCAGTAGAAAGAGGAGCTAGAAACCAACCTCCCTCTAACCTGAATGAGATTCCTTTATAATAGATTAATAGAGAAATTTGCCTTTCTACCCCAGGGTCAAAGCAGGTCAACTAATATATAAAGTGATTCCAGGAAAGCAGATCTTCATGTCCCACACAAAGATTTGGGGAAAAAACCCCAACCAAAATCAAATAACAAATCCCCAAAAATGAAAGAGAAGACTTTTGCCAGGCTGTGCTTCAGGGCAGGCCATTTTCTGTGCTGTGAGCACATGGAGGGCTCAGTCATAGCAGAGAAGAGTCAGAGGTCCTGATGGCAGGGCCTGGCAGGGTTTGTCCTTCCCTTCCCAGAGAGGAGGAGAGACTTTTCCAGGGAGGGCAAACCGTTCCCACTTGATGAAAAGCAGTGGGTGCTGTGTTTCCATTGGAGGCAGCTCCGCTTTGCACCTGCCACATACCCTGAGAGCACCAGGGCCCTGATCCCATTGTGATGAGTCCTTGGGCAGGAATCCTCCTCAGGCAGCTGCTGTGGGCACCTGTGGGAGGTGGGAGTGCTGCAGCAGCTGCTCCTGAGGCAGGCAGCAAATTTTAATTGTCCAGGGTTCATCAGCAAAGTTTCTTCCATGCTATGCAGGAAACAGACAAAAGTAAAGGGCTTGCAGGAAGCAAAAAAAAGGAAAGGGTCTGCAAAGTCCAGTTTGCAGTTTAGTTGGTTCATCCTTGTTTGTGCAGGTGAGAAAATGCATGAAGTTTTATGTGCAGCTGGGAGAAGCTCTGTCTTATCACTTGGAAAGCCACACTGGGGCATTTTCCCAATGATTCTCAAAATTTACACAGCAAATAAAACAATTATGGAGATGTAAAGGGTCATAGTCAAGTATAAAGCACTCCTTCAGGAAAACTTTGGAAGTTTTCCTATGTATTTGTGGAAAGAACTTTAGGGCACATCTAAAGGCCCTCAAGTCTGTTTCTTTGGTTTTATGACAAAATAAAGTCTACATCTGCAGTTGAAGGGCACTAGGAATATTTCCTGCACAGAAGATGACCTTGCAACACAGATGATGAGGTTCAAATACTGCAAACCTTCCAAAGATTAATCAAGAGCTTTGCACTATATTTGTTCTAGCTTATTTTGGCTGTGAGTAAAAAGTAACTTCATTGAAGGCAGTGAATTACAACAATTACCAGTATGGGAGAAGAATGGACTCTCTGGATAGACTCCAAGGTTTCATCACACCAGTTCATGCCTGTTTTCTGACTATGACCCCCTTTTTTGTTATTTTGTCAAGTCAGGCTGAAAGAGATTAAATCCCAGCTCCAATAACTGTTCAATAGTTGAGGATCTATAAAATATTTATGCACTCAGCAGCTTGCTTCTGCATAATAACTTTCAAAGATTGATAATGTTCCATCTCTGAGGCTTTTGACTGATGGCATTAACTTTTAACATGCACTGATTTACTGCCCCTGATGCTTTCCTTCTCTTTGGCTGCCTCCAGCCCAGCAGAGTCATTGCTGCACTCCAAGGAGTGGTGCAAAGCAGGATGAGGCATGAGTCAAGAGGGATGTACATCCCAAGGGAAACTTTTCTGCTGCTGGAATCCTAGGACTGGCCTAACCTGGGACACTGTGGGGTGTGCCCCCAGGAGGATGGTGATCTACCTGCTATTGGAGATGGCCACCAGCTGCATCAGGGCTGGAAAGGAAGCACGAGATTTGCCTTTCACCAGACAAGCCTCTGGTCCCTGCAGTTTCCCAGCCCATCCAGGGCTCCTTTTGCATTCAGGAACAAGTCAGCATCACGTACCAGTGAGAAACAGGGCCTGGACAAGAAGAGAACCCCTATTTTAGGGGAAACAAAGCAACAATGGGCTCAGCCAGTCGTTTGTGGTTTGCTTGGCAGGACCCAGATGGCTTTTCTTCCCTGGCTCTGCACAGTGATAGAAGCAGGGCTGCAGCACTTAAAGCCTTGGCACCATCATCCCGGTCGGGATTTGGAGCTCCTCCAGGAGGCCCAAGAAACCTACACCTCGGGCCAAGAACTGGGAATGCACAGCACTGTTCTGGATGATTTAAGGTAGATAGCAACAATTTGAAAATGTCTATTGCCTGGCTGCTCCTTCAGCTTGTGAAAATGTTTGTGGAGGGCTCCAAGCTTTCAGCTGTTGCAACAATGCGGTTGTGTCTCTTTAGGAGCCTGTTTGTTTCCCAGGAAAATTTCCACCTGCAAAAAGCTCAGAGGAAAAAATCAGTAAATTCAAAGGAAAATCTGCAGAGGTGCTTGAACCGCTCAGTTAAGAAAGAGCATGAAAGCTCTTCACTTTTTTCTCATTTCTTCTGGGAAATACATTGTATTGGCTATTTCCCTCTTGTGTGTTGGGGTAATAGCAAGATCAATAAAGGACAGAAATATTTTTGACCCAGGAACAAAGCGTATAAAACTCAGCTATGTCCTTGAACTCACACATTATCATCTATCGTTTGCCATGGTGACCTCACATCCATGACAGGATGTCTGGATGATGTTCAAGCAAGTTACTTAACCTCAGGTGGCTGCTAGCAAAACTGCTGTGCTTATGGTATTTTCCCATTCTGATGACACAGTCTTGGGTTGCTTATTCCCAGAAAATTATGAATCATCGTGGGTCACTTTACTCTCTGCAGATTCACTTCTAGAACAGACTATTAGTTTTTAAACATTTGAGGTGTTAAGCAGCATCCACCTTGTGAGTTCTTTGGGAAAGCAACAACATTAACACATGTACTCCTCTAGAAGTAAGTAAATCCTGAACAAAATTTTTCCATAAAAATTTGATGCTGCTGCTCTAATTTCCAAATAATTATCAGCATTTTTAAGACCACAGGAAAATATTCAGGATTAAGGGAGTGATTGCTTTATATGTGAAACAGAAGCTCTGAAAGATGCTTGTACATTAGAGCCACAGTGTCTTGAATCCACCCCTTTCCTGCAGGTATGGGGAAAGGAATACAGGTATGCCAAGGTATTCACTGCCTTATTCTGATACATTCTGCTGATGCTGGTTCTGAAAAACTCAGATCTGTTATCTGCAACACAAATATGTTGGTCTTAGATAAAACTTTTGAGAAAATACATTATGGAGAAATGTGTTGGTATTCCCTGCATGAAATGAAGGGCATACAAGGGCAGTTTAAAACCACACCACGCCCATGCAATGTTGATGTTTGAAGATGGAAACAGAGATGTAATGGAAGCAAGACATAGAGCAAAGAGGAGACACAGGATGTGGTGAGAAGCAGTGCATAAAGGCTGCAATGCTGTCATGCTCACAGTCAGGGCCTTCATGTCTGGATCTTCCTGCTTACCCACAGCATTTACCATCCACTCTTCTGCCTGCAGTCACACATTCCAGGCAAATCTGGATTGTCACACCTCTGCAAAAATTACATTTTAGAAGTCTTTAACTGTGAGGTAAAACTGATCTTCAGATAGAAAATATAGCATTATACCAATGGAATTGGTATAATTGGTCTAGAATAGGAAGGGCTAAGTGTGATGGCTGGTAGCACTAACACTGCTGCTCTCAATGTACAGAAATGCACAAATCTAGGAGGAGGAGATCTATGTTTCAGTCCAAATGGCTCTGGGGATATGTTTTATCTGGGATGTTTTCAGCCACAGAGTGAGAGTTCCCTAGAGAGACTGCCAGTCTCTTACTGCCAGCTCCATGTCCGTCTTCTTCCACTGTAGCGCTCATGGTCAGTACTCAGCTAGTCAGAAACTCTTTCTGACTGTTTTCAGTCCAACATTTTTATAGTTCTGGGCAATTTCTAAACTCTCAGTTATGGTAATTTATGCTGTAATTTTCTTGACATTCACTATAAATATGTGCGTACAAGAGAGAAATGGAAAGAGAACAGGGAATATTTTTTTTCTGGCAACACTGTTATACCACTCCCCTTAAAAAGGGGAAAATACATGATGTTTATAAGTTCTGGCTGTTGGAAAAGTCCTATTTTATGTACCATGTTAAAAAAAAAATCTGGATTTATATTATTTCAATACTAACATTCCTGCTAAATTCAAAGGTGCAGACTCACGCCCTAAATAGGAAAATCTCTTGCAGGTTTTGTGGATAGATAAAAAGAAAAACAGTGTTCAGAATAACACTCTAATATATATTGGAAAAATAATAGTCTTTAGAGAATTGCTTCAATAGTTTCAGGATTAGCATTTGGACAAGCTGCTGATGTTCAGAAAATCCCTCTTTAGAACAACGAGACTGTGTGTTGGTGGGGAATGTGCTCCACTCCTACAGGGACAAGGCAAACATATGTTCATCCAGAGCAATGACTGTACCACTTCAGAGAGCTTTGCTTCAAGAGTCTCTCATGGGTCTCACTGAATTGGGCTTTTCAAATCCTACCAGACTCTTCTCTCAGCTTTAATTTCAGCCCCAGCTTCTGTAAGGATTTCATTAAATATTTGAAGACGCAGCAAACTTCAGCAGACAGCTGGTTCCAGGAGATGTGCACAGTAGCAAGGCTTCACTTCAGAAAGTCTCCTGGAAGGATGGCAGAGGAGAAGAGCATCACCATCTCTGTTTGTGAATCTCACAGTGTCACTCTCTTCAGTGTCTATTACCTGAAGCCAAGAGGAGATGCATGCTTGTGCACAGGGGCTGATGATCGCAAACACCAACCAGGCACTTACTGCACTAACAGGGACTGGTAACTGCCACTAAGGAGCACAGCTCTGGTTTAAATAATCTGAAAGTAGGTAGAGGAGCTGAGTTCAGTTCTTACAACACAGACAAGACAAGACACTGGTGGATGTGAAAGGCTATGTGAAAGGGGTTCAGTGATGCACTATGGTGCCATCCAAAAAAAGCCAATTTTGTTGATTCAAATTAGGCAATGATTTAAAATAAGATGATTGGGACCAGGAACAGGATGCAGGAGTTAAATCCAGCTTGCTCGCAGCCTAGAGAGAGCATGTAAGGGTTAGTTCTTGGCTTCTGAGGGAGGTACCTAAACCAAGGCAAAAGGAAAGAGCAGAGGTGCCAGTAGAGCTGGCTCAGAGCTCCCTGCCACCAGTCTCTGCCCAGGCATGGCCAGAGGTGGGAGCCTCCTCCAAAGCCTCAGAACCCACCTGTGCAGTGCTTGAGAACCAGGTGGCCATGTTACCCTAGACACCTCATTTTACCAGATATTTAGTGGTGAGAGGACCTTCCAGGAACAAGAAATCTGATTTCAGATGCTGTCATTGCCTGAAGGGGTTCTGATCCTCATCCCCTGTTTTGAAGCATTCCCAGTTCACAAACTTAGTGAGACAGGGAGCATCAGGGAGGCTGTGGAGTTGAAGAACTTAACAGTGGCCAAACTCCTTTGTGGATTTACCCCTCACTCACAAGGGATCAGACCCTTGATTTGTGCAAGGCTGTTGAAAATATTTTTCTCTCAGACCTATCAGAAGTTATCAGAATTACTCTTTTAACTGTATGAGTTTGAACAACACGGGAATCTGGCCTCATGGCAGTGAGAGATTGTTCCCTGCAGGATACATTCTGGAACTAATGCAATTTTCTTGAATGTTTGAATGAGATGCTATTAATATGTATCGAATGTTCACTTAGCAATAATTGTATCTACTTCATTACTGATGACAGTAATGTTGTCATTTAGAAATTTTATTAAAAATTTGCAGCTGAGAGGGTAATCCCAGTTTAAATACTGCATTCCTACTTAACAAATCTCAGATCAGAGACAGCCTCTTTAATGGTTCTTGAATGCAGTGGACAAAGTTGGATACTCACAAATCATTTGAAACCATTTGAAAAGCCATGAAAGCTTCTTTAATGATTGATCTATTCAGGAATTAGAAGAGCTAGAGTAAAGGTGAAAATCTGCTTGTAATCCTCTGCACTGCCTTTGCTGCTCCACAGAGCTGCATCTGAGTTACAGGACCAAGGGCTCTTCCTGCCTCTCACATTTGGCTACAGAGCCTGTGGAAAGCATGCAGGGTGAGCCCTGGGTGCATTCTCTGTCTGCTGTTGTTTTCAGAGAACAGAAAAGGTGAAAGAAAACTGGATCCCAGTGCTCTGGATGTCAGATCATGAGTGCACCAAGGAGCAGACCTGCCTTGTCCAGGGGTAGCTGGGCAAGTGTGTGTCCAACCCCAGAAGTGAGAGACCAAACCTTCAGTCTGCCAACCCTTGTACTTCTACAGAGCTACAAGGCTGAGAGTGTCTTGCAGGCGTCACAAGAAGTAAAACACTTCAAACCCTGGCAGAATCCTCTTTGGAAATTAGGATATCATCTCTTATCTGGCTCCTTTTTGATACTTTGCTGCTGGGATCATTGGCCAGAGCAGTGGGAAGGCACTGCCCAGTGTCTGCACTGCCCTTCCCACCTCAGGTCCCACCTCACATTGTGTGACCCTCCACCCTTCAGATAGCACCCCCACTCCTGCTAATAACAGCCTTCTTCTACCTGATAGAGCCTCACAAGGTGCTCTGAAATTTTAACTAACATCTCACATGTCCATTAATCTCTTGACAAATCAAATAAATTAATGGTGAAATGAAATCTTGTGCCATAAGTGGATGGGCCTTGTAAGGCTTAACTCAGCAAAAATACATTGAGATGTCACTCAGGCAGGCACTGCCAGGATAATAGGGGACTTTTTAATAGAATTTTTCTCCCTCTTCAGAGTTTTCTCCAACTGGAGTAAGCATTTTACTGGTCTTGCTGACTCACACCTTTAATTAGGAAAGAGCAATGTTTTCTGTTCTCTGAATTATATGCTTAAATAAGATGTTACAAGTACTCAAATGTATTAAAATATTTAAGAAAATATTCCATAATTTAATGTCATATATATTTCTTGGCAGCAGTGAACTCCAAGAGCCTGAAGCTGTAATTGAACAATAAATTTAAACCATGATTTCAGCCCATGTATTATAGATGTGTTTGGGATCTTTACCAAGCTCCTTGCTGATACCATGTCATCAGAATTCCTGTTTTTCAGACAAACTCTTTCTGTGCATTTTTTATAGAAAAGTCCTTATATTGCAGCAGTATTGACTCCAAAGTAATATTTGACTGTAATTTTGAGGTCTTAGCATGTGGAAATTGGATAGACCTGTGACGGTCTTTCCTTCAAAGCTGAAAAATAGCCACTAAATTTATTTCTCTGATCTGAGAGATTTTTGGGTAGGTTATTTTCTGGCTTTTTATAAATACCTTAATAGCTTATTCACATGCAGAACTGGCTATCTAGACACCTTTCTAGAACTTGATATTTAGAATATTTACCATTTCAAACCTTCAGAGATCTTTATCCACTGCTTATAGAGTCAGATTTAGTAATTACAGACACTCTGTAAAGATTATTGAAAATACTATTCAGTAGTTATTCAGCAAGCTAAAAGAAGGCTCCTTTTCCTCCATTGTGTGAGAACACCCAAATTCTGTGTGTGTGCTGGATCTATAGCCAAGTTAATCCAAACTGCCTCCATTCAGTTTATGCAAAGTACCTCTAGCTCAGGGAAATGCATTTGTGAATTTGCAAGCATGTATGCTTAGGTCTGAATTCAAGCACTCATGTGTGTGGTGGCAGAGAAATATGACAAGGGAACAAATTTAGAGTTGACTTCTGCTTTATTTCTTTGGCTAGTGTTTCTCCTTGAGGCTTCACAGGGCCTCAAGGGGAGCTGCTCTGCAAAAGTCACCCGTGCCCGTGCCCTCCCTGGAATATGAAAACTGACCAAAAAAATGTGCCAAGCAATGGAGGTTGCCATGTCCACACTAGGGGAAAAAAATAGCTCCTGCTATTTCTTACTGAGGGATTTGGGAGCATTCTCCTCCAAAACCAGTCCCTTGAGGTTGACAATCTGTTGTTTCTGAACGTGCTCCAAACCCCCCGTTCCTGATCAGGGCTGTCGAGAAACTCGTGCTAAGACAAACCCTGCAGCCTGGACACGCTGGAGTCCCCTGTGCCCGGGGCTGCCTGGTGCCCAGCCAGAGAATGTTACAGCCTGCCCTGCCTCAGGGTCAGCAGCCAGCACAGGGAGCTCCAGGGGCTGTCCCACACACACCTCTGTGTGAGGCTGCCAGTCACAGGAGGGTTTTGTGAAGATGATGCTGATGGGGCACCCATCTGCCCTGGAGCAGAGTGTAAAATGTCACCCCCTCTTGCTTTGCCCATACAATATTGTTCCATAACTTAAAGATGTTTTGGAGGCTCCTTATCATTCCAATCAAGGAGAGATAGCACTTTTGTTATGCTGGCATGACTGAGCAAATTCCATAGTTGGGAGCTAGCACTGGTTCTGAATGAAGATCTTTTGTTCCTAAGAGCATGACCTCATTTTTGGTACTGTAGGATTTCATCCCTTCCCCTTACTCTAGCCTCAAGGGCCATATAATTCTTCTTTTGTATGGTATTCTGCTATTCCTCTGTATTCACAATGTTCCTTAACATTAGGTCACCAGCTAATTCATCTGCACAGTCCTAATGGCTTTGACAAGGTCATTATCCAAATATTAAGACTTTGGAGTCTCTCCTAGTAACCTCCCTCCAGCCCCATATTTCTTGCAGGATTACTCATTGTCTCCTTTTCCTCCACACTCCTATCTCTAAGCCAGCTCCTTACTCACCTTTCACTTTCCCAACTGACCCCAGCTTTTCCAGTTTAAAGAAAGGATTTCCATGTGACCTATAGTAAAATATCCTATCAAAGCCCAGAAACTTTGTATGGAATATTTTCTTTATTAGATAAATTGAATGTTTTATCTAAGGCAGTCTGGCAGAAGCTATCTTAAAATCACTCCTGTTGCGTTTTGTCACTTTTCTTTAATTACAATTTTCTTCAGAAACTGTTTTAAACCATGAACACTGCTGAGACAGACTAATGAGTCTAGAATTAATCTGAGTACTTTGTTTTCCTTCTGAAGCACCATCTTGCCATTTTTGTGCCAGTATTTTTCAGAACTCAGGGATGAGATCATACCCTTTCTCTGAACCAAGTGCATTCAACTCCTTGAGCTTTGTTTCCACCGTGATTTCCAGCTCTTTTTGCCATCATCTGTCTTTTCCTCTCATGATTAAACTCGTCACCCCTGCGGGAAACTGAGGCAAACCTGGATCCATAGTGCCCCACTTCTATTTCCTTATGTTTTACACTGCTGAAGAGCTCTTGCTCTTTTTCCTCAAGCTTTGCAAGATCATTTTCAGTTTTCCTTTGGCAGTACTAAGAATACCTCTGCTCCTCTCTTTTTTTCATATTGGTCCTCTTTCCAATTTTTGTACAGATTTATTCTCTTTCTTACGTCTCTCTGTCTAGCCTAGTCTGGAGTACAAATCTGTCTTCTTGCATTTTATCCTGTTTGGGATATAGATTACTGATTCAACTTTTGACAAGTTTGTCCTGAATGTATTTTCTTCACCTGCACGTTCAGGGCTCAGCCTTAAGCCTCGACTCACTGGATTTCTGGAGGACATGGGATGCAGCGGTAGCAGACTGTGGTATGTGTTTCAGCTCTGCTGAGTACCCAAATTTCTCTGCTGAGGTTTCAAGCTGCAGATGGAGGACTGTGGGCTATGGCTGGAGAAGGAGGCAATTGCTGCAGGTGGCTGCTGGAGGAAACAGCCCATACTGTGATCCTGTTGTGTTCCCAGGTGCACACACACTATCCCAGTCAGTCCTCTGCTTTGAAATTAAGGTTCTAGCCAAAGGCTTTCTTAGCCATCTCTGTGTTTGCGCATGACAGAAAGGAGAACTGGGAACAAGGTTCACCTTGCTATTGCATGGGCATGAGACAGAAAATACTCATGACACAGGTTTTTAACCTGCACTGTCTGTGAGGACTATTGCAGATGATCACCTCAAGCTTCCCAACAAGGAAAACAGCAGGAGTTCATGCTGAACCAGCATTCCAGAGGCTGGAAGCCAAAGCTCATAAGTGGCCAAGGTGCAACCCATGTAGCACAGGGTGAAGAGGAAAATAATGGACTGGCTCCATTCGTAATGATGTAAAAATATTCTGAGACTTTCTTACTGCTATCCAGAATGTCCCAAGACCTGTGACATGGACAGAACACTGGAGGGATTATAAATACATTCTCAAGTAATCATTGCTCCTGTTTTGGGATAGGGAGTGGAGGTGATAAAGCAGCAGTTTTTAGTACTAAATAACTCCCCTACTGAAGGGAGTCCTGGGGAACATGGAGGAAACATTTCCCCCAGTAAAACAGCAGGAAATATCCCAGTAGAGTGGTGAATCCTATCCTTTCCTGGGTTTCTGTTCCAGCATTTGAGTCATTTATGCCACAGCTGAGTGCTGGGATGACCACAGCTCAGGAGTTTTGGTTGCCTGGGTGGCAAGCAGAGGAGGCAGAGGCGGCTGAGCTGCTGCAGAGGGACAGGGCTGGGGGCACTCTGCACCTGCCACTCCCCAGGGCAGCCCTGGCCACCTCAGAAACAAAAACTGTTTCCCACTGAATGGCTGGCTGTGTCAGAGGGTGCAAGCACGGCTCTATGTGTGTTCTCAGGTGCTGTGCTGTGCTGACCCGTGAGCCCCGGTCCTGTGCTGCTGGTCCCAGCTCGTGTGCCCTGGTGCTGCACACCCACAGAAGGGCTCCCTGGGTGAGCCCAGGGAAAATGCAGGTGCTGGAAGCAGGGCAGGCTATGCCCAGGCCCCAAGCATGAGGCTTTGGGACTCTCAGGCAAGTGAGACTTTGGAAAGATAAAGGTTTTTTTCCCATGCAGTGGTTGCTGCGGTGTCTAAACACAGAGAAACATCTGTTCTGTAGAGAAACACACTTTGTTTCAACATCAGGTTCTTTGGAAACATTTGTGTAATCAACAAAACTACAAACATTTAAATCTGTAACCCACTGTACACTACAGAGACTTCATGGAAATCATGAAAAGCTGAATCCCCCCCTGATATGAGCTGTCACTGTGGTCAACAGGGCCATCCTGACCTAAACCAGGTGAGTGTCTGACCCTAAAGCCTTTGAAACATGTGATGGTGTCTGTATTTGGGAGTTGTGCAGCACTGAGAATTTCTTTCTTGTGTTTTTTTTAAGGCATCTTTTTACAGAAACAGCGTTACAAAACGGAATTAAAAAGTACAGTATGATATACTTAACCAGGAAAGTCTTACACTAAGCCCATAAAATATTTCTGTATCTTCTGTCATCTTTGGATGCATATTTACTTATAGGGCAATTTCCAGACCACTGCTGTAGTGATGGAAAGTGGATTTTTTTTATAAAGCTATCTGTGGTTTTATTTCAGAAAATGAAACTTCATGTGAATCATTGGTGTTTTGATCACCAGATAATTTTTGTGACACAGTGGAAAGTCTGAGACTTAAAAAAAAACATTACAAAGATGAACGGATGATAAAATTCTTGAAAAAAAAAACTTTACATAAGAAAGATAATATAAAACCCCACAGCAGTATCTTATATAAAACAGCAGTAAGAAATTCCATGATAGTTTTCCTGGGAGGGAGGGAGAGGGGAAGGGAGGGAGAAATGAAAAAATCTAGTTGTATAAAACTGTTTTGCTGTTTATTAGGTTATTATTTCTCTGTCTAGAGCAATACCAGACTGTGTTTGATAACTAACACAGACTGAGAGCTGTGAGGATGAGAGGGTTTAAATTTCTGAAATAAAAAATAAACAAAATTCCTTATTCAGTTATTCAGTTATTCAAAGCCATTGAACTAGAACACTATAGTACAGAATATTACATTCTATCACAATTTATCTATCTTTTAGGCAAATTTATTGTTCTGCTTATAAAAAAAAGCAACAGTTCTCTACTTGTCATATTTGATCACAGCCTGTATTCTTTAGTGCCGCGTGTGTTTCTGTGAGTGCCTGTAATTTGCCATCATCCCTGAAGATGTTCTTGAAAATGAGATGTTTCATCTCAGTGGTCATACCCTGCTGACATTTTTAAAATAAATAAATTATCAGTTCTGTAGTACTGTTGTTGAGGTTTAAGAGGAATTTACATAGAGTGCTGTGCTTCTGTGAGAATCGTGAAATCTTAATCTTCCAGTAAGCGACAAAACTATTATTAACATATCTCTGGGTAATGTTGTTTGGTGTTGATACTCAGTGGAATATATTTTTCATTAAAGTATGAAACCAGTCCAAATATGCTTTGCTCTCAGACACAGTATTAGCTGTGTTGTTTCTTGGAATGACTGCAATGTAGAAATTAATCTAGTCTTACTCAAATAACTTTTGTGTCTCTGTACAAACTCTGGACTCTTTCATGGGTGGCAAGATGAATGGAGACAGGAGAGAAAAAAACCTTGGGAGGCAAAGCCAATAAAAATGTCAATTAAAGCCAGAGGTTTCAAAGTGAAGAGGTGGCTCCCAGTGATGTGCAGGGCAGCTCTCTGTGCACATCTCATCTGACCTCGTGTTGGTGAATCCCCAGCTCAGCTTCATCCCAGGAGTGAGCTCTGAGGGTGTCAATGTGGAGCTGAAGCTGGCCCTGGGACAGGGCAGGGTGGTTCCCACTGTGGGCAGAGCAGGCACCCTGTTTGCCTGGGGCTGGCTCCCTGCAGCTCCTCTGCCACATGGCCAAGCAGAAAGGCTGAATAGGTGCTTGCAGCCATCCAGGTATCTTCCAGAAAATTTAATCCCTCCTCCATGCATCCACAAAAAGAAATATAAACAGCCTCATATTAAAAAAATACAAGAAATATGAAATGATTGTAAATATGAAATGTTTGCAGCAAAAGTAGCTGTAGAAATCATAATAATTTTTAAAAATTGAAAAAAAGAAAAAAAATTTTTCCCAGTGTTTTGACAGCAGCCTGCCTTCAAGGGATTCACTGAATTTATGAGGAAATACACAGGATTTTTATTACCATGTGAACAGGGAAAGGATAAGTTACATATGCCCCTAAAGTTTGGAAAAGTTTTTTTCTAGTTGATTAACACAAAACCAGCGTGTGTGAATTCAGCCTAGTGAAAAATAACAAATGACAGTAAATGGTTAATTTTCACCTGGGAAAATTTTAACAGTTGTGTTAAATCAAGACACTATTATAGAAAAATAGGTAATTAAAAATTGTATTAATAACATTGTTGGAGATATGTCAAAAAAGTAAAGGCAGGCAGGGTGCAAATGGGATTGCAAAGAGCATGAAACATCTTAAGCAGTTCATGGGCAGCCCTACAGAGGAAGAAAGTAATTTCCAATAAACAGGAGGCTGAGCAGTGTTAACAATGGACTTATTGCTGGCCTCTCAACACACCATAACCAGTCAGAAAATAAAACCAGGAGTGAGGGAGAAACTGGTGAAATTCTTGGAGGAAGAGTAAATTTACACGGAAATGTGGTTTTGAAAGTCCTGAAACTATTTCTGAGTTCAGCTCGAGGCACTCAAATAGTTTCACTTCATTTCTTTTTTTTTTGTTTTTTTTGGCAAGAAGGCAGGGAGAAGGAAACAAGGAAGGAGCCAGGAGGGGAGGTGTCATTCCATTCTCCTTCATCTTCTACTCACCTTGTCCTTTGTGTGGGCCATGGAAGAGCCAGCTGAGAGTCCTTTTCCCTTCTGAAAGGACCAGGCCCTGCAGAAATGTCCGGAGAGGTGCCCATAAAGCACCCAGGGAATCAGCTTGTGCATGGCAGCACCTATGGGCTGAGCCCCAGAGAGGTGTGTGACCAGAGGGACAGTGGTGCCTCCTCACTGGCTCTGTAAGGGCTCTGTGTCCCTTGTGCCGTTCTCTGGAGCCAGCTGGGATGCTCTGGTGCAGCTGGGCACCCTTCTAGGAGCTCAAGCCTGGTGGGGGTCAGGACAGCCCAGCAAGTGCCTTGGCACTGCCCAGCTCTGGTGGTCCTGGCAGCTTGATAAAAAATTGCCTTGAGCTGTGTGGGATTGAGTGAGGGAAGGGGAAGAGGGTCTCATTCTGCAGGGAAGGAAAAATAAGGAGTTTTGTGTCTGAGGGCTAATTTACCTTTCACCCTCTCAAAGGTACAGTTTCACGTATGGACTCATTTTCATCTTAGTCTTTGGGAGGAAGATCACTATCCTCAGACAGATGTCAATCAATACCTTTGCAAAACTAATCTAAAAGAAAAATTAAATATTTGACAAAATTCTTCCTTTTTCCTTGTTTGTCTTCCACTGTTCTGTGTGAATACTTTCAGCTTTTCTTTTTAAATTTCACAGCCTACAGCATTCAGTAATAGCTCATTCATTATTCAAGTAAATGTTTCTGTAACTGGGTTAATAATAGTCCTCATAGCTAAGCACAGTAGTCTAGCTGGTAGAGTTTAAGTTCCCACAGAGCTTTTGTTTTCCTCAGTTTGTAGTAATATTCCCAATAAAGTCATTCATGGAAATGACTGTGTCACAGCAGCTTATGCATAACACCCAGTGAATTATTATAACAAGATTTGTTAAAACGCTGGAGGAGATTTGTAGTAAGATAGTTATCTGAAAACAATCTTTAAAACAAAAGTTGAAAGTTCTTATGTCAAGGTATGCTGCTTTCTCTGCTGCAGTCAATTCCAAGAGCAACCAACTGAGGCTACTGTGATATCTGAAAGGAGTTTGTGATTAAAAGCTTAGACAATTTTCCCTCACATAAAGCAGAAACTGAGGCACCAACACAGGAAGAAGTGCTCAATATGGAGCCCACATTTAAAAACAAAGCTAAGAATAATTTTTTAATCAAATACTTCAGCGTGTAGAAAATTAGGAAAAAGACTAATAAAGCACAAGAATGCTTATAATTTGGTAAGAACATACTAGCATGACATACATAGAAGTAAATTATGTTTCTCCTAAACTCACAGACTTCTCTGAGTTAAAAAAAATAGTACATTAAAGCAAGATGATGGATATAATTTATTTAGAGTGCTGAAAAGCTTCCAATAGGATTCTGCCTGTGAGAATATGAAAGAAGTCTGGTAACAAGAAGGTGAGGCAAAATCTTGTCCTGGATTAACAACTGCTGAAGAGACAAGCTGGCAGTGGAAATAAGTGTCTGAAGCCTGGGGCTGAAAATATTCAGAGTGAAGCGCCCTAAGGATGTCTATAAGGACTATTTTTTATCTGTCCACGTGCAGGTGACTGCATTGTACATACATGACACTGATTTCCTTCATTTCTATGAGGATCTGTTTACAACAGACAGCAGACAAATATGGACTTTGAGATAAGGAATGCACCCATTCGTTTTTTATGGATTTTTTATGTCTTAAGACAGATGTCTTAAGGCTATGATCATCGCTTTAGTGGATTTGCTAAGAACTGCATTTCCCAATAACACTAAGAATTTGATGAACAATGAAATGGCAAAATATGCAGCTGATAAAAGCTTGATCAGAAAGGAAAAGCTGCAAAGGATTGTTTGAAACACAAGACAACTCTAATACCACCAGTGGTTGTCCTAACATGATGGCAGATGAACTTGAACTAAAAGGTAATGCATTTGAAAGAAATAATTTAAACTACTCTGACACACTGATGGCTTCTGAATTAACTGTAATCTCTGGAGAGAAGACCTGAGCATTATTGTGAACAGCTCAGTGAAGATACTAAGCAGCAGAAGCAAAAAAAAAGAAAAGTGCCTGAGATGCAGCAGGGAGGGGATGCATTAAGGAGAGAATGAGAATGTACCTACCCTGGTGTGCAGACGTGGCTGCAGGTGTAGCCACTTGTGCACTCACAGGGGTGGCTCATCAGCCCCATTACTGTGTGCAACTTCAGATGCCACATGTGCAATCT
This sequence comes from Zonotrichia albicollis, assembly GCF_047830755.1. Lineage (NCBI taxonomy): Eukaryota > Metazoa > Chordata > Aves > Passeriformes > Passerellidae > Zonotrichia > Zonotrichia albicollis. Next base: position 15,081,759 of record NC_133819.1, read on the forward strand.
GAACCTGCTAAAAGAGCCTGTGAATAATTCATGGTTCCCAAGTGAGAAGAAGGGCTGAGGATAAGGAAGTTGGTCACTTGTGTCAGGAGCCAGCCAGTCCTTCTGGCAGTGTACCAAAGGCTGGGAGCATGGGAAGGTTTGGGTTGACATAAGGGTGTCTGAGCACACAGACTCCTCATCAGTATTGGCCCTGCTGCCCCTTTTCAGGATATTTCCAAGTACTTCTGCCAAAATTTGCCCCTGTGTCATTTTCCAACAAGGATCATGGCCCTCATATTGTTAATTATTGTCGTGCCTCTCATATTGTTAATTATTGTCATACTTGTGGGTGCATAAACCCTCATGGAAAACTGAAACAGTGCTAGTCAGGACTGATGAAGGAATCATGAAAGGAAGGGCTGGGGGAGGAAACTGCAGGAGAGCAGTGACAGTGAGCAAGAAGGAGTGGAGAGGAGGCAGGAAAAGGCAGAATCCCATGGGATCCCCCATCCAGATTGGATCAACCCCTCAGACAGCCTCTCTTCAGCAAAGTTTTTCTCTGTCTCCAGGTCTGTGGCACACCAACATCCCTGACACATTGCTTTACACCATTTAGGATAAGGAGAGGAAGGTCCCAACTCTGGTTCATTTGCAGTTTCTCTGGCTTTGACACAAGATAACCCCTGCAAAATGCAAACTGAAGCATGGTTATCTTTGCTACCAGAAGAGCTAAACACTTCATTAGGTTTTTAAATGAAAGCTTAGTTTCTGGAGAATGCAATCAAATCTGCAGGAAGGACCTAATTCCTCCCACATTTTTATGAGCCTTGGGGATCAACATCTTTGCCAGTCAGATGCTCTTGTTCTGCCTGTCCCTGAAAACAAGGAAAAGGGGAAGCTTGCATTTACAAGATGACACTTTGCAAAGCTGACAAAGTGAACCGTGAATAAGTAGTGTGGAGCAAACCTGTAGAATTCACTGAAGAAAGTTTTGAATGTATTCTGCAGGATTAGAAAAGCATCAGCCTTTTATGCAAGCAATGTTTGCACTGCACTAGTTACAGTGGCTGCAAATGATGTTAAGAGCCAAAATGTTCTCTTGGCCTGGAATAGTGGATTGAAGCCAGAGGGGCAGTAGCAGGTATTCTGTGCTCTATGACCCCCCTCATTTGTCATAAACCTCATCCCAGAGCTGTTTGCTTGTCCTTTCTCATTGGCAGTAATACTGTGTGAAAATCAAAGTTTTCATTGAAAGAAGGAAGTGAATTTTTTTCATACTATATAAACAAAATTGAAACTCTGACTCCCAAAGTTTCAAAAAGAAAAAGAAAAAAAAAAAAACCAACAAAATTGGCACTTTTTTTGGTAGGTCATGATAAGTGAGTGGCTGGTGTCAGCAACACTGAATGGTTCCTGGAGCTGATGAGATCTGCACAGAGTGTTCCAATGGGCACGAGGAGGCACGAGTGGCCACTGACACCAAGGAGAGACTGAGGAAACAGGAAAGGGCTAGAAAAGAGAAAGCAGCTTTACATTTCCCTCTTCTAAGGTACTCTGAAAAAAGCAGGGAAAAGCCTTTGAAAGAAACTCAAATAACCCTCAAAACCACGAGGGAGGCTGGATTTCAAAGGACTGCTGAGAATGAAGATCAATGGCACCAAGGAGGATGGCTCAGTCCCGTAGTAGATTAAGGCAAAGGCTTCACCACACTGGATTATTTCATGTTTTGCCTGTGTGTTTGCTTGGAGGGCATGGAGTCCTGATTTAGTGGGATGGCTAAAATATCCAAACAGCAAGAAGGAAGTACTCATTGGCCAAGTAATCATGATAAAAAAAAAATTTTGTTAAGGTTATGAGCTCTTCTCTTCCAGAGCTGCCACACAGGAACTGGCAGTATGTGTTTTCTCATTACTGATGGAAGTGACGAGAATGGTGGAGACAGTACATGAGGTTGAGGAGACCCATATTCCCATGGATGATCAACAAGGATATCTGAAACCTCTGAAACCTGAAGCATCATAACTCAGCAGATGGATGTGTCCTTTCCTATTAAAGCCAGTGAGGCCAAAGCAAGTGAGACCAACGCTTGCTTTCTCCTTTATGTTCTTCAGGAAAAAAAACTAATGAGGAATTGACATAGGACCCCATTTTGAAGCAAAACTCAAATAAAACCTTGTAATTGAAGCTGAGTTAATGGGAAATGTCATGCTGGCTTTCATAATACAAACCCTGCACCTGCCTCTGCAATGCCATACCCCTTCAGAAGATCCAGTGGTGGGGCCTGATAATGAGCCAACATCACACAGCCACACTGCTGCTGTATGTACTGCACAAGGTGTCAGCATCCTGCCAGCTCATTCCCTGAACAGGCATGGCTGATGTTTCCAGGAGCTGTAAGATATCCAGGAGAGGCGCCAGCAGGGAGCAAAACCAATGCTGCCAGTAGGAGGATGGGGTAGTGCCAAATTAGTACAGAAGTTCCTGTACGTGCCAAATAGCTTTCTAATTACATTGTGATCAGCAAGACAAAACTGTGTCTCTTTAAAAACATATGTCTGTATTCACAGTGGGTCTTCAATGCAGAGGGGGAGTTTAGATGCAAAATGGCAGATAGGAAAGGCTTATTTGTTTTCAGATGCTTGTGTGCTTCCAGGACCCCAGTACATATGACTGACGCCTTCCCTCCAAAGAAATCAAAGAGGACAAAGAGGAGGTGGGATGTGGCAGATTAGGAAATGATGGGGCCATTTAATGTATGGGCACACATTGAAACCGGTGAGTCTGGCAGATACCTTCCCACTAAACATCAAACAAACCCATTATGGTGCTGTTTGGCTGCTTTTGGTTGAATAGCACATGTTCCAAACATAGCACTGGACCACTGGGCCCACTTCCTTTGGCGGTTTTGATTTCAGTGTAATTTCCATATGAATGTAGGACATATTTCTAAGAGTTGGGTTGCAGAAGCCTGAACTTGATAAGCTGCTCCAAATTACAAGGGTGCATCTGATACTCATTAAAAAGAGGATGCAACGGCTTTTGGAACAGATAGTGGGTAGGAGTACATCATGGGGGATTTTACAAAGAATGAAAAGTGAATCATGTGGCTATAGAAATAATTATTTAAATATGTGGTATGTAAAATTTCATCTGGATCCTTTGTACTCATTCAAACTTTCTTTGAGCCCCTTTAATGGGTAATGAGGCCACGACACAGCAGAGTGATGAGCAGGTTTAAGTGTACATGGGCTTAAGCCTCTGCCTCTTCCCCAAGCCATTACCCTTGGACAAGTACATTTTGTATCCAGCAAAAAAAATTCAAAGAGGAGAACATGTGAATACATTGACTGCTCTGTGGATTTGATGGTTGGTTATTTTGCTTTTAATGCACAGTGAGCTGTGGTGTAGATCTGTGCTACAGTATCTACACTAGCTCCCTTTCAGACTCCCTAAGGTCACAGTACAGCAAAACAGTTTTCTCCACTTTCAGTGCCTTTCTTGTGTAGGTTTTATGTGCAGCTGCTCCTGCTCCACACACCTCCATGGGTTTTGGGGAGCATTCAACAGCTAGGTTACAGCACATGGGCACCCCCTGAGATGATCATGCAGGTTCTCTCTGTGAATATGAGTATTTTGACAATCAGCAGTGCCTAACCAGGCTGGAGCTTCATCTTTTCCCCCTTCTCCACATATCCTCGGTTGAAGTGGCCGGATCCCTGTTAGCATGTGAAATAACTACATGGTTGGGATAAAACAGTAACAGTACAGGCAGAAATAAAACTAAGAAATGTATTCAGTATGGCATTTTCTATTTCTGGGTACACAGGGTTTGTGCAGGACTGCTTGGACATAGCTGTCATTTACCATACCCAAAAGAACATTTCTCCAGTTAGCACTGTGCACATAATTCTGTGAGCCATCTATGCAGCTCCAGTACTTTGCAGCAGGTCTATGCATAGAAAATAGCGGATATTTTATTTTATTTTATTTTATTTTATTTTATTTTATTTCATTTCATTTCATTTCATTTCATTTCATTTCATTTCATTTCATTTCATTTTATTTTCCATTTGTGGCTTCTGGCAGATTTTGTCACTGTCAGTTAGCATGAACCTACCTGCAGTACAAATTTCTGGGTCCTGCATAACTAGAGAAGGCTAATTCAGCAGGCCACCACTCCCCAGACCCTACGTGTAGTGCTCTGTCAACCTGTTTTCTTTGAGATTTCAGGCATTCCAATATTGTGGGCCATTAATTGTAGAAATCTCCTGGCTTCTGTTTGAGGAATAAAAACAATTTACTTCAACAGGAGGTAGTCCCTTATGAGATACATCCAGCTGGCCACAGCAGGGATCAGCCCCGTCGTCTTTATGAGCAGGATATGTTCACATGCCAAAGTCAGCAGAAACAAAATAGATGACACATCCACACTCTGAAGGTTTGTATTCCCCACAAACCCAAGCAGAAATAAGACAGGATGAGGAGCCAGGTCCAACTCAAGCATTTAATTCAAACATTTACATGCCTGAGATCAAACTCTTGGATTATGGATTAAATCCCTAAAACGTTTAGGAAGGCGGGAGCTGCCTGTGAATTGTCTCTTGGATACGTCTGGGGACATTCTGTGACATCTGTTGTACAAGCTTGGGTTTGTAAAACCCACATGCAAAACAGTGGGTTTAGACCAAACTGCTGATGTCTGAAATTTTCACTCTGCTTGATAAGAGACCTTGCCAAATCTCCAGCAGTATCTGTGCCTGAGACTCTTTTACCTCTCATCCCACACACCTTGAGCTGATTTTTACTTGGACAACTTCTCATTCCTTGTACTTGGGGAGCCATATATCAAGGAGAAATCTGCTCAGGAGGAGAGGACGGGGATTCTGTCTGTTCTCTGATCCTCAATGCAGTTTTCATCTTGAGGTGATTTAAGTCTTTCCATTCAAAAATCTGACATCAGCCATGCACTCTTGGCCAAGTGAGGTTACTCAGGATTTATTGCATTCTGTTCTTACAGAATGCATTCTATTGTTGTGTGACCACTGAATTTGAGAACAGTTGTGAGGATGATGCTTGCTGTTGTGATTTGGGGACACTTCTGTCTCACCCTTTTGCTTGGAATTTAGTGTCCCTGCATCCCTGCACAGAAAGCAGTAGAAGCTCACCAGTGCTTTTTACCAGGCCCTGCTGGTGAAACCACCGCAGGGTTTCACCAAGCCACTTTCTCTGTTTTCTCTTGGGTATTTTTGGGCAGCAATGAGCTCCTCACAGGTAATTTCAGAATTTCTGCTGGAGTTTCTTGTACCCTTGTGGAATGAAACCTGGAGTCCTGACCAAAGAGAGCCCCACAAGGCTCAGGCCTACCTGTGTGCTGAGTGCTGGGCACGTCCCGACCTTCCCTCTGGCCCCACACAGCTCTAGGGTGACAGCTCTGAGGTACTGCATAGTGCTGGGACAGAGCTCCTTTCATGGCACCTGGAGGACCCAAAGACAGCTCCAGATCTTTGCTAGAGCCCCTTTCTCCTGTTTTGAACTAGCAGGAATGGACTTCCTCTCTTACCACACTGTTGTGTTTGAGGAGAAGCCAGTGTCAGCAGCTGTCCATCACTGAGAGACAGAAACAGCCAGAACAGGCCCTAAAATGGAACTCTGTGCAGACCTGGCATTCCAGCTCCGAATTCAGTGGAAAACAATTGGGAGCTTCTGAATGCTCAGTGGATACAGCATGAGAGAAGGTGTCCTAGCACAGGGAATTTTGGGCATTCACATCATTTCCAAACTGGATAAAAGGGGTTGATATCTTCCACAGCAGTTTTCCACCTTTGGGAAATCTTGTGTGATATAAAATTCCAGAGAGAAGAAGATATTGTACTCCTACTGTTGAGGGACTGTTATTGTTGGGTAAGGCTTTTTGTGCTGCTCATGAAAGATATGTCCATGCTGTGTTGTACAGACAGCTCCTTTGCCGCACAAAATCTCTGAAAACAAGGAGACTTGAGGCTAGGATTGAAGACGTCCATGAAAACCGGTTTTGTTGCTTTAAAATAAAGAGTGATGATTAAATGGACTATGTAATATGTTTTCCATGGGATGAATGCCTCTCTTTCTGTGCTTACTGGTTTTTAGCCTTCCCTGCTCACAGCATCCCAAGTACATGTTAGCACTCTTTCCTTTGGATGAGCTAACAAAACATCTTCTCTGAACTCCCGTCAATCTGTGTAGCTGCATTCCTCCTCAGCTTGGTAGAGCTCCAAGACACCATTCCACAGACAACTTGCCATGCAACCTCTGGCTGTGTGTAAATAAATGTGTAAATATAGTGTATGTGTATATGTATAAAAGCAGAACTGTACATATTAGAGCAGTTCAGAATCAACAAAGAAATAGATGGGGTTTGCAATTCATCTTCTTTCTCCTCTCTCCATCAGAAAGAGACTAAGTAGAAACTGCTCCTTTGAGCAAGGTTCATCCCTGTTGGATCAATTCCTTACTCTGCGGGTTCTGCCTGAACTGCAAGTGAAAGCTCAGAGCTGAGGTGGGTACATTTGTGTAAATCAGGCAAGCATGCAGGAGCAGAGTGTGGCCTGCCAGCACCCAGCCATGGGGGAGGAGGGGGCAGTGCCTGCCTGTGGACATGAGAGCAGGCAGCATTCTCCCCCATGGGCAGGATGAGGCTGGCTGGTGCCCACAGGGAGGTACAACTCTGCAATACCTTCCCTGTTCCTTGGGGTTTAGAAGCACTGAGAGATCTTTTCCTTCTGCTTAGAAAAACTCAGCCAATAGTAAAGAGTGAATTCTAAATGGGTCCATTCCACATTAACTGTTTTTTAAAGGACTTTAGCTATTTGTTTGAAGCCTGTTACTGCTTTCTGTCACCATCCTTCCCCTTTCCCAATCCTTTGGAAGTTTCCCTGCCTTCACAGCAGATCAAACCAGCTCCAGTGTCTACTCCGTGGTCACCCAGAGGTGTGCAGGGCCAGGGCTGAGCTCAGAGCTCCATCTCAGCTGAGCTGCACGGAACTGGCTCAGCTGGCTCAGGCCCAGGATGCAGCTTATCTGCCAACAGAGAAGCCACCCATGGATAATGGAAAGTGACTGCAGCAATGGAACGTGTTACAAAACTCCTACTGACTTCAAGGGAGCCGACTGGCAGAAATCACTGTGTACTTACACCAGGGAAGTAATCTGGGACAGTAAATTAATCTCAACACTCCTAGCTTCAGGGGTTCTTGAAGCTATTTTGTGCAGTTTTCATTTGCATGGATTTTTTCGCTATTAAATTTGTAAGAACGAAGCCAAACCTCTCTCAAACTGCTAAGCTGTGCTTTGTTTTGGGATTTCCAAAAAAATAGATGAAGCCAGAGTTTAGTCTGGCTCCCACCTGGAAGCAGAAGTTGGTCCATATCTGCTGGAAGTCTTGTGACTCTCTGCAAATTAGAATCCAGCTTGGCCTGTGATCTCTATCTGTGTCCACCTGGCTTCAAGTCTCATTACAGAAGATCAACCCAGCTGTAACTCAAGGGTACAACAAGTCAAGCTTTGTGTATGAGCTGGACCACTCCTAATATCAGTTGGGTCAAAATGCAAATATAATAGCCATAATCACAGTAAAGAGTGATCTTTAATCAGAGATGTGTGAAATTCAGGGAGGAAAGAGGAGCATGTCTACATGAGTCAGGGATCATGTATTTAGCAATTTTACCTTTTGCAGTTTAAAATAGGCCCAGCCCAAGTATTTCCAGGGAAGATCAGATTTTTGTCCAGACCCATATTGGTAATTCCATTTTGAGTGTCAGTGGTACAGAAAACACTTGTCTTTTAAAGTTGAATTTCCAGCTGTGATGCTGTGAGGATCAGCTCTGTGATGAGCCAGAGAAGAGAGAAGAAACTTTTTGAATTTCTGTGAATTTCATGCAGCACCAGGAGGAAGTGGGGGAATGCTCTCTTTGTAAAGGTGCCTGGGCACGGGGGCAATGGCTTTCCCTCCATGACTGCAAGGGCTGTCTTGGCTGCAGCATGAGCTGGTCTCCTCCTTGAGAGTTGCCTTAAGAGTTGCCCCTCACCTCTTTCCTTCCTCCCACAGAAACCTCTCTTGGGGTGACCTCTATCCTGGCAGGGAATTTGGCCAGAGAGAAGATGCTGCTGTCCCTCTCCTCGCAGTGCAGTGATGGTAGGAGATGCCTCTAGAAAGGCAGGTGGCACAGGAGGGGAGCACGGCTACAGCAGGGACACCATCACCAGGTGGGACACTGGCAGGGCAGCCTCAAGTCCCCTGGGACAGCTCTGGAGCTGTAGCTTGACAGACACAGCCTTGCCTGCCAGAGCCACCCCAGGCAGCTGCACCACCATGAGGAACAGGGTCCCATCTGCACCGAGCACTCGGGAAGGAAACCCATTCATTCCTTCCTCCTCTGCCCCAACCCCACCCCCTGCACTCCCCTCTTGGAGGCTCCCTCAGGGCTGCTGAAAGCTCTCTGGCTTCCAGGAACACAGCTGTTAGTGACCTGACAAAGGAACAACAGATTTGTTGCCTATTTGTTTTGTATTTTTACTGGCACTAGAACTTCTGTGACAGGAGAAAGGGAATGCCATAGCTCCCAAGAGACTGAGGAGTGAATTACACACTTGCACATTGTCACTGGTACGTGGAAAAGGGCCACAAGAAGGTCCTCACCTGCTGCATAGAGGCCTCGTAACCTGTAGTGCAAACAGAATGTACTCTGCTGGAAACTTCTGCTTGCTTTCACCTGAGAACTAGCAGCAAGGCAAAGATCACATTCTGCCAGCTCTGGTTTTGCCTCAGCACTGGTAAAAGCTTTATTGCTTGTATAATTAAATACAGGTCTCAGATTGCTTTTCTTAAAGCAGCTTTCTTTCTTCATGCTTCCTTGGCTGCTCTTAGAATGACGCTGTGGGTCGGATGCACACATTGCAGCAAGCATGGAGATTTGTAACCTTCTGTCAGCAGAGACACTTTCTTTTCCCTTCAGAGGTTCCCACAGACGATGCTCTGGCTTCCCCTCTTGTGTTCCTGCTCATGAGTCATCTCCCTGTCTGCCTTCCGCCTACACACGCTCCAGGTGCTGATGCCTCTCTGGGATGTTGAGCATGAAACCAAAGTGATTTGCAGAATCAAGACTACATGAAAGTACTTCCTTTGTGTTGACTTCTTCAAAGATTTCCCATCTCTTTTTGGTTTATTTTCCCCCACGTGTCTCCTATTGTAATGCTTCGTCATATCTACAAATTAGCTTGGTTTGCAACTAAGTTAATTTTCCATCGACAGCCAGGCCAGGGAGGGGCTTTCAAATATTTTAAATATGCAAATTTCCCCCCCTCCCTGCAGTGGGAGAGAGTGATGTCAGCTGGGAACCAGGAGAAGGGTATGTAAACTTCTTCAGGGAAGGCAGGGAAGGGGCTCATTTGAACAGGGCTGGAAAGGGGTTGTCAGAAGATGAGATTTGGGAACACACTGCTATGAAGTCTGCATACTGAAATGGAAGATCTGAAGGAACCATGACAGCAAGATCCAAACCTGAACACTGGTGCATCTACACCAGTGTCTTAGTTTGTGCCAGGACCCAACTTCCAAAGCCAATCTCCCTGCAGTCCCTACCTCCTGTGCTTTCTTTTCTTTTGTGGAGTGGATCTGGAAGAGATGAACCCAATGTCTTTCAGGTAAAACACACACTTAAAACTGAAAGCCCACTGTGGACAAACACATGTTCATGTCTGTGCCATGCTCCAGGTAGCACACTGTTCCCATGGCGTGGCTGCTGAAGGGCCTGAAAGTTAGGCTAAAAGTAATAAAAAAACCAAACCTTCAACATAGACAAAGGAACAGTGGCCCCTGCCCCACTGTGCATCATCCAGAGAAAATGTAATGATATATTGAAATAAGACCATCTGTATTCAAAAAAGAGTGTTTAAAAAAGCTTGTGAAGTGAGATATCACTCATGGGAAAGTTGTTAGTACAAACAGAGCTGCTGAAATGATGCTACAAATACTGCATGTGAAACCTTTGTACACGTTAGACCCTTTTTAGTCTCACTAATCAAAAAAACAAAACCCTATGCAATATATAGATCACAAGTATTTATATGTATTATATATGCACATAAAATCATCTCCCTGTGTATGTTGAGATTTTGAAAACAGTAGATCTATTATTGACTCATGCTAATCTCTGTAAGGGAACACATAGATTCTGTAACCTGTTGTTTTATCCCAGTCCTTGCTTTGTATACAAAAACCATAAAATTACTGTTGTATGACCTGAAAGCAAATAAATCTTAGTATCTGAAACATAAACTTTGCTACTTCTGCTTTATCTTGCTCTAGAAGACCTAGGATCATGAAAAACAGTAATAGTAGTAAAAGCTTAATTATTCTTTATTAATTACTGGATGAAATACATTAAATGTCAAGGGTGTCTGTAGTAAAAAATGACATCATGTATGATATAATTAAATACACAAAACTATGTTTAAGTAACTGTAAGTGTCTGAGTAAACCAAATCAACCAAAAAAATTCAAAGACAATATTGACAAAGGCCCTTAAATCACACTGTTGGGTATAAAAGTTTTTCACAGGAATCCTCTTAGTTTTAACAACAAATTTTATGGTAGGTTACAGTCTATTTTGTATTTTTATAATTATTCATTTTGATTTCAATGGTAATAAAAGCCAATGATAATGTTATTTTGAACAATTGGCATATTTGAGAGGGTGATAAAAATGAGTTGATCAGTGTATAATATTACCTTGCGATATAGATATTGCTATGGATATAGTTACCTAAAGGCTCTGGGAAGAGCTACCTAAACCTATGGTGTGACTGCTACCATATTTTGTGTTTTCAGAAATTATGACCTCATGTGGTAACAAAAAGTGTCTTAAACTAGATGTTCTTGATGTCAGCATAACTGAAATGTTTGTGCAGCCTGACCGAGGTGCAGGAAAGCTTGTGGCAGGGCAGGAATTCGCAGGGGCTCCAGGGGCAGGTTTGATGGTCAGCAGGAGCTTCTCCCTTCCTGCAGCTCCAGAGAATCTCAGCGTTGCTCTTGCTGACAACTTTTCTCCCAGGTTTCAGGACGAAGCAGACGATACTTACATTAAAGGAGGAACTTACATGAAGTAAAAGCTGCCAGACCAAACAGGAGCAGCGTGAGCGCAATGCTGCTGTAATGAAAATACTCAAAAGAAGTGTTATCACTCAAATTAAGCAACTCTACGTTATTCAATAACGCAGACCTTGAATGACTTTTACTACCCATGGACCCACCTAGGTTTTAATGTCGGGTGTTTTGAGCTGATCTGAGGTGAGGAAGCGCAGCTCTCGGGCAGAGGTGGCCGCGGCGGCAGCAGCGGCAGCAGCAGCGGAGCCTCCGCGGGGCTTTGTTCCTTTGTTCCCAGCCCCGCTGCCCTGGCCACAGCAGCCTCCGCGCTGCCTGAGCGTGGCTTCGCTTTTCTCCCTCTGCTCGCTCACCTGCAGTCTCTGTTCATATTGTTTTATGGTACTTTAGACAACGGGTTTTAACAGCTAAACATAAAAGCCACTGAGAGCATAAACAGGAAACTTGTGTTTAGGTGGGAGTGCCTAGGAATTTTATACTGCTGACCACAGAGGCCATGGGAGAAAGGAAATAGGAAAAACACTGTAAATACCTGGGTGACTAATGACTTGTGCTGTTCATCTGGTTTTTCAGAACATGAAAAGTTCAGCCTTTTCCAGGCAAAACAGCGCAGGGGAGGCGCAAATTCTCCGGTCAATACTCTCCATGCCCCTTCTCTGCCTATTTCCCTGCTCTCTCCCATCACGGAAAGCGCCCTGTTCCTACAAAGTCAAATAAACCCACAATAAATTTTGGCCGGCGCTGTCGGCGGAGGGAGGGAGCGTGACACGCGAGGGTGTTCGCCTGCCCTCCGCGTTCGCACCGCCTAAGAGGATTTCGATGAAAGAAACCAAATTTGCAGCGCCCTGTTTTGTGTGGAGGCGGCAGCTGGAGTTTGGGGGCAGCTTTGTCCAGCTTTGCCTCGCCGGCTCCCGAAGAGGTTGCCATTGTTCCCGAGGGGCCTCGGCGGGGCTGCTCCTGCGCCCGCTCCCTTTTATCGCCAGCCGCACGGCTCGGGAGAGGTTTTGTCTTGTGCTGACAGCAGCAGATTCGGCCGGTCGGCATCTCCCGGGCGGCAGCGCCGGGTGGGATTCCCAGGTTGGCCATCTGCGCGGGGGGGCCGGCAGAGCCCAGCGGGGCCTTTCGGGGACCCGGGCTGCTCCCTCCGGGGCCGCTGCTGCCGCTGGAACCGCGACATCTGCTCGCCTTCACCGAGCTCCGGTTTCACGGCACAGCCTGGGAGCGTGACCCGGCACAGGAGGATGAAGGCACAGGAGGATGAAGGCACAGGAGGATGCTGCTTCCCCAGGTCACGTTTCGGGGGAGCAGCAGCCCTGCGGGAGGACACAGAGCCGGGCCCTTCAGTCTGTGCAGCCTGGGAAGGAGCCCAGGAGCCCACCCGCGGCTCTGGGCAGCGCTTGCCTCAGTTTCCCCCCCTCAGCCAGAGGGGTTAGTGCTGCAGAAAGGGCAGGGCAATGTGGGCTCCAGCAGCATGGAGGGAGCCACTCTGGTGTCCTTCATTCAGGCCTTGCTGCTCCTCTCTCCCACAGCACAAAAACTGATAAACAACTAGTCCTCTTTTCATCAAGTTCCTATGAAACCCAATGACCTGCAGGTAATACTGATATACCCAGGCTGCTTCAGAGAAGGGCCAGCACACAGCCAGGGATGTCAGCCCTGGAGCAGCAGCTGGATCTTGCTGAAATCAAGTGTGTTACTAAATAGGGGTGGAATTTCACTCATGGAAAGTTAAGCACATCTGTAAATATTTCTTTGAATCCAGGCTGGGGTTTCACCCACAATGAACATGTCGTTTGATTGCTGGAGTGATACAATAAGCCATGGCAAGGTTTGGCAGGGTGCTGGGGAGGGCAGCTTTGTTGATAGCCGGGCATGATCACTTCCAGACTGTCAAAACACTGAATTTTATAGGCAGAGATGCACGTATGCGCTGGTATGTATGTGTTACTTGATGTATACATGTACCTATAGTTACAAATGGGTGTAGATACAAATTGACTCCAGTTTATAATAACATAGTTACTTGTTCCTATGCAGTTATAAAAATATGTAGTGAAGGTTGCTGCGATGACAAAACAGACTACTTTTTCCTTTTTTTCCTCATGAATATTGTAGCAGTGAAAGATGCTGGGCTCTCTAAAGCCTCTTCTTTTCTCGAGGGCAGCCACAGACCAAGAACATCGCAGCAGAAGCTGTCCAACAGTGCAACTCCAACCCCATCAGGCAGGACCTGCTCAGAGCGCGTCCTCTCAGCTGAGCCTCACCTGCAGCAAGCACACAGCCTTGCCACCGTCCAAGGAAATCGCTGAATACGTTCAGGAAGGTGGAACACGACACTGCCGAGCGACAGCCCCAGTGCAAGAGCCACCGAGGGGCTCAGGGGCAGCGATGTGACCCTGGCGGGGTTCAGTCCCGGCACAGCCCGGGCCGTGTGGGTGCCGTGCGCTCCCCGCATCCCCGCATCCCTGCCTGCCCGGGGGGGTGGCAGCGCCCGGAGCCCACAGGACACACAGTTGGGGTGGGATGACGGATCTCGGAGCCCACAGGGCACACAATTGGGGCGGGATGGCTGCGCCCGGAGCCCACAGGGCACACAATTACCAATTGGGGCGGGATGGCCAGATCACGGAGCCCACAGGGCACACAATCAGCAGTTGGGGTGGGAAGGACAGCGCTCCCTGCTCTGAGCAGGCTGCCGGATCCAGCTCTCACACAACGACCCCGAAGCTGTGTCCTGAAGGCTGCAGCGGCCAAAGCATTTCTCAGGGTTTTACTTCTAAATCCCTTCTCCCGCACAATACTGAAAAGGGGCTCTGACCCAAGACTCCTCTCGGTTAAATACCCGAGCTGCCAAGCTACAGATTTTCAGGGATTCCTTTTGAAACTCTTCCACTTTGTACAAAGCGATTAAATATTCATTGGCACGGGGACTGGGAGCCGGCCTCCTGGATGAGCACCCCCACCCCAAGCCGCAGAGCCCTTTTCATTCCCATCCTCTGAATATTTAATCAGCTCACACAAAGCAGAGCGGCTTCAGCGGGGGAGCCTGGGAGAGAGCCGGCACTGGGAGCCGCTGATCAGAGCAGCACCGACACCCGATCCCAGGCGCCGGCTCCAAAGCAGGCACATGAAGGATTTGAGCATTCGACTCAGCATAGCTGTGAGCGTGTTAGCTATTCACAGCGGAGGATGTGACACTTCCTTTCTCTTCTCTCCCCCACCCCGTCTTTTATTTCAGTTAGATGTGGTTTAACCACCTCAGAGTCCAGCCAGGAATGAGGAATGCTTCATTTGTGTCCTGAAAACTGTACAAAATGAATGGATAAAAATTTGATGAGAAGTTTTTCAGCCATTCAAGCACCTCTCTTAATAATTCAGATGTTTGATTTTCTTCTTCAGTATGCAGTGAGGATTAATGCACTTTGAAGATGGCATAGAAACTTAGTTTCCAGAAAAGGAGAAAAGCCTCAGATTTAAAAAGAAAATCCCACCTAGGAGTATGACATTATTACGTGAGCTTCTATCCTCCTGACTCTCCTAACTGATGGCTGGGACAGGCTTTGCACAGAAATTTCAGCAGAGACAGATCTTTTGCAGCCTACCTCTAATAAACAAAGTTCACAGCGGAAATGCTGACAGGCTGTGATCAAAGCAGCACCCTCAGGTGTTGCTGTGATATACTGCTTGCTTACTAAAACACAGCAGTTCAAACAGCCAGCCTGTGTTTAATTGGTGTATATAGTATTTCCAACTCGGGGAGCCCAACACCAGCGAAGGTTTCTCTCAGATCTTTCACTCTGCCATTGTTCTGCTATTTGCTCAGAAGAAAGACATTTAGGAGACCAAGTTTTGGGTTACATCTGGAACAAGAACCCTAGGACTATTCACGGCATTGCCTTGAACTTTATGAGAGGCTGCCCTGTGAGCACTCCTCTGCTGTTCCCACTGAGAAGCCCAGGCTGTCCTCTCCCCAGCTGTGGGGAGCAGCTCCTCCCCAGGGATCACTGAACACCTTTACTTCAGTCACATCAACTCCATATGTAAAAAAATGACACTGATAGTGCATCATATTATAGTTCTAGTGTCTTTAAAGTATTAGGAAAAGAGAAAAGCATCCAGATGATGAATTCTTGGATTTACCAGTCATCATTCAGGACTTGCTACTGTCTGGAGAAGTGCTTGGCTCCATACTCAAAGTTCACAACTCATCCTCTGAAATTCAGATGTGTGTCTAAAACTTTGGCCTAGCCTAACCACAGGAGATACAAGCTCATATATTTTTGAGGAAGAATATTTTTTTTCTTGCCCATTTCTTTCTCAACATCTGCCACAGTCCCAGATCCTGGCTCACAGCCTCAGTCTTCTTACCTGAGGAGTCCAGACCCCCACCAGTGTCACACCCCTCCCTCTTTGGTCAGTGAATTCCCACTCCTGACCAGTTGTTGCTTCTTGGTTCCACCATCTGTTTGTTTTCCTTTAGTCAAGTTTTTGCCTTCTTTCCAGCTGCTCCAAAGAATTCCTTGTTTACACTGCCTCAGTGCTGACAGGGATTTTTCATCCCATCCCTGACTTTTACTTTGAGCAAGCAAAATTAGAGAAATCCACTTTCTTTGACTTCGGATGGAGTGCACTCAGCCCAGGGTGAAGATGATGCACACACCAGCTTTGTGCCAGGCAGGAGCTGTGAGGGAACAGAACATGTGCAGTCACCCACCAAGGACAAACAGCATCTTCTTTCATCCACTCCAGCAGCCCTGAGAAACCGGCATGTGTGCCCTAAAGATGGGAGGTATGGAGATATTAAATCCTAAATTAAAATGTCTCTACTTAGCATGGGCAAAGGAGGTTTTATTCCAAAAGTTTCTAACTGGACCTAAATGAGAGGCTTCTGAGAAAACAGCAACAGGCATTTCCCAACAGAAAAGGCCACCTTGCTCCACTCCTGCCTTTTGAGTCACTACAAACTCCTGAGAAACTGGGCCTTTTTGAAAAAAGTTTGTTATCTTTTTTTGTAATATGAGCAAAACAAAATATTTTCTTAATTCTTGTTCCCAGAATCTGCTAAACTGTTTTGCAAAATTTTTTTTCAAAAAATTCTGCCTTAGGCATACACCTGGAATATAAAATATCATCCCAAATGGTTAAAACTTGACAATGTGTCAAAATGTGATTTTATAATAGGAAATATTGTGCAAACATCATATTATGCACTATTAGCCCCACCTATTAAAAATATTTCCTTATGTGTAGCAAAGAGGCTTATACAAACCAGCACTTGCAGATGTAGTCACTGTTTCCTAGTGTGCAATACCTTAGTAATTTTGACTTTTTCAATATTACTGAGTGCAACAAGATAATGTTAATGAAATAATCCCTTGGTGAATTTATTCTTTTAAATAAAAGCTTGCTTTGAATAATGCTGTAAAAATGCATCTTTAAATCAACTAATTTCCATTTAATTACACGGATATTAGTTAAAACCAGCTGAGTGGACTTTTCAATTTTTAATTGTGAAAATTCTCTCCCAGGCTGAACTCCTCCATGCCAAGTTTCTGCATTGAGCACATTTTTATGGTCTAGTTATAAACCCTAGAAAAACAACGTTTATAGGAAATGTTGACACAACCTTAAATAAAGTGGTGCTAGCTGACACCTCTATATTTTCAATTTGGGGATTTCTACTGGGAAAATATAAACGCTAATGCAGCAAAGGAAGCCAACTATAATAAAACCCTCATAGTCTTCCTGTTCACCACATGAAGACCTACTTCAAAAAGCACCAACTCAGACTGGAGATGAGTTGAAGTTAACTGCATTCCTCTGAGGGCACTAAAAATTACCTGCAGATAGTTCAGCCTTACAGTTACTTGCAAGGCTTCAGTTTAGCCATAGTTCAGCCTTACAGTTACTTGCAAGGCTTCAGTTTAGCCAAAGTCATATGAATATCCACCCCCCCCCCAAAAAAAAAGTGGAAAGAAAATGAGAATGTGCATAAGCTCAAAAAAAAGGGCGCTAGTCCATTTATATCCTTCCTAGCACAACATAAAAAGAGGAAAATAGACTTTATAGATTCTAGTGAAACAAATGTGAGTACACACTGGGGAAAAATATAGAGATGGAAAGTGAAAATGAAGTTAGCTTTCCTATCTGTATCTTTAATTCTAGTTCACCTAAAATGAATGAATAAAGGAAGGGCAGGGGCCTTTGCTTAGCCTTATTTTTAAAGATGTTGGAAAAGATTAATGAGCATAGATCTGCATGATTTTCAGGACAGCTTCTGAGCCTTGGTGACAGAGATTTGAAAGTGTTGGGTCGCTGATCCTGCCTCAAGAACAAAACCCAATCATATTAGTGATATTCTGGATGTGAGATATAATTTTGGAGGGAGGATGTTGGAAAAGATGTCAATTTCAGAACTTAAATATGAAATTCAGAATAAAAACCAAATTATATTGTTTAAGGGCAAATTGTGCTAGCCTGGTTGCCTCCTGAGATAAGATGTCTGGCTCTGTACATGAGGGGAATAAAATGGATGGCATTTCTCGTGGTTTAAGCAATACTTCAGAGATTATTTCCTGTAGCATCCTTGTAGCCAAACTGGGGAGATATGGACTAGATGGCAAGACTTGAAGATCTGTGATAAACTGACTGAATCTTCAGGCTCAAAGAAAATTAACCAATGGTTCAGTCTCACTGATAACCAGCTGATTATCTACTGGACATACAGTGGGGCTGATGCTGTTTAATGTACTCCTTAGTGTCTTGGGCAATAAGCTACAATGCACTCTCAGCAGAATTGCAGATAATATCAAACTGGGGAGAGGGGTCAGTATTCTGGAGGGCAGAGCTGCCATTCAGGGGGACATTGACAGGCTGGAGAAATGGGCCATGACAAAACTCTCACAGTTCAACAGAGGAAAGCACAAAATCTGCACCTGGGCTGAATTAACCCAGCACAGAACAGCCAGACCTGTGCTGGCTCGCCAGGAAAGGAGCTGGCAGTCCTGGTGAACACAGGTTAAACATGTCAGTAGTGTGCCCTACGGGAACAAAGGTCCCTGCGCATACTGGGCTGTAACAGGAAGGGTAAATAGAACCAAGGCATCAAAAGAAGGGACTCTTCTCCTCCCCTCGACAATCATGAGACCTTGTATGAAATAATGTGTCCAGTTTGGGAACCCTGGTACAAGGAAACACTGATCCATGCTGGAGTCCAGAAGAAGGTCAGAAAGATGCTCAAGGGGCTGAAGCAAGAGGCAATAAAGTGAAGTTGAGAGAAATTGCTTTGCTGGGCCTGGGGGATGAAAAGCATCAGGAGAAATCTTGCTGCTGTTTTCAGTCACCTAGGGAATGGTTGTAGAGGAGGATGGGACTGATCTTCCTGAAGCTGCAGGAAGATAACAGGTAAGACAAATGTAAGAACAGGAAATTCCAGTTGGACATATGAGAAAAAAAATCCCAGCAAGAATAGTTGAACAATGGCCAGGTTGCCCAGAGAGATTGTGATAGCTGTTCTTAGAGATACCCAAACCCCAGCTGGGCAGGTTAATCATGCTTTGAAGAGCAGGATGGGCAAGGTAATATCCAGAAGACCCTTTCAACATGAATGGCTCTGTTTCCATTTGCTTTTAGAAACCATCCTGACTTGACAGTTCAAGGGGTGTCTGGGAAAACCAAGGCTTTCCAATGTCACTTCTGGCATTGACTTGCTCAGTGGAAAAGCAGAAAATGGGCATGGTGACACTCTGAGCAGCAGCCTGCCGGCTCCCAGTGCCATCCAGGTTTCTCCTTTGGACAAACTGGCTGCTGATAAAGCTGGATACTTGCCTGCCTTTGAGTGCCCAGCCTTATCTGTTTTTAAGGAAAGGCATGCTGAACTCTCTAGCAACATTAGAAAGTATCGGCGTGAGTTTTTCTTTAGTTGCTATCGTACCTAACCTTCACCTCTTCAGAGGCAAGTACTAAGAAGTTATGTAAAAAGCCAAACTGAATCATCCTGGTAAACAACACTGACCTTGTCTTAGACCTGAAAGGACCTACCCTTATATAGCTGTAACCCATTCCACTTAATGCAGTTAACAAACTGCAGTCCTTTGATTCAGTGAGACACTTGCTGCTTTTACCATTACTTTTGTCTTGTCTAATTGTCTATTAAGAAAGTAATTTGGACTACACCCCAATGAAAATCAGACCTACCTAACCTTCTGCAGTTCCAAAGAGACCTTTCACAGAGGTTTCTCTGTGAGCAGAAGAGCTTTGGATGACAGGGTTTTTTTTTAAACCTTGCTAACATTTCAGCCATTCTGGCAGCAATTTATATAATTTCTGCCTACTGCCTCCTTCTTCTTCTGTTTTCCCCCATAGGTTTCACAAGATATCACAGTAACCTTGGCAAAAATGTGAAATCTGCTTTAAGGTTAATGCTAAACTTCTGTAGTACATTATTTTAAGGTTTGAAAGAGAGATAGTAAGTTCCAGTATGTACCTGTCAGTACTAAGTGATTGTTCATTTCCTGTGAATTGGGAATAAAGTAATAACATACATCTGGTGAACTAAAACATGTTGCTTATTTCTTTTTCTTCTCAGAGCCATATCCTTTACCAGCTGTGAGACATCACCATGTAGAATCTCCAAATACCTTTGAGAAAAATTAAAACAAAGGAACAGAGGGCTGGAAGGACCCCCTGTGTGTTGGAGCGCAGTCCCCTGCTAGCCCCAGGCCACATCACACAATGCCTTTCCTCAGCTGTTCTCACTCCATCTCACAAACCCTCTCGTGCCCCCAAACCTGCTCTCCCCAGCTCTGATTGCTCAACTGGCTACATAATGTCTTTCAGCTTCCAGTTCAAATACATTCACGGGCAGTTTATGCCCATTTGTTCTTGTGCCAACACTGTACTTTATCTTCAAAAGATCTTTTCCTTCCTTGATGTTTAACCGGGTGTATTTATAGAAAGCAATGACATTCTGTATCAGCTTTTGTTTTTCTACACTAAATATGTCAAGTTCTCCTGGCCTCCTTATGCAAAGTAGAATTTCCACTCCCTCTCATTACAACTTTGCTGCCCTTGTTCCCAGGCCATTTTTGGCCCAGAGGGATGTTGCTGGACACAGTGGTCCTGTAAAGGTTTCATTAACTTATTTATTAGTTGCTAACCGTTTTCTTGTATGAATCAAGCCAGAAGATGACATGGTAAAAGGATATACATCACTAAATGTACTAAATACAATGAGAAAAATCCAATTGCAGACTCTTCTCCCTTTGTTAATGTAATATTTCTAAATGTTAGGTGTTTGTGGGCTTTGCAAGGCAGCGGAACTCTGAGGATGGATCCTGAAGCACATGTTAGAGCCTGGAAAAGGAGGCTGAGGCATGAAAACAACAGCCATGGAAACACAGTGATTAGAATAAAGAGTCCAAGGAAGAGGTGAAGTAGGATTTATTACTGCACTGCAATGGATGATAAAGGAGGTGATTAGAAATTAACTGTCAAAATCAATTTTTTACACTCTTCTGGCTTGACAAATACTTGAAACATAAAAATACATGTTTACATGAATAAAAATCTCAGCCTGTGGCATTTTCCCATCTTACATTTCAAAGCATAAAGGATGGCAACTGGTTTTTTTATGCCATAAATATTGTTTGCTTTTTGTATACCTCTAAGTCAGAGCTATAGACAAATGTAACCAGCATGATTAAGTGGAGAATAGAAGATCCTTTTCATTTTTCTTCACATGCACTCAGTCTTCTCAGATCTTGAGCAACTTAATGTAAAAGTTTAAATTTTACATGCTCATTGTTCATTTCTGAGGCATGACCTGAATAAAATCCCTGTGGGGAAAAAAACCCCTCAAAACAAAATGTCTTATTGATTGAATGTTAGTATATATTATTTTATGGAATAGAATTTCAATGTACATATTGCTTATCATGATACTGAAATAACAAATTTCTTCAGTCTTTCACGGCAGTTCCAGAAATTTAACGTCTCTTTCACAGTTTCTGCCAGCACTGAGCTATGCCCAATAGAGTAATTTTCTTTAGTGTAATACACCACATAAATATCACAGTTTTATCTGATGGCAATGAATCTTAGAGGCAAAGAGTTCTTTTTCCAGCCCTTTCATATTGTATTCATAAAGGCATGAGGGCAGCTTGAATGATTAAACATTAAGCTGAAAGGCAGCATTTGGAAGAGACCTGAGTGGGGACCTCCCTGCTGGATTAAATGTAATGTTCTCCTTGCAGAAAATGGCTAACTGGGCTGCAGGCAGGAGGTGAGCTCCACTGCTCTCTGCGCTCCCAGGGAGGAGGAATTGTGGTTTGTGCAATTTTGCTTTATGTAAGAAGCAGATTCCCAGCCATTGTTCAGCTGCAGTTGCATTAGGCAAAGTCTTTGTACCTCTTCTGCTCTTTGTGGTTCTCTAGCCACGTGAGTGTCATCCTTCTGCATGCAAATCTCTGTGTTTTGAAGATATTTTTCCTCTGTGACCTGCCTGTTGGACCAGCTGAGGCTCAGATTGCAGAGGTATTCAGTGGATATTAAGCACACACCGGTATTTTTCAGGCAGGAATGACCTCTTGAATTTTGAGCTGTAAAATACAGCTACTGTGTTTACTCAGTTAGGGGACAAGTTGTGCTCCCCAGGTCTCATATTCTCAGGTTGGTTGTAAACCTTTTTGTTTTGCTTGTACTATGTTCTGAGACTCAAATGGCATACCCTCCTGGGGTCTGTGCCTGTATGAGGCTCTCCTGAAAAATATGACTTGATTGAGTTCTAGTTGTGCATTGCTCACCCCTCCAAGTCTCTGTGTCAGCTCAAGCACAATGTCTGATAAGAGACAAAACTCAGCTACAGTGAAACAGAGTTACTACATGGGATTGTCCTTTTTAAATTCTAATATCTTCAAATGAGTCCATATCAGGAATGGAGAATAATTCTCTTGGAGCAATGAAGTTTATATAGCCAACATAAACAAACCCACGCCTGCTTCATGCCAGGAGAGGAGAGAGGGGGAGATATTTTTTTTGCTACCAACATAGGCTCTTTTCCTTGAGTAGTATTTTTGGCAGATGCTACCATATTTAACTTCCTACAATGGCACTGTTTATTTAAGGCCAATATAAAACATCCCTGGCCCTTCTCTTAGATTTTTCAGTCCCTTGGTTGACTTTCACGTATCCTTTTAAGCACATTTTTTATGGTGCCTTTGGAATCACTGCTCAGTGCCTTTAAACAAAATACTTCCAAACAACAAGAGCTCCATCTCAGCAGGGTGAGAAAATAAGCTGTACAAGGGCCACTGCTCATGGATTTCACCACTTTCTGTTCTCACCAGTAGTTCAGAGGAACAAATAACTGCCAAACCAGGGGTCTTCCTAACCGAGTACCTTGTCACCAACAGAGACCAGTTGTGATTATTTAGAGAAAAGTGTACAAAAATGCAGTGATACTTTGCCTAAGATGCACTGGAGCTCCTGACAATCATTTTGTCCAAGGCTGCACTATTTTTTTTATCAGACTGACCTAGGGGAAATTTAATTCCAGTTTTTGCACTGCGACTATTTGTGGTATAGAAAATATATTTGCAGCTGTAAATCGTTCCCAGATTTGCATTTGATTTTAAATCAAAGGTAAAAATAGAGCTGCAAAAATGAGTTTAAAATCCTTATAGGAAGTTTAACAGGTCCTTAGGGACAATGGTTTATGATCAGCCCAACAGCCTCTGCTTTTTCCAGGCCATGGTTACTTTTCACTCCTGATTTCAGGCTGAAACCTCGTTCTGTACATGACTGCAATGGCACCATTTCTGTTTGTACCCATTGCACCTAAGTTAATGGTCCCTGGCTTTAGACATGCCAGAGCCCAGCTGTGCTCCAGCCAAAGCACTGCCTAAAGCCATCCATGTGCCAGCCAAGCTGCCCCAGGTGCTGGAGAGCCACCCTGGGCTGCCTGCCACTAGGCACTGTGGGACAGCCACGGGACACCTCTGTCCATAGGAGCAGGGTGATGCTTTGGAGATGGACAACTGGAGCAGCCAGCACTTCCCAGCCTGGCAGGGACAGCTGGGGAATGCAGTTTTCAGCATTCTTGCCTCTTCAAACAAATGTGTCAGAAATGGCTTTGTAGTGGCCTACTCACATCCTAATTTTTTCCCCAGATCTGTTATTTCTGCTTAACAGTATTTACTGTTGGTATTTTGGTAAACCTCTGGTTACTCAGAATTTCTGGTCATGCTTTTCTACTGTCTTGCCCAGGTAAGAATATCGCCTAATACTTTAATACCCTTTAATACCCTTTAAAACCACCATTTTCTTTTCCTGGGTTGTCCTGTAAAATACTGTGGCAGCCAAACACAACCCAAGCAGCCATCTGCAGAAACAGGGTCTCCCAGAGGAGGTGCAGAATGTGCACAAACATGTGCTCTGTTTTCCTAAGGACACCTGCCAGAGTCCTGCTGATGCACCAAGCATAGGATAGTATTTGGCACAAGCCATGTCTCCAAAGATTTCTGTCCTTGTAGGTAGTGGAAAATATTCCTTTCTTAACATACTTGCTTAGTTTTCTTTGGGTTCTCTCTATATAAGTGAATGTTTCTGTTGTTCCCTGTTGTGGTGTCCAACAAGCCCAGCCACTCGTGGTCTCTCAGTCTCTCAGAGCACTTATCCAGTCTCATTTTAGCTCCTGCCTCAAGGTGAGTGATGTGAACTGTTATTATGCTGCACTCTCCATGCTCTGTCCTGTTCTTCTGAGAGTTTCTTTTTTCCTAAGAAGTCTTCCCCTAATTCTTTTTCAGTTTTTTAAGTCCTTGGGATTTCCAACAAATGCATCTTCTTAAAGGCACTAAGACTTTTTTATCTTATTAATGGGTGCTGCCTTTACCAATATACTCATGAATTGTGCTGAGGTGGTGGCATGACTGGAATATTAATAAAGGAAGTATTAGCTTGCTTGGAAGGACAGGAGAGATTAGGTAAAGTGCCCTGCATTCAAGGGTACACAGGTGTGCTGGGAGATCCAAAATATGTAGGAATTTACTGTCTCTGGGGAGGGGGGGGTAAAAGGGGAAAAGAATATGAAGGCTTTCATTGTAAGGATTGCAAAATATTAAACAAGGAAGATTTGAGGCTTTTTGTGTCCACAAAGCAGAATCAGCCAAAGGACAGAATATAATATTAATGAGAGATTTTAACAATCCAGGTATTCCTCAGTGAAAGAATGTAACAGAACGCCAATGTCCAGTGAGTTCCTGGAATTACTGGAAATTCTTATTCAAAAAAGTGTAGGATTTTCCAGATTTGAAGCTAAGCAGCAAAGAATGATGTGAGAATGTGAAGGTGAAAGATTTAATACGTAAGAGTAACCTTGGAGTCACAGGGTATATGATTCTTGGAAAGGCAGGGAAGAAGAGCAAAGGAAGATGATGGACTAGAAGTGAGGAGGCTTCAATAAAGTAATAGATAGCAGGCAGCTCAGTGAGGCATCAATGACAGCTGTAAATTCCTCAAAAATGTTGCTAAGTATGTATTACTCCATGTGAGAGGAACTATAGACACTGTAAAATGAGAACAAACTGGTTAAGCTATTTGCAAAATATGGTCAAAGGAATTAAAATGAAACACTTGCACAGCACAAAACACAGAAACAGAGGGGGAAGGAGCTGTGATGGAAAATGAAAATGATTCTCAAATAGATAAAAAATCACATAAAATTGAGAGGTTTGATGGGTTTTAAATCATAAAATTAGATTATACCAAAATATTTAATTTCAATACTAAGTAATACTTTCAGTGGTAAAGTAGTAGAAAGCTATTATATATTGTTTGTGAGTAGGGTCATCACAGATTTTACATCAATGGAGGTTTTTAGGAAAGAGAGGAAATTGTCAGAAGTCATCTAGAAATAGTTCCTATTAGTGGGTAAATCAGTGGGATACATGAGCTCTTGACTATCTCTCCAGGCATTTATTCAATTTTTATTGAACTGTGCTTCATTTATTAATCAACATTGAATTTATTCACATGCTCCCTTTATGTGTGTGTTCATCACATAAAGGCCTAAACTCACCTTCTTTCTGTGAATTTTTTAGTGTTAAAATTCATAGTGATCTTGCTTTGGCTAATATACCTCTAACGTCCTAAAAATTAGAATTATTCCACTTTCCCTGATTTTTGACTGCAACATTTTCCAGTGATCCTACAAAAAAATCTTCTTAACTGGAAGATCCTTTATTGCCCTTTTTGTTCCTGCTGGACATACTTTCCAGACACTTGGAAACTTATACAGTGATGGTGTCCTTTAGGTCTTGCATCTTATTCCATGGATCAGCATTAATATAAGATTATGGGTGTTCACTTTTCAAAGCACAATATTGAGAATGATTAGAAGAATGAAAGAGTGGCAGCAGGAACACACAGATTGAATGTGTTTTCTTGTTACAGAAGCAGATATTGTTCATCTTTAGGATTTGCACTGGAGTGGGTTGCAAGATGAGAGAATCAGGAGGACCTGATGACTGAGGCCAGCTCCCCTCCTTCCCTTAACTCTGCTGTTCTTAGCAATTCATTCTTTGAGATTTTGACTTGTGCTCAATTTCCCTAGCAGCAAAGTTCATATGTACTTGATTACTTACACAGGAGACAATTTAACCATGAAAACCTCATATGTGAGGGATTAGCTGAGGGCAAAGCAGGGCTCTTAAACCCTTAATGTAAGTATGGTCATGACAGCACAGTTTGATTAAATTGAACCATTTCACTTAGCAAAGTATAGATTTAATTCTAATAATTTTAAAGGTGTCAAAAAGGAAGGAGTACTCATTTCACTCAGCACAAACAGTCTGCACATCTGTGTCCCTGAGGAGAACAATGAAAAAACCTTGGAAAAAATAAACAATTACTGTTTCTGTACATCATTTATCTACTGGTACTTGCAGTTGTTTTGGACACATCTGCATGATTTCTACAAATCCTATTACACTTTACATAGAGAAATGAGGTTAGTGCTACAAAGTTTTATTTGAGAAGCAAGATATGCTGTTGCTTTGTATTAAGATAAAATATAAATGTTAGAAATTCTCACTTTTATTTCCTGCAGATAAATGCTGTTGAGGATGCTACTGCCATCTTTTTCCCATTGCAATGGTTTTGTCTCTAACCATGGTTTTCATGCTTAATTTTTATGTTTACCATCAGTCATGCAATTCCAATTGACATATGATTTGATTTTTCTGCTGCATAAACCAATTTTGCATCAGTGTAGTTCCAGTAACTGGAGCTACTCACGCCACAAGAAAAAGATGAAGCCCTTTTTTGTTTTCTTTAGTTTCTCCTTCCTTAATCACTTGGGCCAGATTCTTAGCTAATTTAATTTTCCTCTGTTATCTTCAGTTCCGCTCTGTTGACATACTGTATTGGCAAAATTTGTACCTCATTGTTACAGGTAAATTTCTAAATGAGTCAGTTAAAATTTCTGTGTTTCCATTCTGCTGAACTCTTTCCTCTGTGTTGAACATTTGGAGCTCTCTTCCTGCCCTCACAGGCACCCATGCGATTTGCTGAAATAATGCACGTGAAACTGCAGGCTGGACTTGCAAGATAGCTTCCTAAAAAAAAAAAATCCTAAAATCAATGCTGGACTTAAGAAACGTCATTTATACATTTTATGCAATGTGATAAATTACTGTTGCACTGTATTAAAAGTTTATACTGAGTGACTCAAGTGAATGGTATGAACTGCTTCATCCAGCAGCTAAAAAATCTGTTTTCTTCTCACTCTCTCCTGCCTCATAGAGAAGGGGAAAAGGAAGTTGGAGTCCTGACTGGTTCTGACTTTAGCAAAGAGTGAACTGCCCCCTGTGTGTGTGAAGAGACAAAAAAGTGTGCAACCATCACCCTCCTACAATTGCTCACAATTTAAAAGCCAGCCAGCAGCAGGAACAGGAAGAGAAAAGGTCACAAGAGGACAGTGTCCATGGCCAGCATCAGGTTTCACAGAAGGGACCATAAGGGAGAAAATGAAAAACATTTGGACTTAATTAAGGCACTAATCTGGAAAAATGAGGAACAGTTGAAAGCTGCAGAGTTGGGGCATTGTATAAACTTCTTTTCTTGATCACAAAGTAACCTTGCAGTAGCTTCTGCTACTGAGAATAAGGAAGGAAGAGGTTGGTAGGAACTGGGGCTCTGAGGTCTACCCTAGAGCACTGTTTTTTATGGTGAAGTAACATCAATAAAGGCGAAGGAGGGAGTACAAAAGGAAAGGGGTCTGTGAGAAAATGACTTACATTGCTTAGAGCTTTGCTCCCTAACATAGTGCTTTCACATCTTTGAAAATATCTGTTTCTCCTAGAAGTAGCTTTTCAGTTGTCATCTTAAATTTTCTGCTAGAAAATTCTCTGTGGGCTTATATATAGTATATAAACTACAGGTAAATACTGAGTTATATAAAATAACATTGTAGATAATATGCACATGTATTTGCTTGCATTTATCTCAAAAGAAAAAAAAAACTGGCACCACATCTGCAAAAAATGAAATGAAGACAAGATGCTGGAGTTCCTTCCAACCTTTTCAAGACCTATCTGCACTACAGCTTTGATTAACTAAAGGCAGAGGTATCTGATTTAGTTTCAGTCCTCTGTGTTTTGTCACTTTTTTGGACAGAACAGTGTTAAAGAACAAAATTAGAGGACTTTCTTGCAGTCAGTGGCCTGTCCATACTTCATCATGAAAAGCACACAAAAAAGCAGTAGTTCTGGGCACCCCAGATGGACAGACAGTGAGAATGCTCAACCTCAAATTGTGTCCTTTCCACAGCTGAAAGCTGGCATAGCTGTTCAGCAGGGAAATGCAGTGCTGCTCAATATGGCACTGGCATAAATCCACCCACTGGAAGCTGCATGCACACATCTGAGGGTATTGAATAATCAGGGATTTAAGTTAGATGAGGGTTGAAATGGATGTTGAGTGCCTAAATGCATAATTTCTTTTTTTCTTTATGGTCATAACGAAGACTAAGAAGAGTGTACTTTGTTCATGTGCAGAGACCAAGGCAGATTTGCTACCAGACTGGGTAAGCATGCCTTATGCAAAACTTCCTATGGAAAGAGATTTCTAGCCCAGGATTCAGGACAGAGATGCTTGTGAATAGGAAACAAAGGACATAGCTTTTTTTTTTTAATCAGCTGGTTTTCACCTTTTAGATTCACATTTCATGACGATACTATTATTCAGTACAATGGAAGAAGCTGGATATCAGACTATTTTTTTCATTCTAGTTTCCATATGAAATTTCTCAGCAATAAGAGTTTGAGGAGCCCTGTGGCCACACCCTTATCTCCAGAAAACAGGTTCCACTAAAAACAGAATGATGTTGCTTTATGTCATAAAGGTGGTAGGGCCCTCAGTCCAGGTATGTCTTCAGTTGAGATTTGGGCCCAGATTTCCCCACACATTGTTCCATCTGCAGCTGTCTGGGCAAACCAGTTTCCAAATGTGCACAGAAAGCTGCTCAAGTACCCAACAGTAGCCTGCATCTATTTTGCATGATAAGTATAACAGATCAAGACAACATAGTCTAGAATCAAAGCAACCTCTTTTTCCCTTGCCATTAACATACAGGAAAAGAACACAACATTGATGTCTACTGAAATAAAGAATTATATAATAATACTGTTATTTAAGAAAAATGGAATAGAGCTTTTTGATAGAAATATGTACCATTTGGTAAGGATACTTAGAAGTTTGTGGGCCTGACATGAAAGTTCTTTTTAAATTATGTTTTGTGGCAATTCTTTCTAAAAACAGCTGTGGCATGCAATAAAGAGTACAGTTGTTGCTTTGAACAAAAATCTGTCTGCAGTGGTCTGAAAATAAAATCCCACATCAAGGAGTTCACTACAAGTTAGCCCTGCTCACAGACAAGGAATACTTATGCAAGGATGTGTGTGAGTTATTTCCAAGCAAAGCTTTTCCATGTAGTTACTTTGGAATTGCAAGTATGTTTCTCTTCTCTTGTTTTCCCATCCCTGGTGAGATGTGCTCCCTTTCAGCCTCAGTAGAGTACAGACAGGTGCACTGAAAGCCCCAAACTTGCAGCTGAAAGATGCTTGCATGGTTCACTCAGCTGGTAGAGCTTATTCTGGTATCATTTAGGCTAGATTTATGCTGATGGAACACCTCTGGGTGAAATGCAGGTCTTTTTGAACTCAGGGCTGAGATTAACTCCAGGAACAGCCAAATGAAACCAGGTTGCAGAGAAAGCACCAGAAATACCTTTGTTATTTATGCACTTGACTTAAGCCAAGCGATCTAATTGTTGATGGGTTTGGGTAAAGTATGCCCCAACTGATGCCATTAAAGTCAACCAATTTAATCTTGTTTTACATATGTGGGATTGGGATCAGATTTGTATAAAGAGCCTTTTTTCATACATTTAAATGGAGGAAGCGGAACTAAGGGCTTTTATAGCTGAATTGGTATTTTAAAACAAGAGTAGATGTAGGGAGAAAGGAAGATTACCGTGAACTTCTCTGAAGTGTCCAGCCTACTAAGAAGCAGCTTCTGTTGCCACTGTCTCTGCCAGCCTGTGTAGTCACATGCCATCCTTAGGCTTTATTTCCAAAAGTCTCATCAAGGTACTTTCTGCCTTTTTTGTATGTTACTTTTCTCACTGACAATATCAGCAAGCAAATTTTCTACTCCCTTTTTAGCACTTGAAATGGCTGGCAGCATTTTATATTTTTAAATAGTGTCTGTGCCAGCTACATGGCAATTCTTTTTTTTTCAAACTCTACTGTTGTCTGATGTGAATCTAGGTATAGATGCTACACAGTACTCATTAATGGCCTGCCATGCATGTGCATGGACTACTGCAGGGGTCAGACCTGCCCTTCCCAGGTGCTACATTTAGTTCCATCTAGGAGTCACTAACCCAAACATTGAGAAGGCACTGTCAGAGCAAATGAAGCAGAAAAGTTGCTCCCAAGAATCAGTGGACACAAATCTCTCTCCTCTGCTTCCTGAAGAGATGCCAGTTCCTCCTGTGTATACACCTGGTGGAGCAGCACTGCCCAAAGAAACATCTCAATCTTCCATGGCAGCAAGCCCAGAAGCTGATCTGCCAGCCCCAACCTGGTTAACTACTAACAGGCAGTAAGTGGGGGCAGCCAGCGCCCCAAAGAGCAAGGGCAACCTATTTATTCTGCACTGGGGACAACTTTCATGCTGCTGCTCTGGTGCTGCAACACTTAGGTGACTTCTAGGACACAGATTTCTCAGGAACTTCCTTTACCTTTCTGATAATGTGCTAGGAGGCTCAGATATTTGAGTTTTGCTTCACCACCTATCCCAGGAGATCTGCTAGCTGGCTCAGTCTACAAGCACATCTTGTATCATGGGCAGTGGTTCCAGAAAAACTGCTTTTTAGTCCCTGTCTTTCTTCTCTGTTAACAATATTCCCATGTTGTCAGAAACCTGATGAAATGACACTGCCAAACCAGTCTGCTGCCCTCCTGGCAATGTGTGCAGCCTCTGATGGACACTCTGGGCAGCATCCCCTGCTCTGCCTGTCAGCAGGTCACAGGTCATGCTGGCAAAATCAGCAGATACCAGCACAGGAATCACAGGAGTTGTTACTTTTTAGTCCAGTTTCCAAATTTCTGTAGTTTCTGGTATCCTGGGAGTCACTGTTAGAAAAACAGCTATGGAATAGCCTCATGGAATATTGGAGGATCTATTAATGTATAGACATAGAACTATATAGATATAGGGACTGTATGATTAATAAGAAAAGCACCTTGACTGGGGAATGTGCACTTCTGTTTAATGTATGCACTTTTGTTTAATTTCTTTAATTACTGTAACTTCAGTGAATGACTAAACTAATCCAATGGAATAACCTCAAGTAGACATACCCAGGAATTTCCCACTGATGTCCCCCAAGGACATCCAAAGTATCCAATCCCAAAAGTACTCCTGGATACTTTTTGAATTCTTTTTGAATCTTTTCTGTCTATTGCTTTGTAAAAAGGCCTTCTAATTCTGTACACTTTATTATTTGGCCTGCCTCAATTAGGAGTGCCCCTAAAAAGCTTTGTTTCTTTCTCTCTTTTGTAGACAGAAGTTTTTGTGTTAAAATCACAACAATCCTTCTTCCATATTCTGCTATTTTACTGTATATCTTCTGTCAACCTAAATTTTACCAGCACAAATTGTGAGACATGCTGTCTCTGCATGGGGGAAAGGTGTAGTTATTTATACATCACTTAGAACATGCTTTGGTATGTGTTCCTAGCTAAATATATAAAAAAAGACAACTACCAACTCAACATCTCCTGAAAAAACGTTCTCAATTCAGTGACATTTTTTATTATGCACCTGCATTTGGTTTAGTAAACTATGCATGAGAGCATCCAATCTGGACTTATCAGTGACAGTTACTAAAGTTCAGCTTTTGCCTTCTGTTTCCAGGTTTGTTTTTTGTTTTTTTTTTTTGTTTTTTTTTTTTTTTAATTTCAGCATAAATCTGACTATGTTTTCAAGGTAAAGGATATAAATCATAAAAATATTAAACAGACATACATATACATCAGAACCTTTGGTTTCTTCTCAGATCCATCAATTGCACCTGTACAGAACTGCAATTTTGTCTAAAAGGATTAGGTACTGAGTCTCAATATCAATTAATTAATGATGCTTTAAAAAACCATTTTATGTGACATTTGGGAAAAACCTGGTGATAGAAAAACATACACTTTTTCCTTCCAAGAGTAAATCAAACTATGACTCCTTCACACTCAGCCTGTATTTCAGATATGCAACTATAAACCCATTATGGTTCATCTCTAGATACAGTGCTCTAACTCTCCATTTCAGGTAACTTAAATTATGTAAAATACATGGTCATGAACTAAAATATAATTGTTGCTTTTTGTAAAGAAAATAAACAGCAGGATATATGTTACCATTGCCATCAGAGGGAACTTTACTGAATAATTCCTTTGACTATGGTATGAAATATACAACTTTAAATGTCAGTAACTGAAGTATGAACAAACAGACTGATAAAAGGCTTTCCTGACCAAAGATTCACCTATTCCAATATCCTACCTCCTAACAAATATGCAGAGAACAGTACTACAAGAAAAGCATATTTCAGTACTTCTGTGGAATACTCTCCCACCTTCCACAATCTGTGGCCCTAGGAATAGTTTTTATTAAATGGTTTTTATTAAAAACTTTATTTCATACATCAAATTACATTTTTTATTAAATATAATAATATAGATACTATTTTTTATGTTTTATATTTGCCATCATTAGATTAATACTGTTCTTTAGTTTTATTTCACAAGCTGGAAAATTCTAGCTAGATTTCTTGTGCCAAACAAAAGTGCCCTCCTCACTTTTTGTACAGACATGTCTTGCTGCTCTGGAACCAGCCTAGGGGGAAGAAGCTGTGGGAGACTCCTTTGCTGTCCTCTGTACCAGACGCCACGAGGTTCCTGACATCAGACACCTCCTTTCTTCTCTCTTACATCTGCTAAGTGATTCAATGAGTATACCAAACCTACCTTCATTTGTGTTGCCACTACTGTGTGTACTATAATTGGTAAGAGCTCCCTAGGATATCCTGTATCCTTGTGACATATTTTATCCTAAACCCAGGAGACAAATTACCAAAATGGTTCCATTTCTTTCTGTCCAGGACACAGATGTCTTGGCACGAGATTTGCACTGAAGAATCACAGCTCAGTATTATTGGTCTTTTCCTTCCTCTCACTGCTGGGCTGCTCATGGCCAAGAGCCGGATGGTCACAGGCTTTATAAGCTTCTTTTCTTAACCTGGCTGCCCAAGGAAATGAGGTATTTGCAACACTGCTTTTCATCTGGTGGTGTGGTTTGTTTTGGTTTTTTTTTTTCCTGCCTGCCAGTGCCCTGGTAGTAACAGAGAAATCCACAGAGGAATCTTTTTTGCATCTGAAAGAGGAGTTTCAAAGAAAATTACATTCTTATTGGTTTTGCAGCAATACACAGGTAGAGGAGACCAGCAAGATAAAACTGTGCCATTTGAGGGGATTAGCTGAATATAAATTGTGCCATATTTTGGGTGGCAGCAGCTGGCTGATGACCCAGCAAGCTCCAAGTACTGTTAGCCAAAATACACGTGTCCCTTGCAAGACTGGGGACATCAGGATGGTCCTGAATGAGATGGAGGTAGACAACTGTATAGGGATTCAAGGTGCAGGAATTTTAAGACTACAGGAACAACTTATTTTCTTGCCTTATGCTACCCTTTTAAGAACATACTATTTATGGTTTTAAAGCTAAAGTCAAGTTTTGCCCTTGTATAATTTTTCTATTTGAGGAACACAAGGCACTGTATGAACATTAGATCATTTTCCCCCACACACCTTCTGAAATTATGCACTCACAGTAATCATAAAGAAAACATGCAAACTGGATTCTCTAATTTAAAGCAGCTATAGCTTCTCTTTGTGGGCCTTATTCGCTGACACATTTTTAATATACCTATGTCCAAATAATACATATGCAAAATAAAATAATAGTAAATGTATAATCTGTGTAAAATACTCTGATAAGAAACTATGAAAATTATTAGGCTTCTTCGCCACTGACTGAAAACCATAACTGTTGGTTTCATATTTATGTGTGATATGAATCCTGAATAAAGAATAATAATAAAATTTTAATGCTTTTAAACACTGATTTTCTAGGGGTTTCAGAGGACAGACTTTTATTTAATCATATTTCTGGGCTGTTGCCAGGCTGTCACTATTCCCAGGAGCTGAATCTCTGGACATCAGAGGTACTCCCCTGGAGCTGCATCTATAGACATTAAAGATTCAGAGTCGTTACATACCTTAAGCTAGGAGAGACAGGGGACTTGGTCCTAATTGCAGCTTATGCCCATTTAAGGCTCTTTAAGCTTAATGCAGAAGCCTTGATGCAAATGAAAATCAGGTCCTCAGTCACTTCAAAAGTACTCACAAAAAAGGTTAAAATTCTGTTTAACTTCCTCTTCTTATCAAAGTCTTGGAAAAAGAGAGCCTTTTCATAAGGGCTGAGCACTGCATGTTTTATCTGAAATCTGCCGTTTAAAGAGGGTGATTGATTTTTCCACATTAAGGGCAAAATAGCAGGAAATCTGTGCCTCACTAACTCTTACACACATACCTGCTAGCAACCGAGAAGCTCACTATTCAAATCAAAGTGGGATTTCTGGGTTTTAACTGTAGCACTTGAAGGGCTCAATTCCTTTGGCTTTGTCTTAAATTAAGAGCCAGAAATTATTTCCCCATGAGACTTCAAGTTAGATCTTTGCCAAGGCCATGGGTCACTTGATTGCATCCAGAAGTTTACTCTATACTTAGCTGGTGATGTGTCGATGTGATGAGGTTTCAGCCCATGATACTTCATAGTGACTGAGGCTGGTTCCCATGATTTTTAATTCAGCTGGGGAATAGGTGTACATAAAATCTGACTATAGTTTTCAGGATTTTTTCCCCCAATGTTATAGTTTTCCAGAAACCTAAGCATTTACAGGGACCATTGATTTCTCACATTTATCTTTACACCACAGAGTTATTAATGGAAATGAAAAATAAAACTGCCATGTAGATGCACTGCTGTGAAAAAAAATATTACTAATTAAAAGTGGGTTAAGT
This sequence comes from Zonotrichia albicollis, assembly GCF_047830755.1. Classification (NCBI taxonomy): domain Eukaryota; kingdom Metazoa; phylum Chordata; class Aves; order Passeriformes; family Passerellidae; genus Zonotrichia; species Zonotrichia albicollis. The sequence continues at coordinate 15,116,571 of NC_133819.1, forward strand.
GACTATGATAAAACCTCTTGGTAATATGCCTGGCCACTGTGGGACAAGAGGTCATGCTTCACATGCCAAGAATGACAGTGAGATGCTACAAGGGTTTGAGAACCAGTTGGAGAGCCAGTTCTCTAGTTAGTGACCTCACTTCAGTGGGAACTGTATAAACACAGAAGTCGACCAAATAAATTTAGATGTATTTATAACTCTCTTGTGTAGTGAAGTACACTGGAGACAAGGGATGTAGAAATTACAGACTGCCAGTAATGGTATAAGAAAACAACAACAAACACAATTTTAAACATATATTATAAAGAGCAGACAAGGAAAAAGAAACTTTCCATAGAAGACTGCAAGTAGCTCAGTGACACTGAGCTTTTTCACACCAGGATCCTTTTCATATATGGTTTGCTTTTAACAGAAGCCTCCGTCTTAATTGTCAGTCTGGGCAGAACAGACTGGCTGGGATTCTCTGAGAAACTCTGCAAAAAACATTAAGGCTTCCTTGCCTCAGTGCCTAAATGGAAAAGGAGAATACAGATTTCTTGCTCACTGAGTGGCATACAGATAAAGAATTCAAATTAATTCTTTGAAATGAAATAAAGAAAATGGCAAGAACTGCCTCAAGAGGTACTAAAGGACTATTTTAAATTTCTTAAGATTAAAATTACAAAAATTCTTTCTAGTCAAATCTCCCACACACCCCATTCCCATACACTCTGCAGATACCTATAGGATGGTTTAAAACAAATCCAGATTGCAATTTTCAATAAAACCAATGGTCAATCCTCTGATTCAAGAGCAATCTTCTCACCCTCAATGTAGCAGCTCTGCAAAACACAGCTGCATGTGTGCCACTCCCAGAAGGTCCTGTGCAAACTGTACCCTGGCACAATCATTTGCAAGAAGCAAAGTCCCAATGTGCAAGTCTTCTGCATTATGAAACTGAAACAGAGGGGCACTTCCTTGTATTACATAAGAGACATATTGCAAAACACACACACAAATAAAGATTTTTATGAGAACACATGACAAACCATCTAGAAAGCCAACAGTGTATCTGTGCCACAGATCATCAGTTGTTAAAATCATTGCTGTCTGTGCAGAGTTCCTGCTTTACTCACTGCCTTGAATGGTCTCTCTGTGAGCTGAGCCCATTCAAAAGTTTATTTTTACAAAGCATCTCTTCATTGTCAGAATAGTACCTTCATGAACTAACTCAAAATTCTAAGCAAAAGCAATTTAATCCTTGTCTCTGGAACACAGCATACTCTTGCTGCACAACATTGCTAGAATAAGATACATAGTGGTCAAGTATGGATGGCAGTTACAAAGGGCATTCTATGCTTTCATTGAAGAAAAAGAGGTCATATTTGATTTTTTTCAGTCTTCCAGTATTTGTCCCTCTTTTCAAGCTTCATTGACAGCGCTACAGGAAGTTTCACAGCAAATACCTTTTATCCCCTAGGATGCATAGCAGCTGGGCTGGCTGACGGACTTACAACTCTGCACATTTTTCAAATGTTTCCTTGACTGCTTTTTAGGAACAGTTACTTCTACAAACCTTTTGTTACTTCGAAGTTGTCCAACCTTCATGGAAATTCCTTTCTAAATGAATATGAAACAGTATCTTCACTACTTCTGAATCACTAATTTCTGTCATGCTCATTTAATCTAGTGCTTATTTTCAGTTTCCATTCACCTCCTTTATTCTATTTGCAAAAGCTCATTTTCAAGTATAATTTCATTTTTTTCTATCATCCCTTTAAAAAATATTTTATTTTTTTATCATTTTCAAAAGTTCTTCATTTTTTAAAAATCCTTCACAAAGTTATAGTTCTTTGTAGAGGCTTTGTAGAGGCTTTTTAGTCCACAGTAGTAGTAAAAAAACATTTCGTGATACTGAAAGAAGGGAGTTTGCTTCTTCCTGCTTCCAAGCCTGCAGGTTTCCTCTCAGTCATGTGTGTTTCCTTGGCTTCTCATTAAGAAAAACAAAAAAAAGAGACAAGAACTATGTGTTCTTGGCTTGTCACAGTATTTTACTACCTTGAAGGACAGAGATCAACTTGTTGGGCACAAAATGAAAACTTTAGAACAAGCAGCTTGTGGGTTTTTAAAAATAATTTTTATTTGGCATCACCAGTCAAGCCTTTCATGTTGCTGAAATCTATTGCTGTCTCTGAAAAATCAGTCAACCTAAGCTGGTACAAAATCAGTTCAAAGAGAGATTTTTCTTACTTAACAATTTCTTAGAAGCTTTTGAAAGTGTCACCTCAAAAGAAGGATAATAAATACTTAAAATTGGTTCCTACTCTCTTCCATAAAGCAATAATAAAGGACATAAATCCTGGCCTTCACAACACAAAAGCTACATTGAAAGAATTTTAGGAGGTTGAGAAATCACATCCTGATTTTGGCTTTCATACTCTTGATGATGATACAGCTCTTACTTATGTGTCCAACTTTTTTTTTAAAAAACAGAACAAGAGTTGGACTAAATGAGTGATTACAGTGTATTTACATCCTCCTTCAGGCCAGGTGGGTGATTAACCATACAGAGTGCTGTTGTTTTGACTACTGTGCTGACCAGCAGCAGTGATAAATTCCCATCTTCTGTGCAAATGAATATATATGCTTTTGGCCTTTAATCTGCAGATATATGTTAAGGGGAAATATTAAAATTAAGCATCTCTAATCCATTCTGGGATTTGGAATAGGGCATGTTCATGTGTGCAAGATTATTCTGCTTGCTGACTATGAATCTGTCCTTTCTCCTTCTACCTACTCCTGCAAGTCTATCTTGTCCCACTTCAGCAAACTGAAGACTTTTTCCTTCACTTATGGGACTCTGCCCAATCTCAGTCTCCTTGTCCAGTCTGTTTCAAGATAAGATCAAAACCATGACCTGAAAATCTCCATTTGGCCATCCCCTAACACCAGAGGTACTTGGGCTCATATATCTGAGGTGGTGCCATAGGCTTCTCTTAGAGGAGAAGAAACAAGAACTTACACGGCACCACTGATCTGTTTGAGACTGGGAATTAAACTGCTGCCCAGACTTCTCTCACACATTGTCTTAATACGCATTCACTTTCAATCTTATGCAAAGGTGTCTCTTAGTAGCATATTAACCACCCTTCCAATTCCAATAGCATTTGTTTCAGATTTTTTCTTCTCATTTTTCTGAGCTGTAAATTTTGATCTGCTCTGTCCCTTGGATTTTCCCCCTGTATTTATTTTAGTTGCTTGTTCTGCCTTTTTGATCTGGATCTTGGCTTCTTTATTATCTTAGTTGGCATTTCTCCTTTTTTTTTTATTCCAAAAGCAGTGTTTCAGCACTTAAATGTCTGACAGGTTAATCATGACAAAAAGGAATGTACTTAAATCTCATTATATTTTTCAACTTCAAAGAGTTTTGCTCATATTTATTAATGTATCATCACAATATTTAAGTCAGAATTACCACTGCTGTTTCAAAGGTAGGTGAACTGAGGTGCAGACATTAAAGCTTAAATCTTTTATACATTTAAGAAGTACAAATAGTCAGCAGGAGGCCTAATCTGTAGGAAGCAGGAGAAGTCTGGTACTAAGAGGTTTTTCAAAGCTTGTGTTTGGTATTGTCCAAGTTTCCCAACTTCTTTGAGTCTGTGCTCTAGTGCAGTGGATTTAAGTACCTTCATCATCTTTCAATAACAGTGTTCTGAATTACTACAAACTTAACTACCTAAACCAACATAAACCTCAATGATTCTCTGCCTGGTCTAAAGCAAACTAGTACAATGTAGTAATACTGCATGTGGGTTGTCTTTACAGGTGATGTAAAATTCCTCCATGCAGACTTAAGAGAGAACAGTAAGGTAACAATTAATGTTCTAAAACTTCACAGATTATGGGAGGGTAGGAAATACTAGTTGTTTGTTGCTGCTGCTGTCCCCATAAAGCCTCCAGCTCACAGTACCACAGAACACAGTGGTTGCCCTCTTTATGACCATGTTTTGGCATTTCCACTTGCACTGATACATGGCAAAAGCGCTGATGTGCAAACACCTCTATTGATTTAATTCTGAAAATATAACACACTGCTAAATACAAAAAAAAAATAATGTGAGCATTGCAACTATGGATTTTTTATTACTCTGAATTCTAAGTAGTGCACATTAAGACTGTACATCATAAAACTCTTAATCATGTAGGTATACTCCTCAGTTTATGTTATCTGATAATACACTACCACTCTTCTAAATCATTACCAATGTAATCTTTAAAACAGTAGCTCTTTGTCCACTGTAGGTGGCAAAAAGAGAAAGTATTATCTTCATCAGATATCACAGCTTTCATTTTTTCTTATGGTACTGTTTATTGGTGACTAAGGTCTGCTTACTTTCAGTTCTAAGCAAGAACTCTATTACTTAGCTTTTAAGAAAAACTCCTTCTCAAAAGCCTGTAAAATAAGATTGAAATCACTGATCCACTTTTTTGAAAAGTATTCAGGAAACAGTACTACTGAATATTATAAGCTTAGATGTTGAGGTACTAAACCACAAAAAATGTTTTCTTCAACTAGTCACAATGAAGTATTTTTTCCAGTGTTGTTTTAAAACTTGATATTCCAGATTGACATTAATTATCACTGCTACTAATTTCCTACAGTATATAATGAAGTAAGGCTTAAGGAAAATTATTGCACTCTCTAATAGAAATGACTGATATTTTCTGTGAATACTGAAAATAGTCTGTACATTAAGTTTATACTGTCATCAGATCTCTTTTCTTTTTCACCAGCAGCAGATAAATCCACTGTTGCATTTCATTTTATTTTTAGATGAAAACTGATAGTTGGTAAAGGTACAAACACATGTGCACATTGGAAAGTATATTTTGTGTCTCTCCAAGTGGCAAGAACCATTATTGTATGCTCATTATGCCACATCTGTGGTTCAGACAGGCAGTACATACAATGGATATAGTAACACTTCTGCGTAAGCAACAGCTAGTACTTGTATAAATCCAAAAGGAAATACAATTATTTAACAACATTTGGAAGATTCACCTTCAAATTCACTGTATTTGATAAGCTCTGTAACTACAAACCACTTCAGCTTTACTGGTACATAAAGGTGAAGAATAAGTATGTTTATTTTTAAACTTCAGTTCCTGTTGAAATTGTCAATGACTTTTAAAGGAAGTATTCTGAAGCACCAGAACAATTATTTCAGATACAGAACTTCCAAGTGGAACACATGACTGAAGGAAAGTACCATACCATAAATGCTCTGAAATGACTTTGAGCCAGTCTGCCTGTTTTATCACCACAAATTTCATTTGCCAAGATGCAGTTACTGTATTCACAAAACTGTGCTTATGTTCAGAATCACTAATTCTAATTCACATTTAATTTCAGGAAATCTGAGTTCAAAAGGAGCCTAATCTTTTAACTTCTTTTTTATTGTTTGGCTACACTAGAAAAAAGTGTCAGGTACTCAGAATATCTGCTGCCTTAGCTGTCACTTTGCAGCGAGCTGCAGAAACCGGTTTTCAGAAAACTGCACAAACATTTTAAATCTATTTTTAATTGTTAGCATACTCCCTATAGCTACTCAGTTCAAATTTCAGCCTTAGGTACATGGAAAGAAATGTGACTATTTGGAAGACATTCCACAGTCCTTCTATTCCTTCTGCCACACCGATTTCTTTTACCACTTTTGGTGCTTTTGGACTTACTATCACAGCAGCATCATGATGCTAAGTACATGACAGCAAAAACCATCAGAATTAAATTCTCAGCTTAACACCACTTCCTCCTTTCCCTTACTCCCACATTCCAGAAGCTGTGTCAATGCTTTTCCTGAGATTCTTTGTTCCAGCTGTGGCTAGAGGATCCCTGCCACCCATTCTTCCAGCAAAGGGCTACAGCAGAAAGCTGTGCTGAGTGCAGGCTCATGGAGATGGGGGTGTCTTGGCAGAGCCCATGCAAGTGAGCTCATGAAGATGGAGACAGTCCTGCATCACAGGATGAGGCTGGAAAAGGACCTGGCCTCAACGTCCAATAAACTTTGAAGTGGTACAGACAGAAGTCCTTTTCTTCCCCACAAGAAACATGTAGAAGAGATGGTAGGAAGGTCAAGAAAAGTGGTTGTTTTATTTTTTTTTTAGTTCTGAATGTTGCTTCTCTTTTTTTTTCCACATCTACACATTATACACTTCCCTTATTTCTTCTGTGCCTTCCCACCTCTTTCCTGTCCGAACAACTTCTCCTTTCAGCTTTCTCTTAAATCCCATATTATCCTATTTCTGTCACACTTTCATTTTTCCTTTCAGAGAACCACAGAATTATAGAATCATTTAGACTGGAAAAGACTTTGAGATCATCGAGTCCAACTGCTAACGGAGCACTATGAAGTCCACCGCTATACTGTGTCCCTAGACGCAATGTTTTTAAACACCTTTTTAAACATCTTTTAAATACCTTCAGGGATGGTGACTCCATCAATGCCCCTGGCAGTCTGTCCCAGTGTTTAACAACCCTTCTGCAGAAGACATTCTTACCAATATCCAATCTAACCCTCCTCTAGTGTAATTTGGGAGCTCATTCTAGTTCTTGTTACTTGGCAGAAGAGACTGATGCCCACCTGGGCACTCACTGGCTCAGGTTCAGCTGCTGTCCACCAATACCCCCAGGTCCTTTTCCACCAGGCAGTTTTTCCAGATGCTCTCCCCCCAGCCTGTAGCATTGCAGGGGTTACTGTGACCTAAGTAGAGGTCATTTGGCTTTCTTTAGCCTTGTACCACTGGCCTCACTCCATGGATCCAGTCCAGATCCCTCTGCAGAACCTTCTGACTTTCCAGTAGATCAACACTTCTGCTCAAACCGTCTATGCAGACTGAGGGTGTTCTTGGTCTCCTCAGTCAGATCATGAATAAAAGTATTAAATGTGCCTGACCCCAACACTGAGCCCTGAGGAACACCACCATTGACCAGCTGGATGGAGCTCCTTTCACCAACTCTCTCTAGGCCTGGCCACCTCAACACATTTTTTACACAATGAAGGATACACCTGTCCAAGCCATGAGCAGCAGTTTCTCCAGAATGTTGCGAGAAATGGTGTCAAAGGCTTTATTGATGTCCAGTAGAGGATGTGTAGACACATCCACAGCCTTTCCTTCATCCACTAAGTGGATCACCCTGTCACAGAGGAACAGGTCAGTCAATCAGGACCTGCCTTTAACAAACCCATGCTAGCTAGGCCCGATTACCTGCACATGCTGGATGAGTCTGTGAGGATCCTCAATACGTTTCATATCCAAACTAAACCTTCCCTGTCACAACTCTGAGGCCACTTCCTTTTGTCCCATCACTTGTTACTTGTGAGACTGGCCCTTACCTCACTCCAACCTCCTTTTAGGTAGCTCTGAAGAGCAATAAGGTCCTCCCTGTTCCTCCTGTTCTCCAGACTAGGCACCCCCAGCTCACTTTAGCTGCTTCTCATCAGACTTGTCCTTCAGATGCTTCACCAGCTTCGCTGCCTTTCCCTGGACAGGCCCCAGTACCTCAATGTTTGCTTTAAAATGAAGGCCCCAAACCCAAGCCCGGCACTTGAGACACGGCCTCACTGCTGCCAAGTACAGAGGCACAATCACTGTCCTCATCCTGCTGGCCACACTATTGCTGATACAGGCCTGGAAGCCACTGCCATTCAGGTCAGCTGATGTTCAGACATCTGCGCTCCCTCTGACGCAGTGCTTTCAAGTCTCTTATGCTTATTTTCCAGCACAATTCCTGTATTTTTTAGAGATTCCTTTTTCTGCCTTGTCCCCCAAAACCCCCCTATCCCACTGCCTGACAACCATCACTTTCGGGGACCGGCTGGGAGAGCAGTTTCCACCCAGCAGTGGCTGCCTGGGACGGTGAGGGAAGGCCTCACTCAGCACAGCGCTGCCCGAGGCCACAGCGCCGCATCCCCAGGGCAGCGCCGCCGAAGCCCGGGCGCAGAACCAGCCCCAGCCCCGGCCCCGGCCCCGCCGCCCCATTCGGTCCGACAGCGCCCGCCCGCCGGCGGCCCCGCCCCTGCGCCTTCCCGCGGGGTGACGCCGCCGCCCCGCGCCGCGGAGGCGGGACCGGGCACGGCGGGTGTTCGTAAGTTCCTTCCCCCCGCGGCGGTGGGGCCGCGGCCCGGGCTGGGGGCGGGCGGCGCCGGGGCGCGGCTGTCCCGCTCCCTGCCCGCCTGCGGAGCCGGCTGGCGGCGCGGGGCCGGGAAGCAAGAGGCGGAGGGGTGGCGGCTCCCGGCGGGGCGGGCGTATCCTCCGGCCCTCACTCGGTGAGCCCGAGGGGTTCCTCGCCGGAGCTCCGCGCCTGCGGGGCCCTTGGCTCGCCCCGGTACGGCACGGCTGGTCTCGCGGCTCGGCCGAACCGCCGGGCGGCGCGGAGGGCTCGGCAGCGTCTCCCGGGCCGCCGAGGTGTGTGCGGGGCCCGCCCAGGAGCGGCGGTGCGGGGCCTGCGGCGCTCGGCCGGGGGCGCCGTGCGAGCTCTGGGCCAGCAGGGCCACCCGAGCCCCGGCTCGGGGAGTGCCAGAGCCTCGGCCCGGGGGTGCTACTGCCCCGCGGGTGCGGAATATGCGAGAGGGCGTGACTGCCGTTGGCGGTGCTGGTGTTGTAATAAAGACCTGCAGAAAGGCCGCGTATGACCGGTTCCTACAAGTCACGATGGTTGCCTTTACAGCTCACGCTTTTTCAGTGGTGGCCATAGAGCGTGAGCTCGGTGAGGGGTGACAGTGGGTGCCTCCAGGCTCTGGGGCAGCCTTTGGCTCCCGTGCTGTCCTGGCAGCGTGAGTCAGAGCTGTGCGCCCCGCTCTTGACTCCAGGCCTGAGCGATGTTTCATAACCGTGCTGCTGCTTCCATAAAAGTACAAATACGATGCGCAGCCCTCTCGGGCTCCTCACGGTTTGGAAGGGACTGACGGCCAAAGGCGTTTTGTCCTGTGGCTGCAGAAATGGATGCAGTAAATGGGTGTAGTGTTTGTGTGCGGCTTACTGAGGCCTGTCGGCTTATGAATCCATTGGAACTTTCAGTAATGACATCAGGAACAAATCCTAGGTTCCGAGTGGTCAGATGTGTCTGGCATAGATAATACAAGGAGGGAAGCATTTTAAAGCCACATAAAAGTTTTTAAAAGACTCTGCAAATGTCTGCAGAGTTGCAGATTTAAAACAATATGAAAGATTGGCTTGTTTCAATTTATTTTGACCAAAAGTCATACTCTTGTTGGAAGATTTGTCTAGTTCTATACCTAAATTAAAATTGGTGTGGTATGTCTTGTGCTCACTTCTTTTCTTCAACATAACTGTTGTAACTTTTTAATGTGTATTAAAGTCTCAGTCAACAGCCTAGCTCTTAAATTCTGTATAGTTAAGGTAATTTTAGTCTTGAGTTTTCTCATACTAATTTATTTGAACCTGTAATATGCCATTAAAAGTGGTCTTTCATGTTATTATTCCTTAATAAAAAGGAAAGGGGGATAACAGGGTAAACACACAGCTGCCTTGCTTCACAGTAGTTTATTGCAGTTTCTTTCCCCACAGAACTATTCAGCAATGAAAATACGGAGCTGTTCGTTTGTTTGTTTGTTTTTTCAATAACTTGATTGTAGGTAGTTATTTTTAGTAGTGGTTTAAGTCAATCTTTTTCAAAGTTACTTTTATGTAAAGCAGAATACATCAGGGATGAGTGCATTTTTTTCTGCTTCAGTAGCTAGAAGAATTGGATTTTTTACATCTTAGAGTTTGTCAAAAGGCAGAAAGGAAAATGGAGAAATAAAGTGTAAAACAAGTCTTGTATTTAAAATATTTTTCATAATGATCTGTTGTTCTTAGCATTTAATTGTAAAGATATTCTTGGGTAAGGATAACTGGAAGATCAGAAGAAAACCAGCACTATGCAAATGCTTTTAGCTTTTGAGCAGGCTGTTAAAGAAGTAGATTGGGATAGCTGAAGTCATAATTGAAATGTTTTTCAAAGCATTTAATGAAGAAAATACTGGTTTCTTATGTTTCCTGCATCTTATTTGTGAGTGAGAATAGCAGAACTAGCAATGATGGGGAGAGCATATATGAGGTATTTCTGACTTTCTCACTGAAGCCTTAGAAATGTGTTGTGATTGTCACACATATGTTTTTGATGTACAGGTTCAAGGATTATGTTGTGCTAGGTGGGAGGAGTGTTCTTCATCAGTGACTTGGACTGTTTCAAGCATTTTTATGTGCACAGGTAAAACATTTATAGAAGTGATTTAATGTTTTAAATGTCTGTATGAAACTGGTGATGGTTTTATGTATTTATTTCCACCTAAGGAGGTACATGGTGTCAGGTCAAAGTGAAATAGCCAAGTGTTGAATTTAGAACTTGGATTGGAAGCTGACTGGAAATACTGCTGCAGTTGCAATTAAAGAAACTTCAGAGTTTTAAAATCAGAAATGTATGAACTTTAATCAATTATTTTAGCAATATTTATTCAGATATTTATTATTGTAAACTCTAGTCTAAAGTCCTGTTAATGTATGGTATACCTCAGAGGAGATGCTGTTGTATTGTGGGTAAACATGTTTTATTAGAATTCTTGTTTATTTACTGCTTCCTAAAATCTTTATCTCTTCTATTATAGATTTTCTGTCCTTTGCTAATATATTTCCCGAGATATTGGAACTTTGTTTTTGTTTATTTCCTTGAAATAGGAATTAAGATGGATGAAATGTTTCATTTGTCATAGCAGCAGCAGGACAAATAAGGTGGGTATGTTGAAAGATTACAGTAATATCTTTACAGAGTGTTCTAGGTTTTGATTCTGTGTCCATCTGAACACAAAGACAGTTTTTGCCTCTGTGTTTGAGTTGCTGTTTATTTATCCATTTGAAATTCTTTAAGGTCATTGAGGGTGTACTCCATTGGGCTTGTACTCCAGTGAAATTGATTGTTTTTATAATTTCCATAAAAGATATTAGTGGTTCAGCAGCAGGAAAGTATATTTTGATGCTCATCCTTATTTGCTGTCAAGACAAGACATGGACTTGATTTGCTAAGACTTAATACTTCATGTTGGTGTTTTAATTCACTTACAGAGATCCAGAACATGTTTTACTTAAAAAGATTTTTTAAAAACAAATTTAAAACATGACCTCTTATTTTTACAAGACTAATAATATTGGCAAATAAGAGAAACAGTGCTGATTGAGTAATAATTGAGCTCTTTCTCATGGAGTATATTTGCATGTTTTTGTCAAAGTTAAATGAATTACAGACTTCTTCACAATGTAACCACCATTAAATTATATGACAGAGATTTTTATTTTTTAATTTTTTTTTAATTTTAAAAATAAAAACTTGTGGGTTGTTTTTTAAATTTCATTTTTTTCTTGTGCTGATGTAATAAAGAGATTCTTGCTGCCAGCTTAAAATGGCATTTTGAGAATGCTGTTGTCTTTGTACTGTATTTGTTGGTCTTGTCACCTCATGAAACCACAGAACAACGGGGTCAAAACCATTCTATTCAAATATCATGAAGTGTGATATTTGCTAATTGTGTCTTTGACTTATTGTACTGTAGTACTGTATTTTCTGGTATTAGTTTGTCCCTAATTGGCTGATTAAACCTAGTGTCAGCAGTATTCAAGCATTACTTTTTTAAAGGCCTGATTTCGTGGGTATTTATAGTGGAATGGAATGTTCTAGGAGAGTTAGTGTGGTTTGTGTAGCAATACATTGTAGTCTGATAACTCTTCCAGTTGATATCAAGAACATAATCAAAACACCATAAACCTCAATGTGGTAGAACTGTGCTGTGTATTGAACAAGGGTGTGAAAGGGCATCAATTAAGGAAAGACTGTCTTTGCTTTGTCACTTCCATCTTTTACCATTTTAGGAAAGAATGTTTTCCTCACCTAAACTGTGCACTGTCCTTTTTCTCTTTGGTTCTTTTCTTGCATCTTTTTGAAGGCTGTGCGATACTGGAAGCCTTATTTGAAGGGAAGCTGGCTGGTGTCCTCATGCCAGGAGAAGTTTAGTACTTAGCTGTTAGTTCACCTTTAATTGTTGCACAGATGGAAAGGAAAGAATGTTATCAGTAGCTCAGTCCATCTTTCAGAATTGTAATACATTGTGGTCACTTCATTTGTGGTTAACCTTTTATTTTTGCAGAATAATGAGATTTTTTTTCATGGAATCGTATAAAGAGTAAAATTATGGAGTATTGAATCATAAACATGCTTTTTTTTTTTGAAGTGTGACTTTAACTTTTAGAGGCTGCTATAGGATGTTAATTTCTGTGTATGCATCATGTTTCATTCTGTGGCTTAGCAGTTTATTGTTTTTTAGAAAGTGTAAACCCAGGATTGTTGGTTTAGAAAAAGTGTCATGGTTAATGCCAAGAAGAGGTCATGTGGTGAGCTTCAGAGCTGGGCTGTCTCAGCCCTGCTGAAGAGCCTCAGTCACTGCAAGTTGCTGGGGAGACAGGAGTGTTCTTGTGGCTCACTTGGGTATTTGCAGGTCCTAAAAAGATGGAAAGCAGCTTGGATAATTTGTTGGATGGGTAAAGGAGTTGGGGGGAAAGAAACAACTTATGGGAGATTTACTAGGATCTGTCACAGAAATTGGTTTGGGATATTAGCTTGGTTGTAAGTTACAGTTCCAGGGAATATTTTTGCTGTTCAGGTATGAGTGGCAGAGCAGTCAGAGCTGTGTTCCCCTACTCAGTCTTTTTCATGAAGTCCTTTGATACCAGTAGCTGAATGCTGAAATGTCTGTAGGAATTATTTAATGGTTTTATGTGACCCCAAAGCAGAAACCAACTTGAAAAACCCCTCAAAGGTGCACTATTCAGCTGTGAAGGACAATTGCAAAGGACTGTGTCTCTTCTTTTGGGCCAATACTGTGAAAGTGGTGTATGGTGACAAAAAAAATTACAGCTTAGACTGATGTCATTGCTGTTACACCTGTGCTTCTTTGCCACTTCTCTTATATGTATATTTGTGGTTATTTGGGATGAACTGTAGAAAATAGGGATTTTACAAAAAAATTTACTGATTTTATTGTTTTGAGCACACTTTAGTCTTCTGCTGAATGACATAGAACTTAATTTTGGTGGATTTTTTGGCCATGACTGGTTGGCCTCCTAAGGGAGACTGCAGTCTGCTGATTGTGAGGGTGTGTGATCTCACATTTATATCAGGCTGTGTCCTTTCAAAGAATGCTACATACACCAAGGCATGAAGTTCTGACAGTTTTTGCTCTTCTTCAGCTCCATCAAAACAGAGCTGCTGGTGGAGCAATAAGGTAGATCCATGTTTTTAGAAAACAGGTTAGTACAGCTGACCTACCCAATATTGGTCTCTGCTAATCATGTGCAGTGTCCTAAAGATAAAACAATACAACCCCTCAAAATACTGTTAGGGAATGAAAAAGGATCAGTCTATAGAAACCTGCATAGTCCTGTTGTGTATGTAAGTGTAGTACTCTGTGTGTGATGATCAAGCACTTAGAAGTTAGCAGCCTGGCAGTAAATTAATATGGATCTTCACTGGGTTGTGTTGCTTTTGTCATCAGCAGATTTTGAGGCTTTATTGAAGCAGGAAAACAAATCAGTATTGGATTTAGAAAAAAGGAACTGTTCTATATTACAGGACTCAAATGGAGACCACCCAAATGCCTTCAGCTGGTTTCTGTTATTTGCACAAATAGTTTGTTCCTTTAGCAGAGTGTTTAAGAACAGAGAGTCAGGTCAATCGCTCTATTATGTTTTTCCCTAAACAGCAATATTAAGCAAACTTTACAATATTGTTCATCATTGAGAAAATAAGTCTTATAGATTCTCTTGGTTTTTTTAGCTTCCAGAGAAAAATAGTGATAGGCTGTTGTGATTTCAAATCTTCAAATTATAAATATAATGCATTGTGTTTTTGGAAACTTTTTGTAGTTTTGGCTGGATTGTACCTTGTAATGGCCAGTATAGTATCTATTAGATCTAATGGTATTTAGGAAGTTAATTCAGAGATGTTATATATTTTCCATAGTTCTGGTAGAGTAAGTAGGATGCAGAATATTCTTGTCCTCCATAGTATGATTTATCTCTTTTATTACAGTTTTAGTAAAAAATTCAGCAGACCTACGCTTTGAAAAACTGACTTGTTTTTGTGCCAAAGCACGCTTGGTTCCTTATTGAAGACCTAAAAGCAAACAGTCCTGGGCAGTTACCTTTGCTTAGTGTGTGTTTGTGTTCTCCTGTAAACCAGTGATTTTCTTTCTGGGGGGGTGCCCTGATAGGCAAATGAGAAAGATTTGCAGTCTGTAATTGGTAAATTACAAAGAATAAATTATGCTGAAGGACAAAAAAGCAAAGACTGCCTGGCCCCAAATGATGTCTTGGCATGTCAGTAATGCCACATACTCAAAGTAGGGGACTGTGGATTAAAAATCTTGTTTCTTCTCTTTACTTCTCACACCTGTGTTCATACTTGCAATCAAACTAAACAAAGTGTGATGGAGGATAAAGTGCTGTGCTAAAAATCAGTATCTTCCTGTCATACAGCATGCCATCACAGTGGATGTGGTGCTGGATGCCTCTAAAAAGGATGTAGAGAAGAAGGGAATCAGTGAAGAGTCTAAAAAACGAATCTGTGGGGATGGAAATTGGCTTTTATAAAGATAAATTGGAAAAAAAAAAAGAGATTGTTTAGCCTTTGAAAGGCAGTGAATATGAAGTAGTATAACGTAAGTACACAGGAAGATGAATGGTTTGAGAAGTAACTCAAAAGCTGTTGATTTTTTGGTTCATGCTCTAAGAATAAGGGGACATTCTGTGAAATTCGGGTGACAAAGTGAGAAAGGAAACTTGAGAGAGGATCTATTTCTTAATAAACTGGTAAGACTGAGCTCTGCAGTTTAGGGATAATTTTAATTTAGAAAAATTCTAATGAAATTGAATGAGATAGAGTGCAAGAATATTTACACAGGGTCAGGTTACCTTTTCTCCTTAAAGAATATAATCCCTCATCTTTTTGTCACTTGCAAAATTATTTTTTCTATCATGATTTTTAATAAAGCTCATCTAAAAACCGTGTGTTGGTGGTGTAAGTGAAGGAATTAAGTCTGTCCCTAGTTTGTTTATGGGAGAAAGAGTTACAGCATCTCACTAATTTGTTCTCTTTCCCTGTATTGGGTTATATCTAGGTGAGACACCCACTAGGAAATTTATCTAGTTCCTTTTGTAGAGTGCACTGATTTACTTTGTTTTTCTTGTAGATATTGGAGAAGAGGTTTTGGGGATTAATATCAGCCTCCTCATGAAATTGGAAAGAATTTATGTAGGCCAGTTTTTTGTGTGACTTGCTACTTGTGAGATACTGCTCTGTTCAGCTTTGATTTTTCTGTTGCCTGGGCTCGTGCATGAAGTTGGTGTTCCTGCAGTAATTTAATTGGAGTCAGTACACAAGTTTGTTCTGTACCTAGTGATGGAATATTTTGGGAGGATGAAATGAGCTAACGCTGGCCTTCTGTGTCAGCCTGCCAACTCCCAGCAAGTATGTAAAAAGTCATAAAAATAGCAGTGGGGGTATCTTAATTAAATGAGCATGCTTGTCGCTTTGCCAGTCTTTTCTCTGGGCATGGTTCAAGTCCTAGAAACTGTTTGCTTTCAGTCTCTATCAAACTCAAATATAAAACTCTGTGATAAAAGCATCAGGAGTAGTGTTCAACAGGAAAAGACTGCAGAGTAGGCTTTTTCTCATTCCCACTTAAATGCCCTTTTCTCTCTGTTTAGTGCAGGCTGCAGTTTTTACTTTTGGTGTGTTTAGCAGCAGATTGAGTTAAATTTGTTGTATTTGGCTCTAGAGCAGCAAAGAGCAGATGTCATGGAGGTGCCATGACAGGAATAAAAAAATACAGAAGGCTTGTGGGAATTTGGGGGTGAGAGGGAAATCTTCGTCCTATTTTTTCCATGCTAGAATCCAGATTATAGCATTTGGAGCTGGCCTGCAGTTCAAAACTTGCTGTGCTGCAAGGGTTGATGCACTGATGCAGACATTCTTTCCCACAGCTCAAATTATGAAAACAGAGTTTATTTATAAAATAAAACATGCCTGTGAAATTATAATTGAACCTTAATTACAGGGAACTTGCCTGAAGCATGGTAACTTAGCAATCCGTGGGACATTTTCCTGGCTTAGAATAGCCACGATTTATACTGAAACATTTTCTCTGCGTGAATCCTAGAAATGGAATTCCCCTGTCAAGGCAGAAAAACTTCTTAACTGAGAGGTACTCTGCCAGGGATGATAAGTCTAAAGTAACAGTCAACTTTTAAACATTATTTAGAGTAGGAACATCTGAAACGTAAACTTTGCTATTCTGGATACTTGAAAAATACATATTTAAAAGCCACTGCTGCATGTTGCCATTCTTTACATAATCAGGTGTGTCCCAGATGTATGTGGGATCCTGGAGAAATTTCTTGCTTTGGATTATTTCTTTTCACTTTTGTACATTAATGTAATGCTCTGAAAGTCAGTGGTGGCTTCTTCTTTCTTTAAATCTTAACCTCATTGAGGGCCATTTCTGAAAATACCTGGTGCAGTTTGTTAGTTAGCAGCCTGATTGCTTGTCTTTCTTTCTCACATCTTTGTTTTTCATTCACAACCTACTTGCACTGCAAGAGTATATATTGCCACGGTATAGTTTATAGAAACATAAACATGATGCAATTTATGTCATATTTACATAATTTTGATTGCATGTTGCTGTATTTGAAAATTGCCAATTCTCTGTTGTTGTATGTGTAGAATGATGTACTTGATAATTTCTGGAGGAATTTTTTTTTTTCTGTGAGGAATGAGTTTTATTTACACAGTGATCTAGAGGGGAGAACAGTAATAAATGTACTTTTCCTTGAGATGGTACTCAGTGATGTTGTAATAGTGTTTTAGTAAACCACGATGACTCCTGCTTTGAGTCTTCTGGTGGTGAAGCTGAAGTCTTGTCTAGCTCTTATAATATGCTGGGGAGATGAGATTTGAAATAAAAGGAATATATGTTATTGTGCATTTAGGAAGGATATGAAGTCTGACTTTATTTTAAAAAGCAATTAGCATAGTGGGGTCACTTGAGAGAAGCATCATATGTGTAAGGTATATAATGTGCATGCTCTATTCTCCTCTACAAAGTGCTGGGCAGAGTGTGCTGCTGTTCAGGTTTGAGAACAAACCTTCCTATGTCTTTTGTTGAAGAAAAATGTCAGTGCACTGCTAAAAGAACACAGAACTAACTTGCCTGTTGGCTGTAGCATGTTGAGGTTCTTGGTTAGACAGCTAATTTCAGTGACTTGAAAGTGACAGGCCTGGGGATAATTGTGGTCAGAGCTGCTCCAAGAGGATTGAGTGAAGCCTTCTGGACTTCCTTAAAGATAAGGAAGCCAGGTTTGATCAACAGCTGCTGGGAGGGTTTTTCAGACAGTCTAGTCCAGTGCAGGATTTTTCACCTCTGACCAGTTTAGAGCATGTGCTGCCTAAGGTGAGCCGGTAAAACTAACAGTTTTGGTGTGTTTGATTAACATCATTTATGTTTGCCCTGAAGTTAATTTCTTACAGCTATTTTTCACCTGGTTGTCAAATTTCTTTGTGTCAGAAAGACTTTGTGACCACATAAAAAAAAGTTAGGAAAATGGTTATGTTTTGGATTCTGTATTTAAAGAGTGTGTTCTAGAGGATTTAAGTAATTAAGTATTTGTAAGATTTCTTTTACATGATAAGGTTTTGCTTCAAAAGAAGCATGAAACTGTAGAGTGTTTTGGCTAGATCAAGGTTGTACCTGTTTTATTTCTCTTTAATGATTTCATGCAAGCATCAAACCTACATTAATGTACTAGCATGGTTTGAAGATAGCTGGGTATAGCTGGGTAGCTCTCTGAGAGCTGGTCTAGGGTGTTACTAAGGTTTAATTGATCTAATTCACTGCAAAAGTTTTGAAACCGTTTTGAAGGTGTTTTTTGCATCTAAAAATCTTCAAATATTTGGTATGAAATATTGCTGCTTATTGGAAAGTGAAATTTCTGTTCAGTTTTGAAAGAAAGCTTTGCTCATGTTCAAGATTAAAGTGGACCAAACCTGCTTTTCTATTTAAATTTTAAAATTATTCTACACTTACAGAAATATAGGTACCTTTGAAAGATTTAGCTGATCAGCAATTTTGAGAAGCATAAAAATTCCTAAGAATAATAATAAGACTAACAAAATTGATGGAAACTCCTGAATGTACTACTGGTTTGCTCTGGTTAAGTCTCTTCCTATTCTAGGAAGCTGTTCATTTTGGAAAAGCAAAAAAAAAAAAATATAAAATCTTAGTTATACATTTAGTTCAAACCCATTATTCCACAACTATTATTCCCATAGCTGTGGAATAATGTGTTTTAATTTGACCATCATCAAAAAATGCAAGTCAAGGAAAAAGAATAATGTATTGATGGTAATTTGTAAAGCATCTTTCCCCTAGAAAACAAAATGTAAAAAAATAATTTGTAAAGTGGTCTGTACCTATAGACTATTGCAAGTATTCCATCAGGCGACTAGAACAGGCTTAGTATCCTGAGCCTTATTTAACCCTGAGGGATTTCAGTGATGAGAGATGTAATTAACTTGGGCATGTGAGCCTTTTTTTTGTCAAAGTGGAATTATGTTTTAAAGTGTTCAATAATGAAAACTATTTATTTGAATTCTCTTCATATTATTTCAAACATGAAACACTAGAAAGACCTTTTCCGAGATATTAATTAACAGTTGCAAAATTAATGAATAAACCTAAAGAATTCATAGGTGTTAGTAATGGTTGAGAGAGAAAAGCCATGCTTGTCTGATGGAGGATATTTACAGAGAATGGTTTCAGGTTTTCTTTACTGGCCTCTCTCTCTCCAAGGCTTGTGTGTCACTGGTGTAGTTACCTGATAATTCAGTTTTTGGTAATTATCTTTAGAAAGCTTCTCTGGATTGGGAAGGACAAAATGTTTAATGTGAATACTTGCAGTAAGGAAGGCACTGGGTGGGAATATTAATTCATGTTAGGTTGGCTGATTGTAGATGTCCCCAAAAGAGGAAGTTTTACATTTCTATTCTATTCTATTTCTAGTCATATTACAAATAACGGTATTTAGAAGTATAGTAATTTTCAAAGATAGCATCTTTGGAATTCACTTTTTCATTACAAAGTGGTTTCACAGGCCCAAAATAGGACATTTTTTACTTTAAGGATTTTAAAGTTGATTACATTTCTTTCTAGAAATAAGATGAGTGCCTGTCATCTCCCAGTTAAAGAGCATTACTTGCAGTGGTACACTAGAATTGTGGAATATCCTGAGTTGGAAGGGGTTTACAAGGATCACTGGGTTCAACTCCTATGAGTTTTCAGATACGAATTCTGCAGAGGTTTCACAAAGAGCAGATGTGGCCAGGTGGAAAATGTCAATTTGCAAAGGAATCCTGTGCAGTGCCCAGTGCTGTGAGCCACAGTGCTGCTGCAGGGTGCAGCAGATGAGTCAGTGGCAGATTCCTCATGAGAGGAATGCTCAGATTCTGAGTGCTGCCTACACTGGGAGGTGCAGGGAACCCTTCCCGTGGCTGTGCCACCAACGCCTTTGCACAGTAATAGCCCTTGTAGGCAGCTCTTGCCTTCTGACAGGCTGCAGTCAGCTCACCTGGCTCAAAATAGCCTGTGGTTTTAAACACATTGAACTGAAAAAAACCACACAGTGTCACTGGGAGTACTTTTGCTTCACATGTACAAGTCCTTTGAAAATAGGATATCTTGCAACAGTACTGAAATGGTTTTTTTTCTGACTGATAAACAAACAGAACACAGTTTATCTGCTGTGGATAGATTCATGTTGCATTTATATCTATTGAAAAGCTAGTGGCTCATCCACTACTGCAGCTTTTTTGGCTAACATCTTGTATGAATATTGTACTGCTAAATCTTTAATCTGCTGTGGAGACAGACAAATTTAGGAGCAGTGACTTTAATCTTTGAAGAACGTGTATTGACTGGGAAAGCTAGTTCAGTTTATTTTTGCAAATCACCAACCCTTAGAAGTGGGATTAAGTTCAGTGCAGGAGAAGATGGAACTTTGTCTCCAGAGTGAGGTCACAGTGCTTGTCTCTTTTCAGCTTCCATCGCAGTAAAAGAATAGAAAATATAATTGTTTCATGTTTCAGTTTTATCTCCTGAAGAATGGGAGTTATGATTACTTGTGCAGGCTGTAATGTCAGCAATTACTTCTTGTCCTTGTTGGTTCTTTAATGTGCTGTCTCTGCCCTGTTTGCATACCTGTAGTTGAAATTCTCATGTGCTGCTTTTGTATTTTCTTCTTTTTTTGCCCTTTGATTTTATTTATTTAGAGATTCCACTGAACAGGTAGCTGAGTAGACTTCAGCTGTGCAGGAATTGGTTGTGCGCATGGCTTTAGTGATGGCAAAATCCCACCCACCTTAGATGTGAAGGCAAGGAAAAGGAAACAAAACTTAATCCAACAGAAGAGATGAGAAAAGAAAGGCTTTGGTAGTAAAGGAAGGTAGAGGGGAACACCTGTGTTACAAGGTTGGAAGGGAAGAAGCTAAAGTGATACACTGGTTTTGGCACTGCAATGTGTCATGATACTGTTCTGATTTGTAATTTTAAGAACAGCCAAAGAAGTCTGTTGCTTAAATAAGGTAATTCACTGATTCTTTTTTTAATTGTAAAAGTATCTTTTAACCTCATTTTTCAGTAGAGCAGGTAAAACACTAGGACTCATTTTGGAGGAGCATATTTTTGTTTAATGAGGATATGTTTATGGTAATTTTAATCAATAAATTAATAAAAACAGTAGTGCTTGGTTGCTTTATTGCTCATCTCTTATCTGACTGGGGTCATGTACAGCATTCGGTCTTGGTAGATTCTAAGGAATGTTGTTTTCCTTATTGAGTAGCTTAGGAAAAAATCTCTCACTAAAATGGATCCCAGTTCTGTGTGAGGGACAGGAGTGTGATCGCTGTTCACCTTGCAATATCACACTTGAAGGCTTTCTAACTTGCCTGAACTACAATCAGGTCACTCAAATCCCCCCATGTCCCTAGAGAATAGAGATTGTTTCACCAGCAAATGCATGAAGTATTTTGAGCCCATTCTGCTGAATTATAGGGTTTATTTCAGAATTTGGGAGATTAATTTTTATGGAACAGGTAACTGAGAGAGTTAGCAGTCTTGCTTGAATAATGCCCTACATATTTTCTTGACTAAATAAGAACAAGATATTTGACCATCTTCTAGAGGGAACACTGTTTGGTCAGCATAAATTTAAAAGAAAATTCCAGAAGAGACAGCTGACCATTCTTGTGTGTTGTTTGCAGCTTTTTCATGTTTCTTCTGGGCTTTAATTATACTGCATATACAGGGCAAGAAGAAAGACCAGGGGTTTTGTTCTTTTCATGTAGGTGTAGCTTTATCACATCGTTGGGAATTTATAGTCTGGTAATATGTAGTGTTTTTTCCATTCCTGCATTTTGCAATTGGTTTGTGCAGCCTTATAGTCTGGCAGCTGAGAGCTCACTTTTTCATGATTTCTTTTGGCAGGAAAGGGTTACTGTTCACATTTCCTGTGTAATTCCTTCTGATCTTGCTGGGCTGTAATTACTTTCTTGATGTTAAACATTCCCAGGCTCCTATAACCTTCTAGCCTGCTTGCACTGGCCAAGTTTGTCCCAGGTGATCATGTGGGCGAACCTCCTGTTTTTGAGGATAAAAATCTCTCCTTCCTGTGGAAGATAGGCTACATACTCATTGCTTTGCTCTGCAATCCCAAGAGAAATCTTTTAAAAAATAATAATAAGGTAGCACATCACTCTTTCAGAGTCAGAATTAGCAGCCAAAATACATCACAAATCAAGTGTGTGGGTTAAGAATTTGCTGAATCTTGGTTGAATGACTGCGAGTTCACATTGAAGATTATTTTTTCTTAATACATTTGGAAAATAGGTTAT
Organism: Zonotrichia albicollis; assembly: GCF_047830755.1. Lineage (NCBI taxonomy): Eukaryota > Metazoa > Chordata > Aves > Passeriformes > Passerellidae > Zonotrichia > Zonotrichia albicollis. The sequence continues at coordinate 15,138,601 of NC_133819.1, forward strand.
GATATAAAAAAGATTTTGACTGTAGCTTTTTACTTTTGGCCATATAATTGGCAAATCGTTTTAAGCTTGTTTGAATGTAGAACTACTTAGCTGAGCCTTCAGGAATCTTTTCTTTTGAATTCTTTGCAGTAGCAGCATATTAAAAATAAAAAAACGCAGAATCTTACTCAGTTCTGTCTTTCTTACATAGTTCAGTTATCCTGTGCTTCTTCTGATTTTCAGTTTTAGTATATAAACAATAAACCCAAGGTATTATTTTGTTTTTAAATAGAAGTGACTGTATACTACTGAAAAGTGTTGACTTCAGAGGTGTGGGAACTGAAGTGTTCTGTTCTGCAAAGGCACCAAAAGGTTTTCTGTGCTGCTCTTCAGCTTTAATGTGGAGGAGACACCTGTAAGAATGTGAGTGAAGTTTGTTTTCCATGACCTTTATGCTGTTTTCTCACAGTGCCAAGAAAGATGAAAGGTTGTGATGGCAGGGTTTTTTTAGGGTGTGAGGAGTTGTAATGTGCTGATACATTGACACTAGTGAATGTTGGGTTGGTTTGGTTTTTGTTTTTTTTTTACTGACAATGTCAGAGAAAGTAGTTGGAGGTTCTGTGCTCTGTTGGTTCAAGAAGTAGCCTGAATTTTGATACTTTAGTTAAGAGCAATCTCATTATCTTATTATTGTGTTATAGGTAACTTTTCTGTCATAATCCTAGTCTTACTAACTTAATTAGCTGCTTTGTGAAATTCTCAGGCTGCAGGTAATTCTGTTTAGCTGTATTATTGTACTTGCAGCACGGATACTCAGAAGTGTTCCCAGTAACTGACTGAAGTCTTATGAATGTGTAACTGTGAGCTGAATGGGATTATATGGTCATACCTGGAAGAAAATGCTTTGTAGGTAATAAATTGTATCAATTTGAACCCTTATTTAATTCTTATGCATGCCAATGTCTGTGCGTTACTATATAAATAGAAATTAAAATAGTTTGCATGTGTGTTGTTGACTGTGCTGCTATGCTAGTGAAAGATAGGAAGAATATATTTTAATGAAAATGTATTTAATCTTTTTAGGAAGTCTTAAATTTGATGCCTTAGTTACAATTGCAATGCAGTCAGTATGCTGTCCAGTTCTTAGTTGCATTTTCCATCATGTAACTGGGAACATGACTGTCAGATCTGTCTGGTTTTGTTGTTGAACCCGATGTTCTTATGGGGTATTATTCAACACAGAGAAATCCAGTCCTGGCATAAAGTATTTATCGAGTAGTTATGTGAAAAAAACCATGAAGCACTAGGTGAGTGTAACTGGTCAGAAAAGGATGCTGCTTGTAATTTCCAGTTACATAGTCATTTTATTGTGGCCTGCTTGTCATCTTCAGATACTTGGGATTTGTTAGACCACTTTGTATGAAGTGAGTTCACCTTTGCATATCCACTTGGGTATGTGTTCAGCATATTGCAAGCATGATAGGCTTCTGTGCAGCAGGGTAATACTTTGGTTAAAGCTTTTTTTTTTCCAAAGCAGCTCACTTTTGACTATAAGTTATAAAAACACTGATGAATTTAGATTTGGTTGAGGGGCAAACCCTCCTGAGGCCTGTTTTCAATCTAACAGGATGTATAGTTCATCTTGCCATTCACTTTACCTGTTTAATTTTGCTTCTGCTTAGATGAAGGCAGAGAGGAATTACTCACTGTTTTGTAATTAAAGGTAACCTGTTTTGAATTTGTTTTGTAAAATACTTGGAATGTAACCAACCAGACTCTCTATTATGAATTTCACCTTCATGGTGGAAAGTGCCCTGAGTGGTAATGAATTTTCTTCCATGAAAAATTTGTGGTTTCAGAGTCTATGTGAATTGCCTCTTGCTTTTTGTGTAGAAGTCACGTACAGGATGTAAGGTGGTTCTGTTTATCCTCTGTGTGTGTGTCCATGTTGATCTAGTGATTTAACATAAAACTCTTGTGGACTTCCATGTCTGTAATGTACTAGAGGCAAGGTGATGCATATAGTTGTGGAGCAGGGAAGAATTGGACCTAACCTTAAGTGTATTTAGTGTAGAGAAAGAAGCTCTGGTTTTAACAAGCTGCTATAGAAATAACGAATGATTTGAATTAGGAGAGCTTTTAAGCTTTCAGACAATGCAGACAAATGTATTTTTATATTCAGAGTTGTTCTCTCTTAGGGAGGACATGTAAATTACTGTTGTGACAAAATGCATAAATGTGTCTAGGATTTGATAGTAATTAATTCATTTTACTTATCTAAGGATAGATTAAGTGCCTCAGTTTGGAACTGGCTATAAAAAGTAACATGTAAACAAATTTAACACATATCCGGTGTAACAGCACGTTTGGTAGAACTGAAGGCGCTTTGTTTTCAAATGCAGTGGTTTCTCACTTTCGGTGTTCACAAGCTGTTCAGTCACAGAGCTCCTCTGGACTGGATTTTTAAGGGCACATTTATCTCCATGGCTTTTATTGACTTGAACTCTATATGACAGAGTCTTAAGTACTGCTAAAATGTTGATGAATTATGTTGCTTCCCATTGGTGCATAGAAAGAATCACAGAATATCCTGAGTTGGGAGGGTCCCACAAGGATCATCAAAGTCCAGCTCCTGGGCCTTCACAGGGTAGCCCCAAGAGTCACACCCTGTGCCTGAGAGCATTGTCCAAACACTTCTTCACCTCTGGCAGGCTCGGTGCTGTGAACATTTCCCTGGAGAGCCTGTTCCAGTGCCCAGTCACCCTCTGGGTGAAGAACCTTTACTAATATTGAGCCTAAACCTTCCATGACACATCTTCAGGCCATTCCCTAAGGTCCTGTCGCTGGTCACCAGAGACAAGAGATCAGTGCCTGTCCCTCCCCTTATCTTTATGAGGAAACTGTAGACTGCAGTGAGGTCTCCCTTCAGTCTCCTCCAGACCAAGCGACCTCAGCCACTCCTCACACAGCTTCCCCTCAAGGCCCTTCACATTTTGGTAAAGCATCCTTTTTACGCTTTATAACAACTTTGTCTTTCTTGCATTGTAGTGCTCAAAACGGCAGAGGCTTCAAGGGCAGGCTGGGCCAGTGCAGAGTGGAGAGGGACAATGCCCTCCCTTGCCCAGCTGGCCATGCTGTGCCTGATGCACTCCAGGGAGGCCCTGCAGAGAGATCTCAGCAGATTCGAGGTCTGGGTAACCACCAGCCACATGAAAGTCAAAAGGCAAAGTGCTGAATTCTGTTCCTGGGATGAGGCAACCCTGGATGTAGAGACTGGGCAATGAAAGTTGGAGAGCTGTGCCACTGAAAGAGACCTGGGGTCCTGGTCCATGGCAAGCTGAACCTGAGCCAGCAGTGCCCCTGGCAGCCAGGAGGGCCAACCCTGTCCTGGGGGGCATCAGGGACAGCATGGCCAGCAGGGCAAGGGAGGGACTGTCCTGCTCTGCTCTGCACTGGAGCAGCCTCACCTTGAGTGCTGGGGGCAGGTCTGGGTGCCACAGTGTAAGAAGGATACAAAACTGTCAGAAAGCATAAAAAGGAGAGCCACAAAGATGGAGCAGGGCCTTGAAGGGAAGTCTTGTGAGAGGCAGCTGAGAGCACTTGGTCTGTTCTGCCTGGGTGAGAGGACACTGAGGGGAGACCTCACTGCAGTCTGGTGAGGGGCAGAGGAGAGACAGGCACTGATCTCTGCTCTGGTGACCAGTGACAGGACATGAGGGAATGGCCTGAGCTTGTGTCAGGGTAGGTTTAGGTTGGATATCCAGAAAAGGTTCTTCACCCAGAGGGTGACTGGGCACTGGAACAGGCTCCCCAGGGCAGTGGTCACAGCACCGAGCCCAATGGAATTCAAGAAGTGTTTGTACAATGCTCTCAGGCACAGAGTGCCTTGGGGGTGGTGCTGTGCAGGGCCAGGAGTTGGACTTCATGCTCATTGTTGGTCCCTTCCAACTCAGGGACTGATTCTGTGATTCTGTATTTTTAAGTCTTTTCAATTTTATGATTTTAGATAAACAGTCAGGAAAACAGAGAACCTTACAAGGTATTTAGCAATTTGAAAGATATTAGGAAGCAGAATACACTATATCCTTATTATCCTTATTATATGTTTCTTCTGTAGAAAAAGAGTCCTGTTCTTGTCATCTGCTCTCATGCTATAAGTAATTTCATGTTTTGTCATCTGGTAAATGTATATATATTGTCTAAATTTTTTACTTATTGGAGGCTTCTTCTAAAATTTCCATCCAAAACTTTACATTTCAGAAACTTAAGCTCTGTTCTTACATCTGTATAAAATGAATTTCGCTTCCAGTCTGGGAATTTTCATGGTACTTGAATACTGTAGGTGCTACAGCTATTGCAGTCAACAGTTTTAAAAATGCTTGCAAATTAAATACATATATAGCCAGAAGTCCTGAAAAAATATTTACTTATGTATCTTTGAAGGTAACTGTCATCAATGGAAATACTTATGTTTTTAGATTCATCACAGGACTGTGGGTTTGAGGTGAACTCTTTGTCACTGCAATTTTGTGTTTCATTTTTAAGGTTAAGTCAGTTCTGACTTGTGGCATGATCATTGACATTTACATGGTATGGGCCATGAGGCCTGCATGCAGCAAGTGAATTCACACAGATCAGAAATAGCTTAGAAGAAAAGTGCAAAATGTCTTTGGCACTTATCACCATTATTTTTAATCTCCCCTCCTCCCTTCCAGTGCCCTAAAAAGAAGTAGTTGAGCTGGATGAATCAGTGTTTGGTACAGAGGACGATGCAGATTGTTGGCATTCACCCAGTGCACATCTCAAAACTACAAACTCAGATCTTACATTATTTCACTACTAGTGAAAGGTGAATGACTTTGAAGAGCAGAAGTGAATGTGGTAGAAATAATATGTAGGGTTTTCTGCTTTGCTGCAAGGGAAGCATTGATTTTTGTTTTTACAGAAATGTTTGGTAATGTTCTTTCCATATTAAAACCCTTATTTAAATCTTAAAAGATACCATGTTCTGTGTCTAGGCTTGTATATTTTGCTATTTAGTGCAAGTTTTTGAGATAAAGCAAAATGATAGATTAAAAAACTAAATCACAGCTGTGTAAAGAAAACTATACCTGGCTGAAATAATTTGTATGTTAAAACATGTTCAATGAGTCTTCACTAGAGAACCTCTGAAAAATGAAATGTCATAGCAAAACCTTACAGACTTTTCTGTGGTTTTGTGTATTAAATGTTCTGTTGCCTGCTTGAACAGTTCTCACCATTCAGAAGGCAAGTAGAGTAGTATTGTGCCAGTATTTTTATTTGAAAAAATATATTGGAGACTTTTTAATGTAATTCAGATCCTAGAAAGATGAGCAGTTTCTTAAAAGTCATTCTGTATTCAGTAAAGAAAAATTGTGAGAATTCAGCCTGTTGCAGGTATTGGGAGCTAATGCTGATAAATCACTTGGCCACTAATCAATTTTTGAAGCTTCAAAAATAATTCTTTACATCTATCTGACAGTTTTCAAACAAATAAAAGCCACTCTGTTGTCTTCTGTACAGGTTTTTCTTTCCGAGGCATGTAGAATAAATAGAGCAGGTGTGTTAGGAGCTGTGATCTAATTTTGCAGGTTGGGAGCCAAGAACAAGTTCTGCATGCACATACCTCCGGCTTTAATCTTTAAAAGAAGAGCAGACTTAAAAAACAAGGAGTACTTGAGCATAAAAATGTGACTTGCTTGACACCTACTTGTTCATTTAGTTACTCCCAGAACAATTCTTCTCTTAGGAAACATGATTTGTTTGGTTGAAACAAGGTAAGGAAGGGAGTGAAGCAATCCAGTTTTAAAGAATGGGGAGCTGATGATGGCAAGCCCTGTATGGGCTGGAGACAGGAGATTAAGGAGGTAAAGTTATTAATAAAAATCTGTGGGCAGTAGAGTACAATGGAGTTCTTTAAATATAGAGGATGTTCTTGAAGGGTACAGAAGCTTAGTAGTGATAGAAGTCCAATACTGGGCAAGGATGATAAATTTCTGCTCTGCAGAGAAAGGCATCAATATTCAATAAATATTTTGTTCTGTATTCAGAAAGAGGCTGGATGATGCTTTTACATCTCACCACCTCCATCATTAGTGATGGGAAGAATGTATTATCACTGTACCAGCAACTATTAATGTTAAATGTTTTTAAATCTGCTGCACTGACACCTACAGATACTAAAAAAGAAAAAAAGCTTAGAAGCTGTATGAATTATTCATTTTGAGTTTTAACAAATCATGGAACAGTGGAGAAATTTTAGAAGGCTGGAGGTGAAGGGGAACTAATGTGCCCAAATTTAGAAAGTATAATAAGTGCACCTTGAAAAGGCTGATAGTAGTATGCTGTCAGTGAAGATTTGAAGGAGAAAACATAATTAATGCTGATGAGAATGGGCAAGTCAGACAACATCGTACTGCTGCATGGGGTTACTCTTTCTGTAAACTGATATTCGACCTACTGGCCTGTAGCACCCCAGGTCCTCTCTCTTGCCTTTCTTGAAGATGGCTATGTGCCTTTTTCCAGTCTTTGGGAATTTCCCTTGATGCCCATGACTCCCATGACTTTTGAAAAATGATAAGAGTGCATCCTTGTGGTGACACTGATCAGCTCTCTCAGCAGTACTGAATGCATCCTTCTGATCCTGTGGGTTTGTACCACTGCACCTTCATCTACTCTTGGTAATGTTATATCAGTGCCTCAGCCTCTTCCATGGCTTCATTCACCTTCTCTGCTAAGCACTAGGCCCACTTTTTCCTTAGCCTTTCTTTTGTGACCTTTGCCTTTTTTGTCACACTCTATGTGCATGCTTGAGTAGTGTCTTAAATAATTAGAACTCTGCTGTAATCTACAGACACTGAGCATGACTAGCAAAGTTTGGATTTGGACATAAAGTAGGAATTAGTGCTGCTATTCAAAAAAATTTATGTTTGGTTATTTAATTGCCCTAAGTGAGCAGAACTTGAGTGTTAGAATTTGAAGGCTTGACATGACTCAAGCAGTGTAGGTGTCCCACAGCATGGCTTTTATGGTAAGTTAATGAAAAGGTACTGTGTGTCAAACCAAAAAAATGTAGCTGCTTTAAAAGCTTGGTCATGCTTAATTGTTTTCCTCTTGAAGTACTAATTCAGTTTGGTCTTGCTTAGTTTGAGATTTAACTGAATGCATTTGGAATACAAATATCCGTAGGAACAGAAGACAAAGCTGGAGGCCCATAGAGAAAGAAGAATGTTCCCAGGGTTAGCATAGACTGCACGCCACAGCTGGTTGCTGGACAGAATCCAGGAATAATTTTGACATGTTTATTTCACATTTTTTCTCTGTGAACATGTTTTAAGGACACTTCATTAAAAATGTCCGATAGTCTTTGAAGCTCTGTGCCTTTAACGTTTTTCAGACAACAAACAGGGTGGTGGATACAAAAACGAAAATTATTTTGGCAAGGACTGTTTGCACAATGAGAACAGCACAGGCTAAGTGAGTGAAGGCAGTAAACTAGGACAGGTTGGTTTTTGATTTATTCTTTTTGGTGTTTTTAACTGTATGAAAGATTTTTTAGTAAGTATGGTTCATCAGTAACACAGTGCTGATAGACAATAATAGACTGCAAGAAAGAGAATTATTTTAAATAAATCACAGATTATGTTGTCCTGTATATTTTGTAGGAATGGTGTACCAGTTTTGAACAACAGCTGATATTTTATGTTCTTCTTGATGCTAGTCAATAAAGCATGTCACCAAAACTAGCTACATCTGGAATGTTTGTGTCTATTTAACTTCTATTATTTGTATTAAAAAATGCATGTATACCAGATTGACTAGAAAATACACTCTATTGTGTTCTGATTGTTCTTAAAGTAAATGACACATTAGTCACTTCAGCCCAGCAGTTGCTTTTTCAGTTGGGTCAGAGCTCTGGGAGCTCCCAACCAGGGAATTGTGACATTCCATGCAGGAGAATCCATCAGAGTGGTGACAGTCCTTTCCCAGAGAATGAGGGACGTGGCCGAGCACAGAATGTGGGTGAGCAGCTGAACCTCTGTGCTGGGGTCTGTCTGGATCACTCTGGGCCCAGCAGCAGCAGGGAGGGCAGATGCTGCCTCTGCTGCCTGTGCTCAGCTCTCAGCTGGGCTGTCCCTTCCCTGCCTGCTGATCTCATGAGGCTTCCAGAGCTGTACTTCACATCTTCAGCTGTGGATGTTGAACTGCCCTTAGTTACGCAAGATAATTTTGAGTGCAATGGTTGCATATTGGGAATTCTTTTTATCTGCAAGTATAAAATTTACACAATACCCTTTAACACTTAAGGCACCTACTGTGACAGAATTTATATAAAATGTGACCTTTTAATTTTTGCACTAAGTTTGGAACTCTGGGTTTTATGAGGGTGGTTCAGCGAGATTATGTTCTAATTTGTCAGCTTACTGTTTGATGATTCTTGTAATGCAGAACAGTTTATTATGTGCTTAGGAGGCAGTAAAGGTGGAAGCTGCTTAAGATGGAAGTTGCTTATGCTAGTCATTAGATTTTTACAGGATTTTTAGGTATGACCTGTTAAACACATACTCCTTTCTGGTGAGTAGGATCGTGTTTGGGAAACATAAGATACAACTCAAAGCTGAGCAATGTTTTTAATGTTGGGTATTGTTTAAAAAAATCCAACTGTTGTATTTGCATCTTTAGTTTTAAAAGCATATGTATTCTTAAAGTGTACTGAACCCTCAGTTATCCAGAAAAAACCCATCCTTAGCCCTGGAACAGTCTGGGCTACCACTATTACAGGTAGAGTTTGGGGGTAGAATCAGTGTAGCACCATAACAGTTGAAGCAGTTCTTAGTACAACATCTAATTCCTTACCTGGAATATTTTTTACTACAGGGCTATCTGCAAGGACCAGTTGTGCCTCATGCTGAAATGAATTCTACTACTTCAGTAAAATTTAGAAGTTGCATTTGTGTTCAGCTGAAGAAAACTGGCTTCTTCCCTCGACACAAGTCACTAAATAGTTCAGTGTACAATTTGAATTAAGAGCTTTCTTTGTTTGTTAGGCCTTAGAATTTAGTTTGCTTTAATGGTCTTAAGCATGTGGCAGCGTTAGTTTTTTTTTGATGCTAGTACCATTTTCGTGTTCTTTGTTTCTTTAACTTCTGTCTTAGGAGTTTGAATTCATGTTAGAGGTGACCCCTTTTGGGAGGGAATTTAAACAGAAAGTCATCAATTGGTAGGCAGTTTGAATTTTAACTTCTTGGAAGTAACATCCCATCTTGGCATATGTAATTTATTGCTTGATTTGGCACAGTTGTAGTGAATGGATTTTTTTTTTTTTTGTTAGTTCTTGAATGCTTGTTTTGCTTGGATATATTGAACTTAAAAACCACTCACTGCATTTTAGGAAGTATAAAGGACATTGCTGCACAAAATTTATAAATGCCACAATGTAGCTTTCTTGAGCTTTTAAGAAACTTGTAATGGAAATTCTTAAAGAAAGAGCTGTAGATGATGCTCTTATTTGGTACCATGGCAAAATTGAGTACTGTGTTCAAGTTTGCAGCTGTAAAATTAGAAATAATTCCATTATTTTAGTCAGAATTGCAAAAGCAATTCACCTTGCAAAGCTTGAAGTTTTTGTTTTTGCTTTTTGTCAGCTGTTGGTTTTTTTTTCTAGGTAGAACATTAACAACATACCCAGACTATATGAAAATAATGAAACCCTGTATAAAATCCTTCTTGAATGACACAGGAAGTTTTATCAGAAAGATGGAGATTAATGTTGAAGAAACCCAAAATACTTCAGTCAGAAGAAGTGATTGACTATTTCTTGTTTAGTCTCTACGAAACTTCAGGGCCATCTGTGATTCTGTGAAGAATTCAGTATCACATTTCAAACTTAAATCAGTCAAAATTGTGCAGATGAATGTAGCTCTTAATCCTCTGATTATTAGTGGAATTTTTAGGTTTGTGTTATCTGACACATTCAAATACATTTTTTCTACATGTGGTTATGTTTTGAAGTATCAAGTAGCTCCAAAATATGTCAGGACTATCAAATTAAACAGAATTTGCTCTCCTTTCAGCATTGCAGACCTTGTTCTTTCTGTAGTCTAAAATGAACAGAAACCTAAAGCTTTCACTAGAAGTTGTAACACTACTAGTAATAGCTTATTCTTCAAATGTTAAAGTAAAGGAAGTTTAAAAAAAATAGTAAAATACAACTAATGGGTCTTTTTGATCTTTCCTGTAGTCCTCTTTAATTATTTTGGTTGGTATCTTTGTATATTAACCTCCTTCTGCTCTTTGAAATAATCTGGACTTCTCAGTATAAAAACTGGTTATTCATTAGGTAAATAAAAAGTATATATGGCATTTTATTGTTAAATACCTGTATTCTCTGCCAGTCAATCTGAAGTTCTCTTTAATCCACCAGCATAACTAAATAATAAATAAGGGAGGCTTAGGTAATTCTGAGATATGGTAAGAACATTGCCATAGGAATTGATGGAACAATCTGTCCTATGCATGTAGACCAAATTTTGCTGTCATTTTCAGGCTACCCTTTGCTGTCAGTTAGTAAATACAATTTGATTTCTGAGAGGCAGTTGTTGATGTTTTTAAGACTCATCCAGACAAAGCTGTAAGGCCAGTGTTGACCCTGTTTTCAGCAGGGAAGTGGGAGAGGATGACCTTGTGCGTTTTCTGCCAACCTGAATGATTTTGTGAGTAGCTGTGTACACAACCACAGATGTTTGTCTGGCTCTGTGAAGTTTTAGTGTAACTCCACTGAAATTGCTGTTTTAGTGTTTGTGATATTGTTTATCTGAAAAGAAATCTAATGCACTGCAGCAGGTACACAGTGAGAGGTAAAATACGTAGTCAGGTCAAATCAGTAATTAATTACGATCAAAAGCCAAAAAGTCTCAGAGTTTAATTAGGTATTACAAACTGAAAACCATAGTGGTGTGCAGCAATTCCACTATGAATTATGTAATATATTGCTGACAGAAGTGTAAGATACAGAGATTGTGTCTTAGGAAACTGCATTGTTGAGAATCCCAGCAAAGCTTTTAAGCAGTTTGGACCCAAGCAATAAATGAGTGCTTAATTAAGAACCAGGGTAATGTGGTGGTGGGGAGGAACAGGAATAGAAGGAACTGTCCTGTTTGAATTATAAAGTGAATTCTAGATTAGTCATTACCCACTAAGAATGGTACACATTTCTGTTTCTTGTTTTGTTTTAAATATAAAGTTAATTTGAATTTAAATTGTAAGAACTGTGGGCAGCATAGATTTCATGTAGTATGCTATAAAAATGAAATTTGTATTTTCCAGAACTATTTTTTTTAGCTGTCCTAAGAGAAAAGAACAAAATCTATCCATTTGTATTGATTCATCATTTCACAGTTACGTTCATACCAGTAACAACCAAGATTGTATTTTAAATCAGGAACTTTGGCCTTTTAATACAAGGTAATGGCAAAGATGTCTAACCCAGACATGGAACTTACTAAGGAAAACATAATATGACAATCTGTCTTTTCAAATTGGAAATTCAGAAAAAAAAAAGATGTTGTTTTTTGACATTCAATGAATTGGCTAATATTAGGCATAACAGTGACCAGGCTCTTTTGAATTTTTTCAGAATGGAGTTGTTTTCTTAAATGGAAAATAGTTGGGGTTATTTATAGTCATAAAAATTGTTCCAGTACACTTTATTTTAATGCACATACATTTCATAAAATGAAGACTCAATATTGCACCTTCTTTAGCTTTCTCTTCTCCCAGTGTCTTTTTGAGAAATTTCACTTTAATGATTTTCTTGCAGGTCCTTAAATTTGCTTTTTTGGAGATAGTTATAGTTATAAAATAATAATTAGTGAGACTGTATGCTAGTTTGGCCAAAATAGTAGAAAATATGTGAAACAGCCTCATTTCTTGTAGTGTATTTTCTAGTCTTTATTCATGCAAGCAAAAAACCTCCAGGCTGATTTCAAAAGACTTATCTCCTCAAGAAAAGCAATCATTTTTCATTTGCCTGCTATTTTAAGCCGAACGTTGATGTTGCCCTATGTTGTTTCATAAATAAGCTTTTATTCTCAGCAACATGTTACTGAAAGTGGCATAGAACCTGTCGTGTAGGCACAGTTCCACTCTGACAGATGGGCAGAGCGTAGGCTTGCCAGCCAACCATTCCCCACATCACCCAGCAGAGTATGAAGGGAAGCATTTTTGTCCAGGATTGCCACTGTGGCATTCAGTGCATGTAAGGCTTGAAGTTCAGGAAATGCGCTCGGGCTGGTCCATCTCACAGGATGACCAAAAGTTTAAAAATAGCCTGGGTTTTAGGTTCTGCTGGGTTTGTACCGATCTCTTTCTTTTTGTGGTTCTGCTGAAGTCATCTAATGGGCTCAGCCAAAAGAATTCTGCCATGGACACGCATTTCTCCGTGATGAATTATCTAAGTATGGAAACATAAGCAGTGAGCAATTTCACACACTGTTGTTTGTGACTACATGCATATCTCTTTGGGTATAGAATAGGAAGACTAGGATCTGAAACAGGATCAACTCCTGATGTAAAAATATAAAAAATAGAAAACATGGAGTAAATCAGACATTTGAGACTGAAGATGCGAATAGCGAAATGCAGAATATTTTTGCAGGTTTTCAGAAATGCAAATCAGCTGTTGCTTGGTTATTGGGGTTTAGGATTTTGGAGGAGTTTTTATTTTTTAAACAAATTGGCTTAATGCCTTGTACTTGATTTTTATAAAGTAGCCAAGCACTGCAGGCTTTTGGCAAATACACTTGCTTGAACAAATGCTTTTGTGTGTTACGCTAGTCAGTCATTGTGTCTGTCATTTTTATCTTCCTCTCTGTTTTTTCATAGCTTCAATGTTTTAATCTTTTATTTCAAGTCTAACTTGGCCTTTATATAACAAAGGATTTTCCCAACTTTCCTGGAAGCTGTGCTGACTCAATACTTTCACGCTTTTTGGGGAACTTGGTTTCAGTTGAAAAGTTTCAAAATTATGGGAAATACTGTTTGCATGGCACTCATTTACAAGATGGCATGGTATGTGAAAGAACAGGTGTGAAAAATGAAGTGAATAAAATTGCTTTTGAAATACAAATGGGCGTTTCATGGGCTTCTGTCAGGACAATGTCTTTTCTAAACTGTAATAAGTATTTAATATTTCTTTTTAGCTGGATGCTTTCCTTCTGAAATTAAATTACATAATATTTCTTTACGTGCCTAGTTTAAATTAGAATTCATAATTAAGCCTAATATGAAGTTACAATATTTGATTTAATGCTTTCTTCTAGTGCCTGTACTAATGTACACTGTATTAGAAGGTGCAGTCGTCATTGAGACGCTTTGTTCTTTTAACAAAAGGTACCAAAAATGAATTTGGTTAGGGTCATAGTGGTCTAGTTTAATACTGTTATGATAATAAGTCCTATAATTACTTTCAGGTAGTTCTTCCTTCCCAGAGGACGAGGTTTTTAGTTTTGATGTCTGCTTAAAGCATGAGGATGACAGTAAAATTAATGTCATAACCTTTACAGCCTATTTATCGCTTTCTCTGTAATATCCTAAAGGATTTTGTGTAACATCTAAGATAAATGTCTTAGTATGGACAAGCATCGAATTAGGTTAATTGGGTTCAACTGATATTCATATTCAGTGTGTCTATCAGGACACCTGTTTCATATAAAAGACCTGTGGGTATCTTCCTGTGAAAATTGCTTTGAAATTATTACACGTATATGCTCTGCTTCCTTTGGATGTTAGAGACTGAGTTACAGTATGGGATTTTTTTTCCAGTTTGCTTGCTATTTTTGCCTCTTAGGAATAATGAAATTTATCCTTTCATTCTCTGGTAACATGAGGAATAGTACAGGCAGATAGAGGTTATTTTATGGCATTAAGAGAGATTTTACTTTCTAATTCTGTCCAGCTTCAACTCCACTTCACTTGAAATTCTTGTAATAGATTCTTTTCATCTCTGAGTAGTCAGCAGCAGATTTCTAGAAAACTAATTTGAGTTCTGGAACACTGAGACTTGAATGAGTTTATTTAGGGCCTTATGGTAGAGTTATAAACTGAGCGAAACAAATTTTAAGATTATATAGAATTTTAAAAATTTTTATCATTTTGATAAGCTCTCAGGTGGAGAAGAATTCATGATATTGGCAGATAGAAATTAATGTATTTGGAAAAAACCAGTATTGGATTGAAATATAACCAGAGAAGAGTGAAAGAACATTTGCCTCTTCAGTACTCAGTGAAAGCATCAGGACATACTGAATTATTAGTAGCTGACCAGCCTAAATCTTTTTCTGGATATAAGAATGTAAAAGAAGTACAAAATTTAGTTATTAATTTTAATTCTAAGTGTAGCTTTTTTTGAACATCAGTATTGGAATATGTATCCCAATATAACCAGTTAGATGGTGCCTAGGTCAGTTCTGACCCTCGCTGCTTGGCCAAAGGCAGCACTGTGGTGTTTTACCCCAGAGATACCTTGGCTGGCGGCAGAGTGCAGCGGGGCACAAGACAGGACTCCGTTCTCCTCAGGAGAGAGAGCTTCTGGCGATAGTGGAGATAAAGGGAGCGGATTCTGCTAGAAGGTTGCCAGATGTTTATTCCATTGGTACAGAGATGTCTGCACTGGGCCACTGCTGCTAACAGAATGGAGGCCGCATGGTCTCATTAACATTTTAAGCTCAGGACAGGGGAAGGGGAGGGGACAGGTGAGTCACCAACCAGGTGAAGGGGCAGGGTCTCAAGGGACTAGGGACACCTATCACACGACGCCTTGCTGGTATGTTAGCCTGATTGACAGGGCACACTCAGCGAGGGGCGAGGGGGAAGGGAGAAGGTAAAACAGGATATTGCAACACACCACAACACATCAGCATGTTGTTTTTTCTTGGTTTTTTTTTTTTGGTTTTTTTTTTTTTTTTTTTTATGGGAAGTAGTCATACCAATTCAGATTTATAGTGAAATGGGAAAAAAAACCTCCCAAACCTGCTCAGGGCAGGCATAAATAGTTTTGTGGTTATAATCTTCAAATTCTAAAAGTTTAAATCAATGTACTGTACAGAACTTTTTAGTTAGACTGCATTTTCTGTTTAGGACATGCATAAAATGTGTGTAGACAATAAATATCTGTTAAACGTGTTAGAGCCTAGCAGAAAAGTGTCAAAAACTGTCAGAGAGAGGATCAAAAAGACAGAATCACAATTGATGTATTTGAAAACAGTGTAAAACACAGATGGGACCGATGCACAGTGTTTATGGTTTGCTTTGTAAACTATATGTAGTCACAGAAAACATGCTTTAACACGTAATGCATATAAGGATGGATAGAAAAAAATGAAGGGATAAGAATTTGTCCTGATTTCATTTTGAGCTCTTCAGTTTTTCCAAAAAGGAGGTTACTTGATTAAATAGCTCCAAATATAAAGTGTAGTGAAAGGTTCTTTCATATGACAACAATAATAAAAATACTATTCATTAATTGCTAAAAGAAATTATCAATGTTAATTGGAGAAATTATACTCTTTAAAAATTATAATGATTATTAGTAAGAGCAGATGATCAATGTCTATCAAATAAGCAGTGATTTTCTAGGTTAATACCATTACCTTTCTGCAGTTAGAGTTGAATTCAAATCAGAGATGCCTCTGGAAAATGTTTGGATTTATATGATCCAATTTTGTGTTGTAGTGTTGGGGTTTGTGAATGTGTCTGGGAAGAACATTGGAAAAATGTCTGGAGCTTCTATTTCCACATAGTATTCTAAGAATTGTTGATCTGTATCCTGAAGTCTGGTTTGTTGTAATTCTAAAAGTTGATAGTAACTATAGATGAGGCACCCTCTTAACATTATTTAATGCTCCCATACACAGGGAAAGACCATGGAAACCAAAAAAAAAAAAAACAGTGACTTTGAAATAATAATTTTGAGAAGCTTTATTTGAATATAATTTCTCCAATTATTTTTACAAGAATATGTGTTGCTTTAAATGTTTCAGTGTGTTTTGGAGTCCTGTAAATACTGAGGGGGGAGAAAAACTTCAGACTTTGATTCTCTGAAAAGCTGTTATTGATCAATATGGCCTTGAAGGTGGATGTCCTACAATGTGGGTGACAGAAGTTGGAAAGCCACACTGATTTCTGGACTTGTGTCACCATTCCAGAATTACATCAATGTGGCCAATGTGTTCCATTCTTGGATGTGCAGAGGGAGCTGTCTGTATGTTCCCACAAGATCCATCTGCATTTAAATGAGCCAGAGTGTGTTGGATGCTGGGCCTGACAGCTCATGGCTTGGCTGCTCAAGTACCACGGACAGAGGCTCTCTGAGGCAGCTGGGATCTGCTGATGGGCATCAGGAAGCCACTGCCAGGATGTGCTGGTTGATGCACCAGCATGCATGTTAGCCGTGGCTCAGGACAGAAGGTACAGGTGCCAGAGAGCTTCTCCTGTTTGCTGTGTGAGAGGTCTCCTCACAGCAGCCATGCTCAGTGTTCTTCTGTGCTTTGATGCTGAGCTTCCTGAAAATGGAACTGGTTTTCCTTTTACTGCTACCTACAGAACCATCTTCTTCCTGAACCTCACCATTGCTTTTTGGGAGTCAGTTGCGTGACAGTAAAGAAATATGTTCAAGGCTTATTTTGTTTGGTATTTGCATCATTATTTGTCCTATGTATTCTGTATTTAAGCAAAACTAATCTTTGGTACTTCATGTGCTCAGAAGGTGTGTCTTGAGTGCATGTCTAGCATGTTCTTTATGTAAGGTTCTCCTGGCTGTTGAATTGGTCAGGAAAGTCAGCAATCTCCACATCTGTGCAGCTGGCTTTGTTTGTGGAAATGTTGTAGATGTTCACTGGTATGAAAGCCAAGATCTGAGTATATCCTCAAGAAGTTTTAGTTCCATCTGTGTCAGTCAATGGACTTGTCTGTTACCTTCCCGAAGCATCTGGCTGCATCAGGAGAACAAGAGCTTCATACCCTTTGTGATGTCTAACATGTTACTGGTGTTCAGTTGAACCAAACTATGATGCAGCCATTCCAAAAGCTAGGCCATTTTATGAAAAATAAATCTAAGTGGGTAACAACAATTTTATATTGTCATGGTGTTATCCTGTGTCTTTCCTCCCTGACTGTTGAATCCCACTTCAGCAGAGCTTGAACAGCACACTGAGCTGCACTGGAAAGAAGTGGCCAACTCTTCATTTACTGGGTGGCCATTTGATGTAAAGCCATTTTGTCCAATGCAGTGCATCACATCTTCTTGTAAAGGCCAACAGCACATTCAGGACAGGTGGCACTGTAATGTTTGGTTCTCAAGAGCAAAGTGGTATCTTCATTGTAGCATCCATGGAGGATTCTGCTGGTCAGTTTTGTGGGATCCATGCAGTGATCCAGATCCAGATACATCTGTCACGATTCGGGTTGGAAGGGACCTTAAAGGCGCCACTGAGTCCCAAAGCCCTGCCTGGGCAGGTAACCTGCTAGATCACATTGTTCAAAGCTGCATCCAGCTTGGCCTTGGGGAGGCATTCATGGCTTCTCTAGGAAAACTGTTCCAGTGCCTCACCATCCTTACAGTAAAGAATTTCTTCCTAGTATCTAATCTAAACCCATCCTCTTTCAGTTTAATGCCAATACCCCTTGTCCTATCTGCAGATGCACTTGTAAAAAGTCCACTCCAGCTTTTCTGCTGGCTGCCTTTAGGTACTGGAGGGTGCTATAAGGTCTCCTTGGAGCCTTCCATTCTTTAGACTGATCAGCCCCAGTTCTGTCTTCATAGAGAGGTGCCTTCAGCCCTTTGATTAACACTGGGGCTCTCCTCTGGATCCTCCCCTACAGGTCCACATGTTTGAAGGGAAATGATTGCTTAACCCTACATTGTCTGTGATTCTTCAGAATGTATTGCCATGTTGGGATTCATGACTGTGCTCTTTCCTGGCTTTAAGAAGGTTGTTCAATCACAAGAAGCCTAAGTTAGTGTTGAAATATGGAGAGCACATATAGGGGTCCAAAGAAACCCTTGGTTTAAATCTCCGGTGGTGTTTTCATGAGCGCTGTGGACATATTGGGATCCATTCTGAAATACAATCTGGAAACTATTGTCATTGTCCTGTTCATTTTTTTTTGTTAGTTTGTAAGAAATTATCAGAGCTTCTAAGTATCTGTATTTCTTTCTAGGAACATTGTCGTAACTGTTAAAGGGCATAATGCAGAATCCGTTAACAGTTTCTGCAGGTATGGTATGCTTTCTATACTTTATTTAGAAACTAGATGCTTGTGGTTCAAAATGTGGAAAAAATATCATCATTATTAATCACTGTATTACTTGTGTCTACTACTCTGCTGTGGTATGATTTGGAAAAAAAAGCCATTACTGCAGCATTTATCACGTTAAACAATTACAATAGCTAAAAGTGTATTCTTCTTTAGGGCTTTGCTAATTACTCTTAACACCTGAAGTGCATAAATCTGCTTCTTCTTTGATTCAGCAGAATTAAGTATTCAGGTTTTATTAATTTTTTTAAAATCTTCATATATTTGAAAATCCCTGCTATATTTGATCCCTATATTAAATGGGGTTAAATCTATCTGCAAATTATGCTACACTGTTAGCAGAAATAGGAAGAAACATTAACTTGGATTTTTAAATGCCTTTTCTTCAGCATTTCCATCCTTACTAATTTTTTTGTGTGTTTAGTTCTTTCTTCTATGTGGTTTCTTCAAAAGTTGTCTTTCATTTAATTTAGTTTTCACTAGGGTTGATGTCTTGATTTTTTTTTCCTCTGTTATTAGTAAGGGTATTTATGTATTCTCAAGCCTCTAAATGTGTAGCTGTAACTTCAGTTTCCCTTCTCTTTTGATCTGTGTCTCAGTGCTAATGTTTAAGTATGATTTTTAACATGAATGTCATTTTTAATGATACTTAAATGTGAGTGAATGTTTGATGGGTATGACATCAGCTCTAATGGACCTTTCAGAACCATTGCTGGTTGTCAGTTAAGTTTCCATTGTTAGTACTTATGTTAATTAGGAATAGCACTATCTATTACTTTATTTGAAGCCTTGAGCTTTTACTGTCATGTAAGTTTATACTTTACCTGTTTTGTGAAGAGTGAGTATTTTTATGATGCTGTAATAGTTCTGAGAAGCTGTTCCAGAAGCATGTCATTCTGATTGATTTTGGTTGATGAGTTCTGTGTCTCTTGGGACTATTCTTTCAAGGAAGAAAGTACTTCCTGTTGGGTAAAGCTGCCCACCCCAGAGTGTGCTCTACATTCTCATGCTTGTGACTAAAGTACTCACTTCTAATACTTAAAAGCATTAATTTGATTTTTTTCTTTAAGTAACAGGAATTTGACCCTGTTTATAGTCTTATGTTAAAGACATCTCTGAATAGTAATAGAGTATAGACTGTGAAGCTGTATGTAAACTTCAAATTGATTAAGCATTTGCTTTGAATTTTTTTTGAAGGCTTTTTCTTTTTTCTCCTAAATCAAAATCCACTCCAGTCAGTATCCTGTTACTGACTTGTACCCAGAGGGAATGGTAAAGCTCACTTGGAAGTGAGCTTCCATGTTAGAAGTCACAGAATCACAGAATAAGCTGAGTTGGAAGGGACCCACAAGGATCACAGAGTCCAACTCCTGGCCCTGCACAGCACCACCCCCAAGAGTCACACCCTGTGCCTGAGAGCATTGTACAAACACTTCTTGAATTCCACTGGGCTTGGTGCTGTGGCCACTGCCCTGGGGAGCCTGTTCCAGGGACTAACCACCCTTGAGTGAAGGACCTTTTCTGGATATCCAACCTAAACCTACCCTGACACAAGCTCAGGCCATTCCCTCATGTCCTGTCACTGGTCACCAGAGCAGAGATCAGTGCCTGTCTCTCCTCTGCCCCTCACCAGACTGCAGTGAGGTCTCCCCTCAGTGTCCTCTCACCCAGGCAGAACAGACCAAGTGCTCTCAGCTGCTCCTCACACGGTTTCCCCTCAAGGCCCTGCTCCATCTTTGTGGCTCTCCTTTTTATGCTTTCTGACAGTTTTGTATCCTTCTTACACTGTGGCACCCAGACCTGCCCCCAGCACTCGAGGTGAGGCTGCTCCAGTGCAGAGCAGAGCAGGACAATCCCTCCCTTGCCTGGCTGGCCATGCTGTGCCTGATGTCCCCCAGGACAGGGTTGGCCCTCCTGGCTGCCAGGGGCACTGCTGGCTCAGGTTCAGCTTGCCAATGGACCAGGACCCCAGGTCTCTTTCAGTGGCACAGCTCTCCAACTTTCATTGCCCAGTCTCTACATCCAGGGTTGCCTCATCCCAGGAACAGAATTCAGCACTTTGCCTGTTGCATTTCATGTGGCTGGTGGTTACCCAGTCCTCTAATTTGTCCAGGTCTCTCTGCAGGGCCTCCCTAGATCATGAGCAGGAGTGATATCAGTGTGAAATGATGATACTCTACAAACACATTAGTCTCCTTATATTTTTTTACTATGATACTTTTCTGTCCTTATATCAAGTACCACTTGTTTCTTAAATGTAGCACTTTGAAAACATGCAGGGTATTAGTAATTTGTGATGATTTATGTACAGCTCCTATGTTGGTACATTTCTTACAAATAAAACTTTCAGAAATAGATTAGATTGGATATAGAACCTATCCATCAGTTGCATTCCATGTGGCATATTTGTCAGTGTTTCTGTACTTTGAGTGTGCTTGTTATTTTTCAGTTAAGTATGGAAGTAATGATTAGTGCAAGTTCTTTGAGTGACAGCTAAACACTTCACTGCTGCCATTTGTCATGTAATAGCAGGTGTTCTGTAATTTAATCCGTGCTCCTTCAAGACATCTGTATTTTTCTCAGTTTTAAAATATTTTTTAAGAAGCGTGACTATCTTTTAAGTAGCAAGCAATTGTAACACCGTGTTCAATTAGATGCACTTTTCTGAACAATAAGTATTGAACTTGTCAAATTTTATTTCTTCCTCAGGATTATGAAATTATAATTTCATTCATATGACATGACAACAATCACTGAAGCATTATATTTGACTATTCACACTCATGTTAAATATTTGCCATTGAGCAAGTGTTGATATTTTTTATCATGCTCCATCATGGCATACAATACCACTGTGCCTTAGTGAACTGAAATATCATTGACATTGTCAGATTTTAGAAAATATTTTTGTTAAATGACTCTAACATGAAAGAACCGTGTATCTTAGACAAATGTTTTGCAAAATATAAAGCTGTCCTGGTTTGTTAATCTAATATGTTTTATCTTTTTAAAATATCCATTGGAAAATAGTATCACACACTAAAGTAATAGTTTTGTCCTTCAAGTATGTTTAATTTAGGCTTTTTAGAATCATAGGTCAAGTGTGGTTCTGCACATTTTGTATCCATGTTAGTATGGTGTTTGGTGCTGGGAGATCTCAAACTTCCATTAGCCTTGTAAATGTGTTTCTTAGCATCAGCTCTCACTTTGCTGGAACCCCTGCTGCCTTTATATCATTAACATAAATGCAGGTGCAAATAGCATTTATGTACTTTGATAGAAAGCAGTTGGAGACATTTCACTGTGGGACACGACACTTTCAGATTGTGTACATCTGTTCAAATAATGTATCCAAGCCAGTGACATGAACACAAGGATAAAAACATCTGCCCCTGAGACTATTTGCCATACAGCAGATGCTTGCATCTTTATTTATGCAGATGGTTTGTGTGATGAGCTGAGCAATGATGAAAGCGAGAAAGTTTGACAAAGATTTCAGGGTATTCCTTAGGATGGGAAAATCTGTTGGTAACAGTGCTTTGTTTTCATATGTGTAATGAAAGAAGAACATCTAGTGTAAATAGTGGTGGTTCTAGTAACATGGACGTGCCATTTCAGGCATTGACCAGATTAACACAAGGTCAGTAAAGGATTTTTTTTGTTTTTTAATCTCAGGCACAATAATTGCCTGTTTAGAAGATGTTAATAGAAGTAATTACTTTCAAACGGGAAGACTCAACTGCTTAGCTTTAGGCTGCTCTCAAGTTATACAAAACAGTGAATTGACTGAAGAGTTTGCAGAGGTAGAATGTTTTGGAAAACCAAGCTAACTCATCACAAAGTTGTTCAGAGGTTGGATGCGGTTCTGTACCTGATTCTGTGCCTCGGGGGATTTTTCAAGACAAGCTGTATTTAACATTACAAAATATTAGGCAAATGATTAGGCCTGTGTGTTGTTCGGAACTGCCAGCGGGGCAGTGCCCACTGCGAGCCGCGGTGTGAGCCGGGCTGGCACCGGCGGGACGGGCACCGACTCCCTCTGCTGGCTCCGCTCCGGGCTCGCTGTGCGCCCGCGCGGACACGGCAGCACCGGGCTGGGGCACACGGCCGGCCAAGGGCCTCGTCCTCTCCTTCCCATCCTCTCACTGCCAGGCCTTCTGATCCATTATCACCTGTCAGCAGTGTGTGTATTCCACTGTTCCTCTGCAGCACATCCAGCCCCTTCTCTTGAGAGCCAGCTCTGCCTTTAAACAGCATGGTGGCTGGCATGAGCGAGCTAGCGATGTCAATAAGCATTGCAAATAATTGTAATTATGCACTGGGGGAGGAAAACCAGTCAGATACTGTAATTTAAATTGTTTTCTGCTGCATCCTACTGCCAGTAAGGTCTAGCTGTGTTCAAGTTCAGCAGCAAGTGATAATTTTTTATATTAGGAAAACTAATGTTTGTCTAGCTAGGAATAGTATTTCAGAAGATGTTTTAGTTTTCTTATGCTATGCAGAGTCATGTCTGTCTTTGAAAAAATATACATACCTATTTAAAACACTGTGGAGATCCTTAAATCTTTATTTTAGTTTTAATCTTTAGCAGAATTAACTACAGGTAGCAATGTTATGTGTATCTCAGCCAGAGCTGGAGAGTTTTTCTGAAGAAATCTGGCTCCTGAAGAAAGAAACGGGGGCACAATTAGAGCAAACAAAAACCTTAGATAGGATTTCCCATTCAAAACTTAGACCACTTAGGTAATTTTCAGTGAAATTATCAATTTAAAAAATCCCCGAGAAGATACTCTCCAGCTATCCTTAGTGTTTAACAATTTTTCCTTTCCTTGGAGAGTGATAAATTTGTGTATAATTTATAACAGAGGACTCAAAATCATCCAAGCCAAGACTGACAGTCTTTTGATCCTCTGTTCATGAGGGAAAATTTTTGAGGTTTGTACTACAGAAGTCACCATGCAGATGTTTTTAATGCCTCAAGTAAAATATGGTTGCTGTATCGAGGCAAAGTGGCAAATTAATTGTTATCTCTTGCATACAGTCTTTCTTTAGAAAAAAGTGCACTGATTCTCACAAAAAAAAAGGTACTCTTTAACAGGAATAAAACTTTTGCTTTTTTGTTGTGTTCTCTTTTGTTTGCATGTCAGTATTGAAAAATATTAAATTTTGGGAGTAGTAAGAGCCTAATTTCCTTACTGAAGTGAGACATACATGTTTGCTGTCCCAAAGAGGGTTGAACTCTCAGTAAGATGTAGGTATGTTCTCTTTTTTTGAAAGAAGAGCAAAAATCTAATCAGAAATTATTTTATGATTTTATTCATTAAATGCTTCTACTTGACCTTTTCACACTGCATAGTTTTTGAAGAGTTTTGCTTTCATTTTTTAGCAGTCTTGGTAGTTACTGTTTCCTGTACTTAATAGAAAATAAGTCCATTAATTACTACTTACACGAGGCATATTGAAATTTTGTTTGTGCTGATTTGATCTTGATGGACCCTTTAAAAATAACTTTACATTGATAATAAATTTACATTGATAAATTTACAGTGGATGAATTACTGTTTAGGTCCATATCTTTCCTGAAGCTCACTAAAAGAAATTTCCCCTGAAAATTCTCTGAGGAATTTTGAAAAATCCAATTTCAGGTGTTTATCTCCACTTTCTAAAGTACCTGATTTATATTTGCAATGCTGTTTGGGGGTTATGAATTACTGGTTTATGATCAATGCTTCCATCACCTCTTTCAATTATTTTCTGAACAATTAGTTCCCCCAAGTGGCTGCATCACTGCAGCCTTGCTTTGCAAATCTTCAGGGATGGTGTCCTCTGTGGAACAGAATGACTGAGCAAAACCAACAAAGATAACCACTGGACTTGCAGTGGTTATATCAAAATAATTTCCATTCTACTCACTTGCATCCTGTCAGATCACCAGGATGACGCCCACTTTGAGGCTGACATGATTGGTTGCTGAAACTAGCAGAGGCATAAAGAAGCTGAAATACAGTCTTTGATGATGTATCTAACAGTGGCTCTCCAAAAGAAGTTCTGTGCTCAAATAGGAATTAAATTCAATCATTTATTTGTGTGGTTGCAGAGGCCAGGCACCATTTTGAGCCCTTAGTTCTTATACTGCCATAGTAAGAAAAGTCTCTGTAGTTTCTTCAGCTGTAAAGGTGGAAAAGGTTATTAGTAATTACAGATGCTTTATGTCTAGCTTTCTTTATGCCCGTTTTTATTTCTTGATATGAAAATATTTTGATCTGCTTAAGACCTATTAATTTTGTTGACCTTAATATGAAATTAGTAGCTTATAACTTGAAAGGCTGTGCCTTCAAAAAATGGAAAGCTTTTAAAGTTCACAAACACTGCATGAGAGGTGCTAAAAAAGCATTTAGATCTGCTAGTAAATGTATTTTCAATTCACTGCAAAAGTGTCTAAAACTCTCTTATGTATATGTATTCTGACTCTTAGGAAAGACTTTGAAGACTTTCTTCCTTTATACAGTAGCACAAAAAAGGCTTTTTATAATAGGAGGTTGTGTTAAGCCATGCATTGCTCACATTATATATAGGAAGCTGCTTTTGAATAGTGATTACCTATAGTGATTTACCTATAGTGATTTTTGAATAGTGTGGCTAATACATTTCAGGTCTCGACTCAAAAGGTTGCCTCAAAGCTGTTGGTCACTCATGGTTCCCTACAGAAATAGTATTTCATACATATTTTAAAAGTTATTTGTGGTGGGACGATACAGAGATCCATGAAATCTTAATCTATGAGAAATCAAAAATTATATCTTAATTGTTCCTGTTGCTAATGCTGCTAATATAGTCACTAAATTTCTCACCATGTGTTAACTTGTGTTTAACGAGTTTGCTTTAGTATGGGTATTTTTTATGTTATACTTTTCTCTGGGGACAGAGATACTGAAGCCAAGATGCTGGTGAGAGTGATGGGCAGGTTAAAAGTTTTTTCCTTTTATCTAGTCTGTATCTGCTTTGTTTTAGTTTAAAACCATTTTGCCTTGTCCTGTTTCTGCAAGTACTGTAAAAAAGTGTCTCTGTCTCTCATTCAGCCCCTTTCAGGTATTGTAAGGCTCCAGTTAGGTCTTCTTGGGGCCTTCCCCAGACTAAATAACCCCATCTCTCTCTCAGCCTTTCCTCATACAAGAGATGTTCCATCCTTCTCATCGTTTTTGTTGCCCTTCTCTGGATTTGCTCCAGCAGGTCCGTGTCTTTCCTGTGCTGAGGGCCACAGGGCTGATGCAGTGCTGCAGGTGGGTCTCAGCAGGTCAGAGCAGAGGGGCAGAATCCCCTCCCTCCCCTGCTGCCCACGGTGCTCTGGATGCAGCCCAGGACACACTTTGGTTTCTGGGCTGTGAGTGCACGTCTGCAGCTCCCAGTCAGCTTTTCATCCACCAGTACCCCCAAGTTCTTGGCAGAGCTGCTCTGAATCACTTTGGCCCTGCCTGTATTGATACCAAGGACTGTCCTGAGCCACGTGCAGGAACTCATGAGCTTGCCATGGGGCCACTTCTTGATCTTGTGCAGGTGCCTCAGGCATCCCATCCTCCAGGTGTGCCAGCTGCACCTCTCAGCTTGGTTTTGCCTGCAGACTTGCTGAGGGTGCACTGAATGCCGTTGTCTGTATGGACCCAAGGGACACCACGTGTCACCCATGTCCATGTGGGCATTGGGCTGTTCTCCACGAGCATCAGCCAATTCCTTATCCATCCAATAGTCCATCTGTCAATAGAGTCTGTACCTCTCCAATTTAGAGAAAAGGACTGTGTGAAAGGCCTCTCCTCTGTACACTTTCAAACAACAGAGGAAGGCAATTCTGGAAGCTGAGAAAGTAGTGTAATCTCATTTTTTTTCTTAAGTTATGTTAGATCTGGATAAACTTTGGCATATATCAATATATGGTTAATAGTGCAGAAAGGACATTTCAGGCAACAACAAGAAACTCAATTAGAGAGAAAACTGGAGAACTTCTTAAATGCAAACTATATACCCATGATCTTGGATTACTGTATGACTTACCTCTGCAAGGTGACAGTTTATACTAAAAATAGTTGTAGCTTATTCCCATGCTGAAAAACGCCACTAGAAATTTTAATGTTGAACATCCTCTTTAATGGAGTCCAATTAATGTAAAAAAAAGTGAACCTTTGTTATTTCAATGTGCTCTTCTGCTAAGAGTCTTTTGGAGACCATTTAAGGAATCCAGAAAGCATCCCACTGCTCACAGAATTTCTTGAAATGCCCTATAATCCTAATCCCTTAAAATAATAAATTTGCACAGTCTGTAAAGAGGACTTTCCTAAATTATAAAATACTTATTGCACAACTAGCAAATCATATTTATGCTTAAGACAGATTTAATTATATATAGCTTTAAAGATGCAGCTTAAAGCTCCTAGAATTTTAACAAATTATTTTATTCCTCCTTTGGAACACCAGAATAAGTTTTGTAAGTGTATTTACACATTCTGTACCTTATTGTTTATGTGAATGATCTACAGAGCTTTTCCAATCTTGCATTAAAATACTTTGTTGTATAGTTTATTTTTCTATGCCAGTTTAAATTGCACAAAAACATTCTTGGATAAACATAATTATATTACTCTTTAAAAAATCAAGTACTAAAAAGGTAAGAAATATGAGATTCCTCTTTTGGCCTAAATGCTTCTCCTTTCCACCTCATGTGTAATGTTGGTTACCAGTCTTAAGTCTGCATTTAATTCCCATATCCCACTCTGACTCTTTGGCCTGGACACTTTTCAAGTCTCATTTCTAGCCTTGTCCTTTTTCTGCTTGCCCTGTATATTCTCCTGTTTCTCTTCCACACTGTCAGCTCTGCAGTTCAGAGATAAGGAGAGGCCATTTCCTTTTCCCAGCTTGGGTGCTTGGGCCTAAAGCCATAGTTCAGGGAAAATCCAGCCCAGCCTGAGCAGGAGCACATTCAATAGGATGTAATCATTGGAAGAGTTAGCTGCTTGAAGTATCTACTGAACACATGCCCAGAGTCCAGAGCTTTGCCTAATTTGGGTAGTTTTCACAGATCAAAGAGACATTGCTGTGTCACATATGAAGGTCTTCACCTGATGCACAGATGTGTCACTAGATTTTTTTTTCTTTCCTTTACAATTTTTTAAAGCAGCCATACTGAGAATGGCTGGTATTTTCTCTTGAAATTAATTTTAGAAAATTTTCTGAATCAAATAACAATCAAAGAACATTCCAACCAGGTAGTTATTATTAGCAAAGGTAAAAACAACTGCAGATTAATTGCTGTAGTGTATAGAGCTGGAAACTCATGGTTTGTAGTCTTTATTACTGATCTCACTTTGCACAGGTGTTTGGCAAAACTGCTTTTGAACAAAAGTCCAAATTCTGTTTTCGATAATATCTGCAGTTTATTTGTATGGAATCATGGAAAGTGTAAATGAGCATAGAATTTAGCCCCTGTGTTAAAACTACTCAATAAAGCTACTGAATCTTCAGTTTTTGAAGCATTTTGTTTTGCTGCTGTTGACTGTCTGCTGTGACACAGAAGCTAAACCATCCCATCTGTTTGCCACATTAACCAGCTTTGCTCAGTTATTAAGCTATCACCTTGCATTTGGCATGTAACATACTCAATTTTAAAGTGTATTTTGAGGGGAGAAAAATGGCAAAGAGCAAAAATCCATAGTTTTCTTAATGCATTAACTGTAAGTTAATGTTTTATTAACATTTTATATTGTCTTTTTCTGGGTTTTGTTGGTTTTGGGGGTTTGGTTGTTTTGGGGTTTTTTGTCCTGGTATCTATTTATAACTGAAGCACTTTTGCAGGTGGTGTTTTTTTGCATGCTAATCCTGCAGAGAAACATTGTGTCCAACAAAGTATGCTGGGTCAGCAAAAGCAAGAAACTTGTGCTGGAAAGACAGTATCCACAGGTATTTAGTGTGTATGGAGATTTGGCAAAATGAATGATAAACTATCATTGGCAGAAAAAGATCTGATGTTGTATGTTAGACAGTTGTGCATTTTTTTCTTTCCCACAGAAAAGATACTCTTCCTTTCAAAGTCAGCAAAAGACTCAGCAGTATTAATATTTATTGAATACTCATTAATCTTCAACTGTATTCTGCCTTGTCCTTCAAAACAAATTATTCTTTTTTTTGTGTTATTTTCTCTTATATATCAATTCATACACAAATGAAATACATATGTGCACAACTGAGGTGGACCTACAAGGATTATTTAAAAAATGAACACTATTACTCAGTGGTTTCTGTGGTGGCTATTTGGTGGTTATTTTCAAAATTGACCAGATAGTATTGAAAATTAAATTTCTTCTGATACATTCTTATGGCATCTGAGTTCAGCAATGTTGTGTGCTTTACACAGGGAACCAGACTAAAGGAAGTTCATAAAATAAGGCAGACTAGGCTGAGGTAGACCAGACTTGGATGACTTGCAGGGGAACCATGAAGAAGCAGCAACCCATGGAAACTCCATTTCCTCCAGAGGACTCTTCCCAGCATGGATCTATCAGAGAATTTAGTGCATCATTGATTTTTGTGTTGGTGTGTCACTGTCCACTTCTACACAATTTTAAGGGTATTCAGAAGGGATGAAAGCTTATGATATCCTACAAGTATCTGAGGGATTTGATACTTGCAGGTCCTAGCATGGGAACCATTAATCTTTTAACAGACACTTTTAAAGTAAATAGGTTGAACTGCATTTGGTTTAGCCTTGTGTGTGATTATTTAAAAGTGTCTACCTGTTGCCCCAGCTCCACACTCATCTGAAAGATTGAGGACACAGCAGTTAAAAATGAGCTTCACATCCTTCAGATATTAAATCTAATGCTTTCATTTATTTCCTTTGTTATTAATGAAAATTTTAAAGAAAGTATAAAAATTGTTGCCTTCCAGTGAAGGATTTGCAGATTTACTTGTAGAAAGAATGTTGTCTAAAACGAAGGACCATCCTCATAAATGCCATTGCAGAGCCTCCCTTAACTGAAACTTCCCCTTCTTGGGTGAAAGACTTCATGGCACAAAGGCTTTTCCTCAGGTCACAGATGACACAAGTCAAAATGAGTCCTTTGAATCAGAGACAGAAATAATTTGGAAGAAATGGAATGCCCCTGAGAGATACATTTGAGGTTTCCAAGCTGCTTTTGCACAAGCCAGCCAGAGCATATTCAAGTTCTTCAGTGTGGTGAAGACATGAATTACTATAGCTCTTGCTGTGTGCAAAGGGAGTTGTGGAAACTTCACCAGCTATAAATGGAAAACAGAATTTTGGTCACTCATGATACTTGAATGCTCTGGGTGGGGTCAGTAGAACCTCCAGTCTGAATTGACTGGCTGCTTTCTCCTGGTCCAAGATGCTAAGTGGTCTTGCACCAGTTCTTCCAATTAGCTTTCCCAGTCTGCAGGCAAAATGTTATCAGAGCCTGGAGCATCATCAGGCAGCTAGTCTGCATCTAGCCCTGCTCTATATTTAGGCACTGGCTAAGCAGCTTAACTACAGTAGCTGTGTTGGAGGGCAGGGAAATGCAGAGTTGAGTATTCCTTTGCTTACCAGAAGCACTGCAATGAATATTTGTGCACTAAAATATCTAATGTAAACTTGTGAAAAAGGAGAACAAAAAAAAAAAAAATTGTACTGAAGGTTGGTACCAAGCACAGCTTGCCTGGCAAACTTATGATAAAATTACACTAGTTGGAAAAAGTGTCTGCATAAAAATCCCTTCTCAAGCAGTTTTATCCATTCTTAGTATTGTGTTACCTGTGTAAGAAGGGCATTGATCTAAACAGACCTTGTTTCAAAGAGAATCTTGTGTTTGATATTGGTGAAGGTCTTGGCTTTTAGAGCAACACTCCTGTGGAATGCTGTGGAGAAAATATGTGGAATAAATAAATTTGTGGAAAAAATTAATTTCCTTATAGAAAAGTGATTTTACTGCCTAATTCTGCATTAGGCAAGTCAATGCATTTGAGAAACATATGGTTCTTTTTAAAGTTAATGCCATACATTATTTCTACAAATATTTCCTCCTAACTTCAAATTAACCTTGCTTTTATGGCTGCCATTTGTAGAGATGACATGTCCACAGCAAACCTTCCACCTTTTCCTGTTACCATTGCTTGAAGAGTGGGTGCCTTGTAACTCAGAGTAGCAGGGGTAGTAATCTGCTGAAACTCCAGCATTCCTAAAAGTTTTATGCAAAACAATAAATGAAATTTTGAAATAAAAAAGGAGAGGAAAAAGAGAAATGAGAGAGAATGGAAACAGCTTCATGTTGAATATTATGACTTGGAGAAAGTCTTTATTGTCAGTGTATGACAAGCATAATCTGGATAAATAAGAACTGATTCTGTCCCCTAAAAGGAAAGTACACTTATTCTGTTGTCTGCTTTATTTAAGCTGTATGATTTGACCTGTAGCTATCATTAAAGTTCAGGGCTAGTTTGGTTAGTGATTACAATACTTCACATAATTTTATTTTTCTTCTCACAAGTACTTAAATTGTTTACTCAAAAGCAGCAGGAAGATACCTTGTAGGAAACAAATCATCATCTGACTAGCAGAAATCTTAGTAGCTGAAAATGTAAAAATTTATATATATTTAGTGACTAGATTAAAACAAAATTAAAAATTGAGACTAAAAACACTGTAGGGAAACAATTCTAAACATATCATGTTTCTCCTTTTTTCAGGTTGCACAAACCTGGATTTAGCCCTGTGTGCAGGGATCTCTGTTTATGTAGGACTACTGTTACTGTACAGTAACCCAGTCTGCACAGAATGTCTAGAAATTCAGAAGGTCTCTACAGCCATTGAGCAGAGAGAAAGTTATGGTGGTGCCCAGTAGTTTCACGTAACTGGAGTAAAAAAAGTGCATAATGGACTTGGGGTTTGATGCAACAGAAGGCAATAAAAGGATCAAAGGCTTATGCCCTGCATAGTTATTGCTCTATGAATCTGCTGATCAAAGAGTTTTGAAAAGCATCAGGTCTACCAAATATGAACAGTTCAGTTTATACGTGATTGCTCAGGGAATCCAGCATGTCCTGAAGGCAGTGGCTTTACTGCACATGTGCACACCATGAATATGTATATGTGTGTGTCCAGGAGTTCTGGTCATGAAACATGATAGGTCTGTAGATTTCAGTGCTTGTTGCAAAGTGAGTGACGTCTGAGAAGAACATCCAGGATTAAGATAAATTTACTGGAGTTTCCTGTGTTGATACTAATTCACAGTTACTTTTTTAAGTCCAGAATCACCTATAAATGCATTTGTAATACAAGTCTTTAAAATGGCAAGGAATGGAAACTTTCCTGTGGAATTATCGTACTACAGTATTTCAAGGTTGCAGCATTTAGTTTCACATATTCAATTCAAATGTGATTCCTCTCTCAAATGATTTTTGCTTATGTCCAAATTGCCTTTCTGCCTGGAATCTTTGTAGCTGAATTTTCAGTGGTTGCAATTTCCATTTTTCCAGGAAACCTATTGCAGGTTTGGAGAACTAGAAGCATCAATAATTGAATTTGAGAGTGGGTAATGAGACTGATAGGTGAAATGGTAGTGATACAGTTAACTATGTATCAACTCCTTTTCTGTGGAGTCTGAAAGGTCAGCAGGTGTCTTTGCTACCTAGTGCGTATTATAGCATATGAATTTTATTGTTTTCCTTTTGTTTGTTTTCATTATCCTCACATTTTTTACTAAAAACATTTGTGACTTTTATGAGCACAAGTAGAAACAGGAAGAAATTGTTATATAACCTTGATAAATTGCATCTTTCAAGGAAGTGTTTAAATCATTAACTGCAGTAGTTCTGTTGTGCATTAGTGTCACCTGAGTAATTTTTGTGATTGGGTATTAAACTGTAGTTAATATTCACATATTTTTTCAAGTCCTCTTTGATTTTATTATACATTGTTTGCATGTTTTGTAGGAGGAATTTTTCTAAGACTTCATCAGGCAAACTTTGATCTGTATCTGATAAAACCCACAAATTCTAAATAGTAGAGAATGTCTGAAAGATGGCATGATTCTGTTTGAGGTACATGATCAGAGCTGGTGCTCAGAGAAGTTCTGTGTCATGGAGCTTAAATCCTGTCCCTGCTTTTCCAGCAGAATATTGCCAGCATGCTCTCACAGCTTTTCCAGGGCTGAAGAGGCTTATTGGGTGTATTTGTTCTGAAATGTCATGTAGTTTCTAACCTAGAATGAGACATCCAATGAAGACTGGATTAAGAGGAGTTTTTTTGTTCAAGCATGTTGCTTCAGACAGTACTTTTGTCTATGAAACTAGCAATTCTAGATTTAATTTGGTGGTCATTTGGTGGTCAAGCTTATTTTTAATAAGCTTGTGTGGAATAGTGTCCTTCGTAAGCAGTTTTATTTTTGACAGAGTAATTTTTAAAAAATACTGTGTGTAATTTTACATCTGTTTTATGTTATCCTTACAGATAAACAGAAATGCCCTTCGGATATAATACAAAGTTTTCAGAAGAAAAGTCAGTTTAGGACCATTGCTCCAAAAATGGTACCAAAATTTTTAACATCTGGAGTGGTTTCTTGCCTTCAGTCATCTTTGCCTGAGCCAATGACACCAATTTCAGCCTCAGGCTCTAAGCCCCTGGTGGTGCCAGCTCAGAACTATGCTGTCATGCAGGTGGCTGCTCACAAGGGCACCTTTTCCCTGCTGGCTGTGCCCTGTGTTGCACCTGCCCTAACTCAGCAAGTTCAGCAGTCAGCTGTGGCCCCCTCTGAAAACCTAAAGCTGCCCATCCCCAGGTACCAATCTGTAAGAAATAAATTGCTGAGTGACAAAAAACTGACACAAATCTCTGGTTTGAGTGCACGTAACAAGATTCTTACCAAAGCGCTGACCTCATCACAGACTTCCCCCATGCCTGCTCTACATGAAGACTGTCCTGAAGCTCATTGTAGTTCAGATTCAGCTGAGCAAGGGATGGTAGCAGACTGTGACTCAGCTGAAATTGGAGTTGCCACATTAATGAATAAAAGCAATTGTGTGGAATCTAGATCTCTTTTAATGAACAAAGCTAAAATTGCTAGCAATAATATTTCTGGATCATCTGTAGTTGAAGACTCTCCATCCAAGCCAGCAAGTACAACTAATCCCATGAAACTGAGTCTACATTCTGTGAAGACAGCATTGGAAACCACAAGAGAGTCATTCCTGACATCTGAGAAACTAAAGGAAAAACCCACAAATTCTGCAAGTCCTGTTGCTGTCTTGTCACCGACAGTTTTTGGCAGTACAATTCAGATGACTCCCTCAGCACCAAAAGGAAAACTTCCTATTTTGCCTTACTCCAGAATGAAAAATTCAGTGTTCTGTAAATCTAAGCAGAATATTAATGTTATGGACATACCTGATCATTCTCTAAAATCTGAATGTGAAAAGATTCCATTTTTGATGAAAACCAAAGCCTTTGATAAGCAAATAATCTCCAAACAATCCATTGGAGAAAACACTTTCTCTCCCTCCAGCAAAGAGGATGATGTCGACACTCTTAAAAATTTGAGCAGTGCAACCTCTAAAAGAAGAGGCAGGAAAAAAAGAGCCCCGGAAGATTTATTGGCTTTTCAGGCCAAGCGAAGGAAATGCATCATTAATAAGTTTAGAGAAGGAAGAGAGAGGGCCAAGGTTGATACTGAGGCACCTGAAGACAACAGAGCAGGAGCAGTGACACGGTACCGCAGCATCAGACCGAAGCCCGTGGTGCTTGTGCAGGCGCTCGCGCCGCTGACTCCCGCAGCCATCGTGGCGACGCCGTCTCGTGGGCAGGACTCCTTTTTCAATGGGTCACTCACCAATAAATGTGTGAGTTCCAAGCACAGTGATGCTGCATCAGCCAAATCAAGTGATCTAAGCAGAAATGCACGTTCAGCTGTCCTTAGGGTGGTGCACAGGTGCCATGTTTGTAACCACGGGTTCCGCTTAAAGCACCACCTCAAGGACCACATGAACACGCACACGAGGAGGAGGCCCTACAGCTGCAGGATCTGCAGGAAGGCATATATGCACTCTGGGAGCCTGAGCACCCATATGAAGCTTCATCACAGCGAAGGCAAATCCAAAAAGCTGGTGTGCTGTGAATTCTGTGCTAAAGTGTTTGGCCATGCCAAAGTGTACTTTGGGCACCTCAGAGAAGTCCACAGGGTTGTTATCAGCACAGAGCCCTACAGTAGTGAGCAGCAGGTGCAAGACACTTCAAAGAAGAGAGACAGGAATATAAAAGAGGCAGAAGAAGCTGCAGAGAGGTGAGAGTTTTCACTGATTAAATGCTAATGAAAACTGGATTTCAAGTTGTCAGTGGAAATTAATAAACCTCGCCACTATGAAAATTGTTGCTTTTTCCCACCAAGTGAGATTGCTAATAGTTTAAATATTCCATTTGAATCTAGTCAATCCATTAGACCAACCAGTGTATTTTAGCTGATTTACTGACTATAAATCATTATTGACACTTGAATATCCAAAATAAATTTGCATATAATCTAGTAACACCCGATATGCTGCCACATTTGGGTCAGTTGGTTTCTTGTAGCTAGTGCTTTGTCTTCTATCCTAGGGGTTTTCCCTAGAAGATAAAGGAACCAATTGCAATAAGCAAAAACCAATTCATATTTCAGTATTAGCCTGTAGTTTGCTTTCTCTGTTAAATATCATTATTCCACTTCCTTTTAGGGAGTGCTGTGAGCTAATGTGACCTGAGTTTAATGCTGCTTTTGCAGTCACTCAGCCAAGTAGAAAATTTAACATGTGCTGTATTAAGATGGAAAGAACATACTTTTACCTCTGTATTATGATTTTGAGATGAAATCTTTTGATAAAGTATAAATGTTGCCTTTTTTGTTTGTTCCAGTGCATTTATTTTCACTGAAGAACACTCAGGGCTTCAATGTAACTGCTCACTGCAACACTGCAGTTCCATTCTGCTCATTTTACTTTTCAGAGCTCCACTCTCTGGAGCAGCAATCAGAAACTTTTATGGTTTGAGACTAAGAAATACCAGTCCTCTCCTGTCAGTCTTAGTAGGTGTCACACAGTGAATCATTCAGTTTATCTGTTTTGTTGGGTAATCTGTCTAATATGTATAAATACACAGCATTATGAGGTCCTTCTTGTAGATGTTATGAGAGGATGAGTGAGGAGATCTTGTTTTGATTGTGTTAACCAGGGACTGCCTGTGTATCCTTTATATTACAGAGCTCTCCTAAATCAGTGGAGGGGCTGTCCAATTGCCAGTTAGGTATTTAAGCTTTTCTAAACCATGTTACCAACTTGTAGAAAAAAAAGGCAAGAAACTTTGAAATTTCATAGTTTCCATCTTGGAAAGGGAGGTGGTTTTGCCTCAAATTGACCTAGATCACTCACTGTAAACAAATAGATTTCTCTTACTTGTACATTGCAGGTAATAGTAATTTTCACTTTTCTAGCACAGCACTAGAAGTATTTGGATTAACCTCCCTGAAACAGAACTTTAACAAAAGTTATCAACCTTTTATTAAAGGCTGGTGGTGTTAAAAGGTTATTTCTACCTAAGCTAATTTTGGAGGCAATTCTTAAACTCAGAAGTGTCATCACTTGGTTTCAATTTTTTCCCTAATCAGCCTTACTAGTATTTATTTAGCTTCTCTTTTTTTCCTCTTTCAAATGAATTAAATACTGTAGAAACAATGCCCTTTTTAAATTAAAAGTTGTTTCATGATTGTATCTTTTCTTGGAACTTGTAAGGACAGAAGTTGCCATTGCTCTTCTCTGCCTGGCTAATACTTAAATAGTTGGTATTTCCTTTCTTTAACAGGGGAGATAAGTGCAATTTTGAGGACCTGTTCCATGACCCAGGAGGAGTGAAATTACAGGTCAAATGTGGTCGATGCCAATTTATTGCAGAATCTTTTGGTGAAATGAAGTTTCACTTATTGTGCTGCCATGGAGAAGAGATTCAGGGAAGAGTGAAAGAAGAGGTTTTGCAAGAAAGCAGAGGAGCAGAAGGGAAACTGGTCAAACATACAAGCCACGTGTGGAAACAGCACAATGAGAGAAGACATTTAGCACAGTGCAGTGCCCGTCAGGAGGAGCTGTATAATGTTCCAAAACCAAAGAGACAGCTGTTCTTCCACCATCAAAATCATGTCAATATTATACCTAAAATTGAACCAACCCAGTCAGGAAGTAGTGAAGCTTCTGAGGAGATGCAAAATGTGGGGTTTGGCACACAAAGGAAAAAAATAGAATTTTGGTCTAAAGCAGGCTATAACTGCATCTTATGCAAACAGTTATTTGGAAGAAAAGAGGATCTTTGTAATCATTGGCAGAGTCATCATAATTGTGAAGACCCTTCCACTTTATGGACAATTTTTACTTTGGTATCAAAACAAGGAATTATTGAACTTTCTGATAATGGTGATTATTGAAGCTCAACTCTGCTATGCTATGAAAAACTTTAACTACCTTACCAAATTGTTCTTTCACTGTCTTGCTAAACTAACTCAACAGATGTATCACTTAAAAGGTTTTTTAGTTGGGTTTGTAGGGGATTTTTTAAAAAGCCATATTAACCTTTATTTTGGTGACTAGAAAATGTGTTTATTCTGTATCATTCCAGATGGGTACATGGAAGCTGATTATGAATCCTTGTACTTAAAATTCATGCTTAAGGAACTTTATAACAGCAAATATTCAATACTAATTATTAACCTCAATGAAATATATTTGCGAGTTAAACTATACTGTACACTCAGATATAAATCAATTTATATGAAGTAATCTCAGTCTTAAATGAAATTAAAAACTTGACTGGAATTCAGGTCCCGACAGTGCTCCCAGATTTTGTGGTAAATGCATATTTCCATGCAGTTCTCTCAATCACTTAAATGTGCATACATGCAGCCCTCAGGAGCATTGTAGTCTATAATTTAAGAACTTCTGATTTTTGATTTCATGATTTCAGTGTCTTCAAACATGTTCATTGCTAGCAGGTGTTTTTGGTGTTCAGTTCTGTCCTGGTAACAGCAAAGGTATTTGTATTTTAGAAGTAAAAGCTTCACATGTATTTATATGCCTGCAGCTTTTTGGGTTGAAGGTGAGTTGCCACCCACTGAGATGGAGCCCAGACATCTCCAAGGGGGCTGGGCCTGTCAGGCTGTGAGAGGGTGGAGTTCTGGAGCTTGATTTTGATTAAAAGGTCCTTGAAACCACTGAATCCAATTTGAAATTGATGTTTAAACTGCTTAAAGCCTTATGTTCCTCTAAATTATTTTGGGAGCAACAATGGAGGCAAGTCTAAGAAATCACCACATCATTCTCCAGCAGAATTCAGAGCATGTCAGGGGAGGGCAGGCTGAAAAATACAGCAGTAGTGTCCCTACAGTACCACTCTATTTATTCCTTCTTGTGGTCAGCTGTAATGGAGGGTTTGCAGTGATAAAAGAGCCATGCTTAAAATGGCCTGGCTTGCCTCTCACTGTTTTGCAAAAATTATGGTGATGAAAACATGAGAAGAGGTCTAAAAGTGTTGAGATTTCTGAGTGAAATTCCACAAGCTGCTGCAATATTTTGTGTATGTGTTTTGTTTTTAAACAGTAAAGGCAGTTTTGATTACCTAATAGTTTTGAATGTGATTTCTCGTTGTGTGGTGCTTTGCCCTGGAGTTGAACTGTAAAGTAGGAATCAAGAATAACAAAAGACAAAAAGAAAATGCCCACAGAACTGTATTTTCCCATGTATTTTCAAAACTTTCGTCCTACTATCTGTTGCTATAAATTCAGATTTGTAGCTGTTTCTTTGCCTTCATATATTGGGTTTTTAATGCTGAATTACCTTAAAAGTAGTAATTGTTCTTATTCTTGACACATTCATCTTTTAATGTTACAATATATATTATACATTATTTATAATGTTACAATATATTCATATTTATTTTCACTGGTGTATTTGGATAAGAACAGCTATTTTTAAAGTCAGTGGTTCATATCAGACTGAGGCTGTATTTAACTTGGTAAAGTGTGTTGCATTTAGCAGCATTTTTTGCCCCTGCAACTTAATCCTTTAACTTTAAAAATCAAACAGCAGGGTGTTTTCCATGAAACAGAAATGTGAGAACAATCCCTCCCTCCCATAGTTGCACTGTGTCAAAGGGAAGTTCATTCTCAGCATAAAGCATGCATTTTATGAGTTGGGAAAAATCATTTAAAAGTTTTAATCATGGTATTTTTTTAGAATGAACATTAAATCACCCATCCCAAGGTATAGTTTAAAATGAGCTGACATAAATTCAGTACTGAGACAGAGTCCCTTCTGCTCAGGAACAGCAGTAGCCATGGCAGAGTGGCCCTTTAAAATTATTTTCAAAGGTATTTGTTAAAAACAGTGGTGCATCAGAGGCAGTGATGTAGGTGATTTGCCTGGGGGTGGTCATCAGGCAGAAATGCACTTGCCCTGCAGGGGGAGGTGCAGGGATGATGGGAGGAAGGGGCTGGAGTGAGGGAGTCAGCTGCATTTTCTTTAGTAGAAAATTTCATGTGCAGTCTTCTCTTCATATTTTTGTACTTCTCTCCAGGCCAAATGGGTAAAGGGGTCTCAGCTTTCAGCAGTTTAAAACCTGAAAACATGTTTTAAAGCATGCTTCTAAGCCACTTCTCAGTGTCCTCATAAATGTTTAAAATTAGAAGCCTTTTTTTTATGAGCCTGAAAGCATTCTTATGTTTCAGGCTATTGCAATTATGGTAGATTATGAAAGGCTGGGGTTTTTTGAAAATAGCTTTGCATTAAATACAGATGTGTCCTTTATTTAAAATGTTTGTTTGGCATTTGTGTTCATTTTGATAAGATTTGGAGGCCCAAAATGAGCCTTATGTACTGCAACATTTAGTGGTGTGTGTTTGCTGTCCAGCAGAAGGGTTGTTATAAATACAGTTTGCTTTTTACCTTGAAGCTGGACAAGTTAACATCTGGTTTTGCACACAAATTATGTTTTTAAATTGTTAAACCGAATGTCATTGTTTTTGTAGCTGTAGTTTTGTTCCCGTCTGATTTTTCATTAAGTTTCAGCTCCACTGTTCAACTTTAAAGCCGTTCCTCACATGGAAAGTTGTTCCTTCATCATCACACCATAAATAACCAAAGCTGGAGGAGTTCCATCACTTTTCTGGCTTGCAGAGTATTGCCCTTCTCCAGCTGCAGAGCTACAGTTTCCTATGCCTAACTTGACATAGTTGCTGGCAGTAAATGTTTTGCTTCATTTATTTATTAGAATTCAGCTTGCTGCTTCTTAGCTCAGTCAGAGTTTCTGTCATACCTCATTAGATACTTATTTTTATTTTATCTACTATTCACTGAGCTCCTTGAAGAAAGTGTCATAAGAAGGATGAACAGGTATTTAAAGAAGCAGATTTCTGCCCATTTCATGCAGATGATGCAGATGTTTGAGGATCACCAGCTTATCTAGGCTCAGCCCTGTAGTACATTGTATTTCTACAACACATCCACCTACACGTGCATCTATTTTGGAACAAAATGTATACTTCAGATTCAGCTGTCAGTTACTATTATCCAACCTGTGCAATGCAGGTTTGGGATTGTTATGCATAAAGATTAAAATGCTATTAACTCTAGTAGGTTTACTTGTCAAATTCCTGTAGCTCTGAAAAATGAAAATCTCTGTGTGCTGAGTATGACACAGAAAAAATCTGGTCTCATGAAGAAAAGTCTCGTGGCTTAAAGGTTGTCCTCATTTCAGCGTGCACTTTTATAGCTGATCTGTCACATTGCAGGATTTACTCCACTTTTTATGGAATTGCCATGATTTTTCTTGGTGAGGAGTACTGAAGACCTGAGTCTGCAAGCAAGTTTCAGAGAAAAATGTGTCTCCTTTTTCTAAACAAGCAGACATGTTCCATGGACTCAAAAGTCTTGGTGGGATTACATACATACATGCATACATACATACGCACATATATATGCACAGTGTGGGGAAACATGCAAGGTTTGTGGTTCAGTGTATGACTCCATGAGGCTGAGCCTTCTGCAGTTTTCAAGTTCTCAGAAACTAGAAATTTCAGGGCAAAAATAACTCAGTTTTCAGACTTGGGTGAATTTCTAATACCTTATTGACAAACCTTCAAGAAATCCTGAAAAATGGCAATAACATACTTCTCTATTTGTGCTTTGTTAGGCAGTTTTTTGGACGTGGTGGTACCAGAGGTGGTGTAAAATGTGATACTGCTGATGCTGTCGAGTACAAAGGAAGCTTTCTCCCTTTCATTTTTTTTTTAATTTTATTGACTTTTCTGTGTAAGCATTAGAAATGATGGGATGAATTATGATTTTTGCTGCTGACAAACCCAGAAACATCATTCTGAAGTTACTTTGCAGAAACCTCCCATTTTCATCTAGAATAACAGATGAAACCAGAAAAAGCAAATTCTATAGGAAAGAGGTGGGTGAGCAAAGTGTTCCATATGAGGCTTGCTCTGCACACTTACACTGCTGTGGGTGATGTTTAGAGAGGACAGGTCTTCTACTGATGGTACAAACAGTTTGTTCTTACCCAGAGTTACTTAGCTTGGCCCAGGGAAATAAGAATTAAAAAATGTCCATGCCTTCTCTTTTACTTGAATTTTTCTGCTAATAATTCTGCTGTTGTGCCAATCCAGATTGTGGTCCAAGCCATGAAGATACTCAAGCACTTTCTAGGGGCCTTAGAGCAGATTTCAGTGGAGGAAAGGGAAGGAAATGTGTGAGGGAAGGAGTGATGATGGAGGTTGGCACAGTGTTTTTAATGTAAGTTCAAGCTTCTGTATGACTGGCCTGTGGTGGAACTGTCCTGGAGCCTTAAACTTCTCTATTCCACCCCTTTGTTCCATCCTTCCAGACTCTGCTTCCATGTGAGGTACCTCAGTCTGGAGCTCCCTCAGCTTCCTTAGGGATGAGCTTTTCCAAATGGCACAGATTCCTTTGCCAATGTCCTCTCCTTTTGGTGTCTCAGTTACATGCTGGTAGCTGGGTGAGCCACGTGCTGGCTGCTGAGACCAGCTGCTGCCAGATGTGCAATGTGGTTGTTCAGCTTTCTGAGGAAAACATCTCTTAGCTTTAGTCCCTAAAAATGAAATCAAAAGCTGCATCTGTGCTTAAAAAAGCAGGAAAATGGTTCATTGCAGATGCAACACTGGTAAGTAGTAGGGTAATAAGTGAAGTGTTGCTATAAGAAAAAGCAGCTGCTGAATGTGATTTGGGGTATTTATGTGCCATTGTAAAAGACTAGAATGTCCTGTCACCTGGTTAGAATTGAAGAACAGAATCACAGAAGTTCCATAAAAGTGTCTCACACAGATACAATGGCATAAAGCAGCAGTTCAGAGACACTGGGAGTGAGATCTCACCCTGCCTTGCCTTGCTTTGCCTCACCCTGCCCCTCTTTTTCATCACCCAAAGCCTGGGACTGGGTAGCTCTGACCACTCTTTTGCAGAATGTGTCAGGAAAACAGGTTACAGGGGATGCTGGGCCAGCCTCCTGTCCAAAGCAGGCTTAGCAGCAGCCCAGGAGCAGAGCAGTGGTTTTTGCTTTTTGGAAGCCACTTCTGTTGCAGTTCCCACTGGTCCATTGTGAGGGTCGTGAGTGTAAACAAGGCTCCAGTGTGTGAGCTGACACTTCAAGCACTGTCACAGGCAATTTTTTTACCTTTTTTGAAGAAAACATGATATTTGAGACAAAAACATCCCCACAACCCCAGATAAAGTCCTAGTTTCAGCTGGCAGTCCTTCAGTAAGTGTGAGCTTCTCTCAGCACACCCCCTGGCTTTGCTGCTTCAGGCCATGGCCAAGCCTCTTGTCTGTCCATGTGAAACAACTCATGCTCCTTTGACTCTGCTTTTTCTGGGACTGCAGACTCCCTACTTTTCACATGCAGTGAATAGACTACTTTTTTTTCCCCCTACAGTTGATTTAAGGTAAAAATAAAGCATTTTATTTCCTGAATGCTCAGTAATTTTGTGCAGCTTCAGGTTTAATCTGGCTTTTGAACATACACCTGATCAAGGAGATCATAAACTTTCCTATTGCTAGGAGCAGTAAGTGACACAGTGAGGGAGGAAAGAAATAAATGTCCCTGTGACAATACCTTTGAAGGAATGCAGTTGCTTGCCTTTCAGGGGAAGTTTAATTTCTTCATGTTTTTAGTTAAAAGCTTCTAATAATTTTAACTGCAGCAAATACACTCCTATACTTTGCTATTCAAATAAATCCTTTTTCAGCTCCAAGTCCTTGGAGTTTGAATCCTGTCCAGC
Organism: Zonotrichia albicollis; assembly: GCF_047830755.1. NCBI lineage: Eukaryota > Metazoa > Chordata > Aves > Passeriformes > Passerellidae > Zonotrichia > Zonotrichia albicollis. Next base: position 15,181,254 of record NC_133819.1, read on the forward strand.
CATATTCTGCTATCTGCCAATTCCTTGCTAAGTGCAAACCCGACACACTTGCCAATAAATCCACCTCTGTGCCATTTAAAGTCATCTGCTCTCTTTTCTCTGGAGCTAATCAAAGTTTGAAAGAAGACTTTTTTTTTAAGGGGAACCGGCTCTAGGATTCAACCAATTTAAATTTCAAGGTAATTAAAAGAAATTGCAGTGAACTATAAAATAGAGAATTGGTACAGACTGTTTGAAAGCCCACTTATTTTTAATCTCTTTTATGAATATTTGGGGACAAAGTTTTCTAGGGTAGAATTTAGGAGGTTTATGCTGTTTTACATGCTACTCTCCTAATCCACTTTTTAGACTCCCAAGCCCAGGACAGCAGAGCCCAGCCCTGCTCCTTAAGTTGATTGCAGCCTGTTAAACTGAAAGCACCATTTTATTTTTACCTTGTGAGACAGCTGGGCTGATAAATGGATGGGATACCAGCACTACAGGAGACAACTGCAATGTCTGCATAGGTTAATAGTCTCATTCTTTCAAGAGCAGCGTTTCCAGTGTCTATACAGGCATGCACACACAATCACACACAAGATTATAACAGGATTTAGTCTCTGGAACACTTCTAACTTGTATGTTAATGTCACACTGGACAGTATATTCTAATTATTTTTATTAAAATAATTTAATAATAATTATTATTGCATTGCTAATATATATGTATGCTGATCTGAAACCTGAAATACACAGAGGTCACACGAGTTCTTCCAGGAAATTGGATTAATTGTTGCATTGTTGGAATTTCTTTTTAAAAACTGTGCACTCCTGCTGGTTAACACCACTTGTAAGTTTGAAATGATATTTCTGAGAATGATTTACTGGTCCAGCAGAAAAGTCTGGTGCTAAACCTTTCCACTGGGATTTGCTTACATTAGGAAGCAATGCAGGTGGCAGTCAATTTCAACACGGAATGGATTTTTCCTCCTTTCTTTCTGATAAATGAAGTGCTTATGTAAGGTGAGAGATTGAAAAAAAATGAGAAAGCTGCAGGCCTTGGAGGATCCATCTGAAAGCTCCACATGCAGGCAGAGGGCACAGGGAAAGTGCTGCAGTTCCTGCTGCCCCCTGTGTGATGGGAGCCCTGGGGGAGGCTTGGCCAGTCTGGAAATGCTGCCCAACCAGAGCTCCTCCTTGCAGCCAAGGGTTTGGCTTTGGAAACACTAAGCACTGTGTGCAGCACGAGAGGGTTTGCTGACACCAACCTCGTCTCATCCATCACTTGGAAATAAACTGTTCCCACACCTTCATGGTAGGAACTCTTCATGTTTTGGGCTTTTGTCCTGTGTTCATTTTGTGCATAATAAACAGGATCTGGGTTTGAGTTAGTGCTCAGCAAAGTCTCTATTCTGAAGCCTCATTGTATGCCAGGCTGCTCCCTTAGGCTCCTGCTGGTACCATCCTCCAAATTACTCATTTGCTGTCAATGACAAACATCTGATGGTTTTTACTGTCAAGTATCATAAGCAGATCTCCTAACAGTGTCATATTCTTAAATTATTGTAACATTTGATCAAATTAGCCCTTTTAAAAGGGATCTGGGTACACTAATAGTGGTTGCTCTAGTACACATCTCTGGAGAAAACTTGAGATCTGACTTTAATAGTCAGAACCAATTAGGCTCATCCTTTTTTCTGCCTTCTCTCTGCATTGTTCAGATGAATTGCATTTTTCAGGCATTTTTCAGCCAGTTCAAGAAGACTGTCAGGTCTCTGGGGCTCTCTGACTCCTGGCTCTGCATTCCCACTGCCAGCTGTGAAAAATAATTCTGCTTTTGCAGTTGTGTCCAAGGAAAGTAAGATGATAAATCAACAGGTTAGATTTAAGAGGGGAAGTACATTATTGTTTACTCAGCACTGAATAAGGTTTTGTTCTAGGAGATATGGTTGACATGGGCCATAGGGAAGCATTTTCTGTTTTAAAGCTTTCCAGCTCGTGAAGTTTTTTAGGATTCATTCTCACTCAAAAGAAAATTTAGGGGTTTGTTACTCAGTATCTTTTCAGAGTCCCTGAAATATGGCAGTGGTTTTGAAAAACACCAGTCTGGAAAAATTAAGACAGGAAAAAGAAAGTAAACTGTAAGCAGAGAGAAACAAAGCTTAGAGAAAAACTCAACAAAAATCCCCAATGCACACAGGATCTCTGAGTACAAGTAACTACTTTTGGATAAAATTCATAGCAGAGTGGTCTGGCTGTTCAGCTACTCTCATGAAATTGCAATATAATTGAGAACAATTTTTGAACTAAAAGAAAACATCAGATCTTTTTGTGTTAAGGGGAACTGAGAAGTTCTCCCTGAGGCAAGGGAGAGCTGCAGGTACAAAGTTAACTTGGAATCACTGTTCAGTTCTCTGTGCAGCATCTGATTGCAACATCCTTTCTTTGCCATAATGTCATAGCAGTACTTTTCCATGGAGAATAGATGATAGAATTTAATCACTGCTAAATCTGAAAATTGATTGAACCTTCAGTGTTTGGCAACAGGAATCTTCAGTAAAAGAAAAGGCATTATAATGAAGCTCTAAGTCTCTCATCATTCAGCTTTTCACCTTTCAAGTTTTCTGCCTGTTATATCACTCATATATATGATCAGCTCAGCACAGCTACCCAGCATCCTGCTCTGAACAGGCAAACCCTATTCTAATAAACCTCTAAATGTATCCAAGTGCTGCTGAAGACTTAGACAACAGAGCAGATAGTGCATTGTTTGCTGTCAAGTGGAAGTGATTAGTTTATTTCTAAATACCAAGCTTCTGAGAAATAAAGCAGTGTGACAAATCCAGCCCCTTCCTTCTTCAGCTTGGCTTTAATAACCTGCTGCATTAATGGCCAGAGCTGTAATTGGGTGGGAGAACTTTGAGCTGCTCCACAACTCAGGCTGTGAAAATGCTTCCAATGTATTTTATTAATATTCCAGCAGCTCAAAGGCAGATGTGTCTCCAGAGCAGGATTCACTCAGGAGGGGCTGAGGTCACCCCTGGGTTTGGCAGCTCCAGGTGAGCCAGGCACAGCCCATCCTGTGCCTCCCTGTGCTGGTCCAGGCAGGTTTTTGGTGTTTGCAGGGGGTTTGTGGCTGCCCAGGGCTGGGCTCTCCGTGCTGGCACAGCCTGGGCAGGGGCTGCTGCTGCCCCAGCCAGGGCTGCCTGCGGAGGGGAGCCCTGCAGCGGGCGCTGCAAACACTAAAGCAGCACATTTAGGCAGCAGGTCCTGCAAAGGAGGCAGCAGATCCTGCAAACACTAAAAATTAGATATTTTGGGAATTTCTGTGTTAGCCAATAGTACTCTATCTGCAAGCCTCTGCAGGACAGACACTCGTGCTGTGACATGTGACAACCAGCCCCTGCTGGCCAACAGCCACAGCACTGGGCCAGGTTCTGGGAGGATATGGTGAGAAGGGAGAATTAAGTGAATTATGGAGCAATGTATCTTATATCTTTTAATTAATTTGTGAAAAAAATTGAGTGTGAACCAGTAATAGTCCTGTTCCTCGTTCTGATTACAGCAATCAAAACAAAAGACAAGTATCAGTACAAGAACCTTACTTGGATTTCAGTGAATGTCCTTACTGGTAGGTTTTAAGTAATTATGGGACGAAAAGGGAGTCTGACAGGAAGGCTAAAATGAGGAAATCCAAGGAATAGTTTTATTTACTTAGTTATGGAGAAAGATGTTAATTGCTGTATACAATTACAATATAAGCTGGAATAGACTGGTCTGAACTCACCCACCAAATTGCATTTTGCAGAAGGTACCAAACCAGGGCAATAAAAGCATGAGAGGACCTGAAGAAATTTAAAAATATTTCTACAGATAGATATTTATTAAGAGTGAAGGCAAGATAACTAAAAAGGTATTTTACATACAATTTTAAAATGTATTTTTAAAATCACTGCAAGGGACTAAAAAGAAAAGAGTATTTTAGAAGGAAATTAAAAGGAAAGTGTATTTAAAATGACTTTAACCCCATTTCAGGGTAAAGTCAGTGAGAAGCTTTTCCACCCTTCCTGTGTTCTCTTTCAGACATGGCACTATCCCTCACCAAGACCTCACCAAGTGCAGGTTCACTGTTCTCCCTGTGCTCCTGTTGACTGCAGTGGGGGTTGGCTGCTCAGGCAGAAAGCAGAAAAATTTCCTCATTGTCATTTGTGTAAAAAATCTCAGTCTCTGCAAAGAACAGCAGCATCTAATGCCAAATAGAAATTAATAAGTGAAAACTGACTAGCCACAGGTGGCCACAGTGATTTCTTGCTTTGAAACTCAAAGACCACATGGTTTGCTTTAGGTTTTCCTCCCCCACACAGAGTTTCTCATCTGTAGCACTGGTTATTGATTGATGCTTTATAGACAGTGTAAGAAAACTAATGAAGACAAGCAGGTCTGGAGGTGTTTTCAGGGATTTCAAATTGAATAAGATTGTAATGTACTTTCAGAAACAGCCATGAGAATGTAACAGCAGTTTGGTACTCTCAGGTGTGCTATGGTAAGCAGTTTTTTGTTGTCCTTCTATCTGTACCCTCCTCTTCTCTGCATATAAAAGTTCTTTCTGGCAAAATCCCTTTTAGTCATTCATTGTATAAGAAACTTTCAAAAGGTATTAGAAATTAACAAAAACCTGTATATTTTTTTACCAATTGCTGAGCATCACAGTTGAGTGAAGTGCCCCCATGCACATAGAGTGGAATCCCTCTTTCTTTGGGCAGATGTGTGTCCAGGGAAGGGGAGTGCTGCAAGCACATGGAGTCTCTCGCTCTTTCATCACAGGCTCCATCAGTGCCCAGATAAGAAAAACATGGCTCACTGCTGGAAACAGAATATTTTTGTCTCACATGAAATGCTTTGCCAGTGAAATCTGGTAGAGGCTTCATGTTAAAATAATCAATGTGAAGCTCAGCTTGGTGCATTAGGATACTTCAGCCCTCGAGCACTGGGGTTGAGGAACAGGAGCAAGGAGCACACAGATCTCTCATTCTCCACTGAGCCCTGGGCCAGCTGCAGCAGGGGGAGAAGGATTCTGCAGCTGGTGGCAAGCTAGGAAGAGCAGAGCATCTCTTTCACTGCCCAGCTGCAAGGATGGCTTACAGTCTTGGCCAAGTTTTGGAGACAGTACAAGGGTTCACATTATTTAATTTCTCTGTCTCTCATTCGCCACATTAAGTGTGAGTGCCCTGAGCTGGCACTCAAGGAGAGAGTGGCTGTCCCTGCAAACATCCCTGGGAGCTCTGCCATGCTGGGAGGGCTGTGGCAGCTCCCACAGGAGCTGCAGGCAGCAGGGAATATGAGGCTTTTCCAGCCCCTTGCAGAAGAAAGCATGAGTGGCTGTGCATGAAGCTCAGAGTAATAGGAATAAATTTCTCAGGTCCTAGAGTCTGATCTCCTTTCATACTGCCTCACTGTGCTGGTAGCTCATAATCCTCTTGTGAGCTAAAGCTCTCCCCTTTTGATGACAAACCAAGTGCCCATGTGAAAGCTACAGTTCCACTTAAGAGTTTCCAGGTGTGTGATGAACAGTTGGTGCAGTCAAGTTTAATCTGTTTCTAATATTCAAACCCACAAAGTCATCTAGGTCTCATGCATGGTATTCCAATCTCCCTTATTAAACCAATTAACTTCTGTCAGATCCACAGATTTCATTAGGATTCTCCTACCTCATTAATAAAAGGTATTAAATAAAGTAACTTGAAATGCTGATCCTTCAGAAATGGTGGTACCTTGTCTTTCCTGGTGGCTCCTCTTTCAGCACAGCCCAAGGTTGTTTTCCTCTGGGCCTATCCCTGCCCACAACAGAAGTGCCTGGCTCAGTGCCCCATTCCTGTGTGGCACCTCCTCATGACGTGCAGGATGTTTCACCCAGTGCACCCCACTCACAGAAGATCACTCCTCTCGCTGAGGAAAGGTGGGAGATGAGCTTGAGGGTTAACAACCAACCTTCATGTCTTTTTCTTTTTTTTCTTCTCTGTTTTTTCATAAATGCTTCCAAATCACAGTTCAACATTGAGAATGGACCAAACCAGCTGTAATCATGGAGATTATAGCTTGGGTTTCCCTCTGTGTGATGCAGTTCTGTCTCACACACCAATGTTCTTCATTTGATATAGATGTTTGGCAGCAGAAATAAGGGGGTCATTCCCAGTTACTATACAACAAAATCTTTTTCAGGCGGTTTTTCGGGCACTTCCAGTTTTGCATTGCCATTCCCATTTCTCAGTTTTCTTTCCATGGTCCAGCTGGGTTTGTTCACATTCCTACACTTCCTTTCCTGTACCAGTGAACTTTGCATTTTCTATCAGTTTTGTTTTCAGTAACTCATTCAGTGTTCACTCCTGCTGAGGTGACAGGATCAGGCATTTTCTTTACAAGTTACTTCTCCTTGTTTGGAGTGCTGGTTTTTAAACAGCATTTTTATGTTTATGAAGAGAAATATCATACTTATCTCACACTCAAGTTCTTTAGTTCAGAGCTGATGCCATTAAACTGTTCCACCAGTATCTTAAAGCCTGGCATTAGAAACTGAAAATCTGATTCAAATACTTACCCCAATTGCTTTTTTTCCCTGTGTAATTTAAAATAAATCATATTATAAGGAAGTGGGTTTGATATCTTATCTAGACAGGCATCAGCTAAGACAATTTAGCTCCATTCCACAGCAGTTTTTGGCATATGGAGCAAAACTCTTCCAGGCTCAATATCAGGTGGGTGCAGAGATCCCACTGTGGGCAGTGAAACCACAGAGCAGAAGGAAAACATTAGATGTTTTGAAACAGTTGTGAGAGACCCTGCAGGATTTATGGCCTTTGGGGGCCTGTGAGAGGTTTATGAGGCTGGGAGGTTTCTGGGGAGCATTTTTGTGTGGGCTTTTGCAGGTGGCTCCCCAAGATCACACAGCACTGCTGGCTGGAACTAACGTGCTGCTGGAGCAGGTGCTGCGTTGGGTCTCTGAATGGCAGCTCTCATCTTTCTGGGGAATTGGGCAATTCTGCTGCAGGGCAGCAGCCACATTCTGTGATGCCCTGCACCACCAGAGCACAGGCAGGCCCCTGGCACACAGCATCAGTATGGCTGAAGATCAATACACTGTTGTGGAAAATAACTGTTTGTGAAATGTCTGTGCAGGGCCAGAAGGAAAAAAATACCCTTTTATTCTGGTCAGCCTCAACTGAACAAATTTATTCCTCCAGGTGGTTTTATTTTTCAGTAGAGCTACTTGCAGCAGTGCAGAAGGCAGTGAGTGTTGTGCTGCAAAAGTCAGGTTTCATGTGTGATCTCTGATTCTTCATCAAAGGCCTACTGGATGTTTTCTGATTATCAATTGTTACAAATGTTTAAATACCAACAACATAATTTTAAGTGGTTTATTTAGCATAAAGCACAAAGATTTTAGTGAGTCAGAAACATCTGCAGGAATGGTGGCCATGTCAGATCCTCCTTTCCTGAGATGAGCCTTGCAGTCCTTAGGAGCTTGCTCAAGCACAGCTGCAAACAAGTGTCCTTGCCAATACTTTGTGTGCTTTTCATCCACTGCCCACAAAGGCTACAACTGCCCATCTGCCCTGACTCTCCCTGTGATTCCAGTGGGAAAGCAGCACGTGAGCCTGCAGCTCCACATTTGCTGCCCACAGGTGACTGCAGAGTCAGTCCCTGTGTGTGACCTGTGCCACACAGGGGAAAGTGCACCACACAGGCACCTGGCTGCTGCATCAAATTAATAAATTAATGACAAGCCTGTTCTCACAGACTGCTGTGTCTCCCCCTTGCAGGATTAGAGGCAACAATTCCAGGGAGAAGGAAACTTCTGGCATCTCCCCAGCCTACTAGATCCCAGTGCTGTGTCCCTGCCCAGGCTGGAGAACGTTGTTATTATAGCTGCAAGAATTCTATTGTCAGTACACTGCAAAAGTTCCATATTGCAAGAGTTTCATACCTTGGTGTTTCTTGTAGGCAGCTCTTCTAGGTACTGCCTCTTCTTTATCCTCACAGCAGCCAACTGACTCCAGTTCTCCTCATCTAACCAATCCACTCTTTCATAACACTCTTCTTATTGGCAACAGGCGTGGCCTGTTAACATCAGGCCTGCTCCTAATCCTTAATAATTAGCTCAGCTGTAACTCTTTGGGGGGGGGGTAAGATTGTATTCTGTGTTCTACTCCCCTACAGAAGTTGGGAAATTCCTACCCTGGTCCTGGAGGATGGAGGCAGCTCTGATATCTCCAGGCTTGTCTCATTGGCCACCCCTGCCTCTCATGCACTTTGGTCTTCTGTCTTTCTTGTTTATATTTAATATGTCCTAGCTTAAAACCCATTTTTAATAGCTTTGGTTGCAAAGGAAAATGAAGAAGAGGGAAGCTTCAGCTGATGTTCTACAGGCCACAGAGGGTTCCCCAATGCTTCTCAGACAAGAGCATCTCCTGATGCATGTCCCACCTGCAAGATGCCTGCTGGTAAGGTGAGCCCAAACATTCTCTCTGCTTCCAAAAAATCTCTGCTGAGGCTGAGAGTCACGAGGATCTATAATATTTCACTGAATCATTTATTTATACAGTTGGTGCAAGTAGAAGAGAGAGATTACTGCAGAGGGGTGGATGAGGATTTTCTGAAGTGGATTTCAGAAAGAATATAAGAATTGATAATTCAGCTTTCTGAACCATAAGAACCTGGCAGCTAAAACTTAAATAAGGAGCTATTTGGTCACTTGTGGTATAACCTGCCCTCCCTATAAAGGTATCCATCCTTGGAGAGGTTGTGCTACCTGTGTTTTAAGGGATATACCTGAATGTGCTTATTTCCTGGGTTTTGTTCCCCATATAGTGTTAGCAGCTGGAGAGCATGATTTATGATCATATTTTGGTCTTACTTTTAATTCATTTCCTCCACCCTAAAGTATTTATCAGCTGCTGTAACCTGTTGTTTCAGACAGCTGCTAGATCCTAGCTGATGGAGTTTATTGATTTCTGACTCTGATCCTGCAAATCCTATTTCAGATCCATCGCCTGGCAGAGCTGTGCTGGGAGCCTGAGTGGAGCAGCAGTTCTGGATCGGGGGTTCCCGGGGCTGCTGCTGCTCCCGCTGCCCAAAGCTGGGAGAGGTCCCGGAGCATCCCGAGGGCAAACCGGGCCCTGCCCCTCCTGCCCCGCGGGCACGGCCGTGCTGAGCCCCGGGAGGGAGCCCGAGGGGCTGGCACGGCCACGGCAGCGCCGTGCTGGTGGTGGCACGGCCATGGCAGCGCTGTGCTGGTGGCACAGCGTGACAGGGGCAGCCCCCATCGCTGTGCCAGCCACCTCCAGCCCTGCTCTCCTCACACACACATGACGGTCCCGGCCTCCCCACCGCAGCGGAAAGGCTGAAAACCTGAACCAGATGCACGGCCTCACCTGAGCCTGCAGACAGGCTGGAAGCAGTAACTCCGGGAGGTATAAACTGCTCCTTTCATCCTAATAGGATGTTAATGGGGGGAAAGCCCTGCTGCTCCAGGCAGTGGTCTGTTAATGCTGCTGCTGCAGCAGCTGGGAAAATTGGATCATCTGGATCGGTTTCAGCAATGCCCACACCTGTGCATGCCCCATGCCCATTGCTCATTCAAATGTCCCCACGATGTGGTCCCCATCCCAGAGGCACAGGGTGCCTGCTTGTGTGCCCCCACCCAGCTCAGGTGGGTCCCCAGGTGTTTGCTGAGGGCTGGGGGCAGCAGCAACGGGGCTCCTCCTGAGGGGGCTCAGCTGAACATCTGTTTGCCATTGCTTTGGGTTGTTTATAGCATTTTGATACTCTCTTCTGCAACGCTTTATTTTAAAGGGCCTTGTGATGCTCCCATGCAGAGTGCATTGGAAGTGCAGCTTGCTCCTGGTTTATGCATTTCATCTTTGGTCACCTATAATTTGGGATCTTCCCTGGGCATGTGCCCCTCTGATGCAAGACCACATACGAGAGCATCACTCACAGCTCGTCACAAACTGGGATGTTCTGCTTTTCCCCTTGTTTTCCATGGGAAGGAATGTTTGGGCCAAACCAAACTTCGCCTTCTTTGATTTAAAGTAACAAATTACTTTAGAAGCCAGGCTGCAATTTCTCAACATGCAGCATGGGATTAAAGAAGCAAATCGAGCCAGTGCCACCCTCTGCAGTGCTCTGTACCTGTTTTTCAATCATGGGAATTCCACAAACACAGGACAGGGCTCAGGTAGTGTTGAGGTGAGGAGGAACAGAGGGGTGATGTGTTTTTTGCCCAGCAACCTCATCTGCTCTGGCTGTGCTGGATTTTCAGCTGAGGGGAGCTGTGAAGGATAATTACCATCATGGGTTACCTGAGATTACAGGGTTGCTTTCCAGCTAATGACACTAGGAGAACCAAGCTGTTGTTAATATTTAATCAGACTCCTGGCTTAACAATTGGATAAATGAGCTGTGTAATTACACAATTATAGAAGACATTTCAGGTAGGAACTGTGCTGTTATTAATAGTGAAGGTGAAAGCTGGTGAACATGCACCGTTCAGTCCCGTCAAGCATGTCATTAAAAAAGATCTTCAGCACGAGACTGCAACAACATGTCCTGTGAGATGGTAAACAAAGGTTTCAGCTGCTTTTCAGATAAAAATTCCAACTGGCCAAGAGGTTTCAATGTAAGAAAAATACCGGACCAGGTGTTTTGTTGATGTGGCAAGCTGTAATCAGGGGTAACGAGGGAACATTTAAATATACACACAGAGTATATAATGTCTTTATGACTTTGCTTTATGTATCATTTCTCTGCAGTCAGGCAATTATTTTCCCTAGGTTAATAATTTTAAATCTTATAGGAAATGAGAGGCACCTTTTAATTCAATGTAGTGTTTACCTGCCCAGTGGAACTTTTCTTTAAAATTAAATGTTGGCATATACCATGCACAAGGTGTTGTGTTTGACTGCAAAGTGCTGGTCAGAATTAAAATGCAGATCCTGTCTGTAATGATTTTATTAGCCTGTTCCTGTTAATCCTGTGCTTTATCTCTGATCCTCGAGGCCTTTTTTTTTTAAGGTTGAAACTGTTGTGACTATTCAATGTTCCACTACACTGACCAGTAACTGTAATTCTCTCTATTGAGTCAATTAGTGGGACACTGACTGTTAGCATCAGAATCAAAGAACTCATTGACCACCATGATTGCAGCAGTGATATGAATGAGAATAATGAAATCGAGTCTTAGAAATCCTTTCCACAATGAGATATTGTGAGGTGTTTATGTGTTTTCCAAATGTGAAATGGTAAAAAAAAGAAGCAGGTTTGTTGACAGATGCTATGGGCAACAGTCTTTTCATTCCCTCCTCTTCCCATCTAACATTCCTGAAAATATTGCAGTGATTCAGATCTGAATGGAAAGACATGGCTGAATTTCTGTGTCCAGTTCAAACTGTGACTAGATGCCACCACCTCTGGAGAGCATTTTGAGACCAGGGGAACAAATGTCCCGTTAAAGGCACTTTTTTCCCCCAGAGATGTGGACATTAAGAAGTCATGTAATTAGAAGTGGCATGCCTGCTCCCTGCTCCCCGAGAGCTGGTCCTGTGCCAGGGGCTGAGCTGCCCCCGCGCTGTCAGGTCCTCCCAGCATGTGCTCACACATCAGCTCCTCTGTAAGAGCAATTTGTTCTCAGTGAGCTCATGCTGAGAGAAGAGCAGAACCCTTCAATTATAGTGATGCAGAGCCAGCAGGAATAATTGGGAAAATAAGATTTACCTGTATGATACGCTGGCATGGAATTATAAAGGAGACATAAAGAAATGCACAAGCAGAATAATTTCTTGTAGAATGTTACCTCATGATCCAACCTGTTTCTCCATCTTCTTTCTTCTCTACCTCACCTTGAGTCTGCCAATCCTCTTACTGAAACTGGTCTCACTGAAATAATTTTCCTCTAGTCTGACTTTGTCATGCACCTTCCTGTGGATGCACCTCTGTAGCTCCCAGCCTCACTTCTGAGTTTTGTACAGCCAGTCCCTGCCCTCCCTCACTGTGCCAGTCCTCTCTTGCTTGTAAGTGATCCCCATGTCCTTGTGCTCCCCACATCATGCAGTGGGTGAGCAGCGGGCCCATGGGTTGGGTACAAGGGATTACAGTGAATGAGGTGACACCAGACCAGTGATCTGTCACTAGTGGGGTTCCACAGGGCTCCATCCTTGTTATGCTCTTCAACATCTTCATAAATGACTTGGACACAGGACTGGGAGTTTGCAGTTTACACAAAATTGCGAGGAGCTGTTGACTCCCTTTAAGGCAGGGAGGCCCTGCAGAGAGAGCTGCACAGATTAGAGGTTTGGGCACTCACACAACACATGAACCTCAACAAGGCAAAGTGCTGGATTCTGTTCCTGGGATGGGGCAACCCTGGATGTAGAGACTGGGCAAGGAGAGGATGGAGAGCAGCTCCTTGGCAAGGACCTGGTGGACAGAAAGTTGAGCCTGAGCCAGCAGTGCCCTGGGGCCAGGAGGGCCAACCCTGTCCTGGGGGGCATCAGGCACAGTGTGGCCAGCAGGGCAAGGGAGGGATTGTCCTGCTCTGCTCTGCTCTGGAACTGCCTCACCCTGAGTGCTGGGGGCAGGTCTGAGTGTAAGAAGGATACAAAACTGTCAGAAAGCATAAAAAGGAGAGCCACAAAGATGGAGCAGGGCCTTGAGGGGAAGCCGAGTGAGGAGCAGCTGAGAGCACTTGGTCTGTTCAGCATGGGGGAGAGGACACTGAGGGGAGATCTCACTGCACTTAAACTTCCTTGTGAGCGGAAGAGGAGGAACAGACACTGTTTTCTTCTCTCCTCTCTGATGACCAGTGACAGGATCCAAGGGAATGGCCTGAAGTTTTCAGAGGAGGTTTAGGTTGGACATTATAAAAAAGTCCTTTACCCAGATGACGATTGGGCATTGGAAAGCTCCCCAGGGAAGTTATCATAGCACCGAGCCTGTGAGAGCTCAGGAAGCTCTCAAGAAACCCTTGGACAATGCTGTCAGGCACAGGGTGTCATTCTTGGGGCTGTTCTGTGCCAGGCCAGGAGTTGGACTTTGATGATCCATCTGGGTCTATGATTTTGATTCCTTCTAGTCTTTCATTACATTGTCACCAAGAATATCTTTGATAAATACAGGGATTTGAAGCTCTCGTTCCTTTTCAAGACATGATTCCTGTATTTTGCTGTCCCCATAGGATGCCTCAGAATTACTGATGAAACATAGTTTAGAGACTGAGGAACTGTGAGCGGTTACATTAGAACATTGCACAGACAAACTCAAATACATTGAACCTGTTTGTTTGAGAACCCCCCTTCACAACAGCTCCATCCCATGAATTTTCCAGGCTGTATATTCTCCAAGGAAAGACCACTTTGGCTGTGAAGCCCTCCAAGCCTTTATATCCCCAGGTAAGCAGATTCAGGGTATGGAAATCAGCAGCGTGCAAGGATTTCCATTCCCACCCTGCAACCCATCCCACAACCCTCTGAGGGGCAGGAGCCCACGTGGTGAAACCCCTTTGGGATTTTTCAGTGAGGAGTAGGGAGGCTGCCTGGGTTTGTGCTGGGGTGGGCAGAGCTGCCTGTGAGGTGCTGCCTGCTGGCAGCATGGGCTGGGTAATGCAAACCTTCCTGTAACTGTGTCCGGTCTCCTCTCAGTGTCCTGCTTTGGGAAATGGTTTCATTATCTATAAAGCTTTTTATTGCATCATAACCCCTTAGTCAAGACACGATCTGTGCCCAGTGCTGCTGCAGCAGTTATGATAAAGGCCTTTGCTGTTGGCTTTGGGGGAAAGTCCAGGACTGACAGGGGACATTTCTAGCTAAGGCAAGCAAAATTCATTTGTTAATTAACATTTGTGGCACCTTGAAAACAGAAAATGCTGCATATTTACCTAAGTATTCTTCTAATGCCAAAGTGGCTTACATTTAAACTTTTTGAAGCCATAATGACTTGGTCTGTCAATTCCTGATCAATTCTATATATAAAACTAAAAATAAACCAGAAAAATATTGAGTCCTGTCATCTGAAGAAAACTCTTCTTTCTCCTGTATGTGGAGTGTTCCCTTTTCTACCTCTTTGAGGTCTGAAGTCCAGAAGACTGCAGAGTCAGTGATGATAAAGTACTTACAGCATGAATACATAAAAATCTACTTAATTAAAATATTAAAATATCAGCAATGTTTCAAGCATGCTGCTTTGAAGGTTTCTGCAGCTTTGGCTCATCAGTGATTGCAATTTATGCACTGTCTGGCTTTGCATGTTGCACTGGGCTACCTCCCCTTGTCCTCAGCTGAAGCATGGACCATGGCAACCTTTCCATCCTGTGCCTACCCTGGTGAGATGACACTCTGCAAGTGGAACATCCAGTGACAAGTGCTGCACACAGAGATACACGGATAAGCAATTCCCAAAGAAAGATGAACTGCTGTTATTGTGGAGCTTGGGAGCAAATTTAGCTTTCTGCCAAACTGGTACCTCTGTTTCTCCAGTCATCATCTGCAAAGGCAGCTTTCATGGAATTTGTAAAATCATTTTGTTACTGTCTTTTTCTTTGAAGAAAGTCAGTGTCACCCAGACCTCACAGAGCTCACAGCTGGATGCAGATGCTGGCTGCCCTGTTGGATCCCACTGAGTTAAATGTGTTTGTTTGCATTTAACCTACTTGAAGGGAGAGTCTCACAATGTACAATCTCACTGCAGAGCCAGGGGAACCCTTCCATGGGTTCATCCCACAGCCCCCAGAGTGGAATTCAGGGCACTTAATAAAGTTAGAGACACCAGCTATTCCTCTGTGTAACAACTACCAAAAGAAAGAAATAAACAGAGGCTGCACAGAATGTGGATAAAATTCAGGGCACATTCTAGCTTTTAATGAAACTCTAAATATCAAAAGTAAATCTGCTAATGTGGGTGACACAGTCAGTGGAGACTAACCAAAAGGCTTACTGAGCTTGCTTTGAAGGTTTGAATAAAGAAGGATTTCTTTGGATGCTTCTGGTCAATGGGCGCGTTAAGTGAAATGCAGTCACTGGAGTGCAGAGGAGCAGGAGGGCTGGGGAAGCCCAGGCATGGGCAGGGGAGGATGAGCAACGAGCTTGTATTTTGGCAGGGAGGTGACTGCAAGCCTGAACTCATTTCAGCATAAAGAGACAAGTGAAATAAGGCAGTGTTGGGTTCTGCATGATCCACTTACCTTTTATCTGTAGATTTTAATTTTTATTTGTAAAAGAATGGATGGATGTTTGTGGTTATGCAACATTTTTCTAATACTCCAACTGTGGAAAACAAACCACATCTGGCACATAAAATAACAATGAAGTTATCTGAAAGCTGTACTGTTCTTAAAAACAGCTACAAGTATGTGTTCAAATAACTTGCTGGAAAAGAACAGATCCAATTTGTCAGATGATAATTCATTAGCTTAGAAGGAGGGAAAAATTAGGCCAAGAGAAATATTGCACTTCAGGGAGTTCAAATAAAGAAGTTCCTTTCCACCAAACTTCTGTGGGCTTGCAAGGCATAAATTACACAAACAGCATTTAAAAACAGGAATGCAGAAATCAAAGAGCAAAATTAAAAGCTCTGTTCATGTTCCAGCCATGTAACAAGTGTGCAGCAGATGTCAGAGGCCTATGGTTAAGAAATCCTCTGGTCTGGATGCACAATTTCCAGTATGTCCTGCTGGCACACATCTGAAGGAAGGCTGTAACAAATGCACTGTCAGCTGTGCAAAATACACAGTCTGTGAGAGGGGGAAATAGTGCAAATCTGGCAATGATACTTTCCCTTGTATTTCTCTAACAAAGCTGTTATTTCATAGAATGAGGAGGCACCAGTGGCCTGAGGGCTGTCACAACCCATCCCTGTGAAGAACCTCTCCTTTCCCAGTTCCCCTCTCACACCAGTGCTGAGGTTTCCAGTGAAGCACAAGGTAACTCACTGCACCTTAGAATGACGCAGTTCGCCTTAACTGCTGCTGACATTTGGGTTCTGAGGATGTATCCTGCTTTCAGGTCCATTATACCCTATCTGGTTGAAAAGACCTGTGCTGCCAAAGGCAGAAAGAAATCATAAAAGTAAAAATAGCATATTGGAATAGTTTAGCTGAGGGAAATTGTCATAAGACTATACAGACTTATTTCTTTGGTTTTGTTATGTTTAAAGTGATTTCTAAGGCTGCAGCTTAATCATGTTCTTAAAATATGTCAGACTTTACATGTTAAGTGGTAGAAAACTACCCTGCCTCCTACACTCATAGCAGCAGCAGAAGCATGTTGTGATGACTATATAAAGCCCTTCCCACAACTGAGTTGTTCTTAAGTTAAATATTTTTATCTTCCAAACTGTAATAAAACATCAATCAATACCATACACAGATCTCAGATGAATGCAAGACTGAATGCACATTAAACGCTTTGCTGACAGCCCAGACCAGGGTTTCCCATGCAGGTTTTCAGGCTTAACACTGTTTAAACAAACTCTCCTTTACATCACATCCACAACTGCAGTGGACCTCACTGTGGGAGTAAATTGCACACCTGCTTAATCTGAGAGGGTTTAGATTAAATGTGAAGTGTCTCTGGGGGGTGCAGGGGATGGGCTGCCTCGGGAGAGGGAGGTGGCAGGGGAGATGCTGCATTCGAGCCCAACATGGAATCAAATTAACAAGGTCTGCTCTGTGTACTTTCCATTCCTCAGAAGAGCTGTGAGTCTGAGCTGATCCTGAGATGGGAAATGCTGTTTGTCAGCACCCTCCTTTTCCTGCTACTGAACAGATTAGGGAAAAGTACGTTCACATTCAAGTTTCCAATATGTTTATTATAAGAAAAGCACACAGGTTTTGGAGTTGAGCACTGCAACAGCAAAGCACAGGAAGGCAGGTGTAAAATGTACTGTTTCATGTTGGCAGCCACAGTTTAATTTTTGTGGCAGAGTGATAAATGATAGAAATTCACAACGTTCTCCCAACTCCCTTGAAGATGTATTCTATAGAATGGAAATAGAAGCACTGAATTATTAAGAATCATCCCATTTACATAAGAAAATTGTATGGTGTGATGTTAAATACACCATATTAAGAGGTCAATTAGCGACCTATTTTGAGTTAATGGAATTAGTTCTTTTTTTTTATTTTACATTTTAAATGCAATATTTCAAGGTGTAGTGGAGATCAAAGGTGTGGTGGGATAGCAAGTAGAGTAATCCAGTAAAAGGCTGTTAATGCTTGTGGAGTGGCTGAGAGCAATGCCAGCAGGTGAAATGGTGCAATGGGGCAAGGGCTGAGCAGGCAGTGACCTTTTCTTCCACCTACACTGGCTCCCCTGTGCATGGGAGTGAGAAATTCTATTTTTTAAAGCGTGTTCCCTATATACGAATAGACCATAAAAGAAGGGAAAACACTTGAGCTCTGGCTCCAAACACAATCCTCATTTCACTAAATCTTACAGCACTTCTTTAAATCCTATTTGGTTCAGTGGAAGCAGAATATAAAAAAATCCTGAGTGCAATATTGCAACTGGTCAAGGTACAATTCCTGCATTAGTCACTGAACAGTTGTTCAGATGCAGATTTGCCTTGGAATCAGCTCCAAGGGGAAATAGCTAGAAAGAGCTTCTCTACCCTTCAAAGGATTTGCTGCTCCTGTGATGCCCCTGGAATGTTAATGAAAATGGAAATTGGCCTTCTCTATGTTAGAAGAGAGAAGATGGCAGCAAAAGGGGAAGCCTCTGGACTGAACGAGTCCATAAATGAAGTACTTGGAGCCTTTGGACACCCAAGGACAGTTCTTGCCAACAACACCCAGGACCCTTGCTAACCCTCTCCTTCCACACTGCCCAAGCATACATCTATTGGCAATTGCACTGGTGACCTGGATTCAGCTGGAGTGGAAAGTGGAAAAAACCAATAGGATGGCTTTCCTGCAACTGGCAAATTCTTACCCATGTGGCATAAATTGCTGCCAAAATATACTACACTCTTCTTTTTTGCTGATAAGGTGCAGACTTAAATACTCAGCATGCTGTTAATGGTGCATGCATGCAGGAAGGCAGTTCTGTCCCCAGAGCTGCTACTTAGCTAAAGAAATGACACATCCAGTGCACAAAAGAGGACACATCACGCTGTCCAGAAGAGTCTGGTGGGAGTTCAGCTCACACACATCCCTATGCACAGACACTGCTGCTGCAGTGTCCCCACAGAAGGGACCAGACCCCTCTCCCAACAGCACTGCTCTACCAATGAGGTGTCATGGCCTAATTTCTATGTCAGACCAGGCACAAATTTCTCTTGATTCATCTTGTCTGGTCACAGCTCCAAAAAGTTTCCAAAAGTCTCTAAAATAGTTTGGTCAAGAATTTTTTGGGGTTTTTTTTGGTGATTTGTTCCCTGCAGAGCTGATTATTGGTACCAAACAGAGAAAACCACCATGTCCTAAGGACTCCAATGCTTGTATAATGATAATTTGGAAACTGTATTGGGCATAAGATTAAGAAAGTTGCATTTCCAGTTGGTTGAACCATGTAACTGGGTAGAACTCTTCTCTCTGCACCCATGGGACTAAAGGGTGGATGTCAATTTTAACATTAGGAGGGAAACTTTTCATCCAGTGCTTTGCCACAGAGCCCACATTGGTACCTCCTTCTACTGCAGCAGCCAGATCCTGGCACTGGAGAGATGTCAGCAACCAAGGCAGCTATCCCAGCTTGGGAACATGAGCCACTCACTTTCCTGTAAGCTGGGCCACAAGACCACTCATTTCCTGGCACTTCATGACTCTTGATCTTGTTCCACAGATTTTTCCTTTACAAACAACAGGGGGAAAGCTGTGGAAAACAGAAAGGAGAAATAGGTCACACTAGAAATTCTGAAACCTCAGCAAATCTCTTGTTTAAAGTGATTAATTCAGTGACCTCTGACCACAAGGCAGACCTTCAATTTGCCAGCAGAGGATAAAAGAGTCAAGATCTGAATTAGTAAAAAGGGAATGAAGGGTGAGTTAATCCAGTAACTGTGGAGGAACACTGGAAATAAAAATACTTAACATATATGCCTCTTCACTTTAGTCCTTTTATTGCATGCAGTTTATTTCTGGATATGATGGAACATCAAGTACATTTATATTCTTTTTGATCTCTACTGTTTGATCCAGATCCAGCCAGTGGAGCAGACTGATGCTCTTAATGCTATTAGCAGCACAGTCTGCATTTATTTATTTTTTGGAATAGAAACTGTGAAGGTGCTTGTAAAACTGTACAGGGTTAAAAGAGAATTAGGTACTCCAGTAGATGTTAAAATTTCCAGCTTTCTTTGCTGAGGTTTTGTGTCCTAAAATATATATATATATATTTTTTTTTTTGTAATGGAAAGAAACAAACTGGTTAGTGACATTGAACACTTTTGCCTGAGTTCCCTACAAAACTCCCACACAGAATATAATCTTTCATCTATAGTTATAAGCCTGTAAGCTGCTTATACTATTTTTAGTCTAAATTCACCTTTCATTTGGTAAGTCTCCAGAAATCCAGACCAAATTTGCACTTGGAAATTTCCTAGTCATTTCCAGTTAACACCATTAAAAAGTGAGAAAGGAGTCTTGCAGTAAATTGTCTCAGCAATGCACATATTTTTGCAGCTGGCGAGTAAGCAGACACCTCAGCATCTCCTTTGTATGATAGCTTAATTGTACTATTTCCCCCCAGTAGAAAGGAAGACTTGTGGGAAGCTCATTTTGAAAATGCTACTGCCCAGCAATGCCAATGCATGAAGACTTCCCCATAATTGCCAGTAGCTGGCACTTTAAAATGGGAGAAAGAGTCCTTGGAGTGAGATAAAATGCCCAAGTGGCACCTCCTGTAGTCCATTACTTAGTTAAGGCTCAATCACCAAAGGTGCACATATTGCTTGAATGATTTTCCATTTTTGTGTGTGGTTTAGGTTCCATTTGACACCAAAATATCAGCTTATTACCGATGATTTGATTTTATTGTAAGAATAAATGAAGAGGTGAAGATGAAATGTATAATAAAACCCTGTCTTCCCACCATCATAAATGTTTTAAGATTCAGCCAATAATGTATTAGACTTCAGTCTTTTCCTCAACTAGAAAAACACTTCTTAAAGTGTGTATTAACTCTTATTTCTTAAGTGTTGGGATTTTATGGTTCTCAAAAAGGAGTCCTGAGAGAACCATTAACTCTGTTTATGTCCGCACAGCAAAACTGCCATTTGAGTTGTCTTTGATTAAATCATTATCTTCTTTTTTTAATGCTTTGTTCTTTCTGGAGACATAAGAAGCCATTAGTAGCAGAGATGAAGCTGTTGAAAGTCCAAGAGACAAAAATGGGAGATTATTTATATTCAACTGTCCAGTAAAAGATTAGAAATATGAATCATTATTTTATAATATTATAATAAAGGATGAGGTAAAGTTTTGGCTTTTGACAGGTACAGTGTGATAAAACCAGAACTGCCTATAATTAATATTTATTATTATTTACTGACCATGCTAAAGTGCATACTGATTTACAGGAAAATACACAGAGCTCTCCATACAGGAAATTTATATAATAAAATTAATTATGACAAAGCTGATGATGACAAGGAGGGTCCACATGCCTACCTCACTTCCCAAGCACAAGCCTTGCAACTTCATGGGGGGCAAAATTTTCTCACCTTGTGCTAATTAAGCCTATTGGTGATTTAGTGTTTGCTCTGCTAGATATGGATCATCAGCTACATTTTAATGCTATTGCATTACAGCTGGAAAAAATAATCTGCTTAAACTGAGAAAAAGATGCCAATATTAGGTGTAATATACAACATTCTCCAGATGCAGTAGCAGGAATTACACTGACAATAGCTGCAAATTTGAGTAGCAGAAAAACATTGACTCTATCAATCACAACAGAGTCATAGTGGCAGTTAAAATTTATGATGTCAACCTTCTAATATAGACCTTTTACTGAAATCAAATATTGAAACAATACTGATTTATTGGGGAAGGCTCATGAAGGCTTTAATGAGAGCATCTTCCTTATTGAATGGCTGCTTGGAACAATACTGTTCCAGTATTGCAGGACCTTCAGTAGTTACAGCCCTTGCACATTGTCACTGCTAGAATTTTAAATGGAATTTTGAAAAGTTTAGGTTTTCCTCCATAAAGGATATGAGACTGCTGATGTTATAATATTAGTTTTGTGGTCTTAAAATTAATAGTAAAAATTACAGGTAAGAGGCATAGAAGGTCCATTGATGTCTAAAATGTGTGGTGTTTAGGACCAAATTTAGCATGAAAAAACTGGGGGAAAAATTATTCTAACAATAAAGAAGCCTTTACTTGTTTTTGCCAGTGATAGAATCACTGATGTCAGTCACTGCATGGGGCTCTATTCCCCTTCATATCCTTAATGAAGGAACAAAAGTCAAAATACCAAAGCCAAAATAAGCAAATGTCCTTTTCCTTCCTTAAAAACCGTCCACCTCCAGAAAGCCCATGATCAGTGAAGACCACTGCCTGCCATGCAGGTCACTTTTCCCTGGCCATATCCCAGACTGGCTGTTTGAATCCACGGGTGGTTTCTGGCCAGCTCACACCTTGGCACGGCCCAGGACCAAGGAACAGCCTACAGGAAGGGCAGGCGACTGCAGGAGGACAGTAGGACACAAAGCCCCAAGCCTTGTGCTTGGAAGATTGTTTTTAAAGGAAGGTCTACCGGGATCAAGGACTGAAATCTTTCACCATTTCTCCCATTCATTACAGGCACAGCAATCATGTGGCAGCAGACTGGATCTTTTTATGCTTGGCACATAAGTAGAGATATTGCCCCAGTTCCTGGTCCCCATCTCAGATTTGAAGTATTTCTTCATGATTCCTCTCCTACCTTTAAAAAGGTTGTGGCCAATCCCATTTTCTGGATGTTGGCTGTTGCTCTGTGTGAAATGTGATGCTACCTTTGTAAGTAGATGAGCCATAGTTAATGACTCCTTGCAAAACTGGGGCAACATGCAGGTGTCAGTGGCATAATCTGCATTTAACAGCTACAGGGGTCAAAGCTGCAAGGGAAGCTGGAAGGGCATGTGTGAAGGACATGGAGAAACATGTAACTGAGAGTAAACTTCAGGAATTCCTTCTTTATCAGCCTTAAAATTAGTTGTTGGATCAGGCACTACTCTCCAATATGGCTTTCACATTCTTCATAAATACACACATTTTCCAACTGATAAGCCAGTAATTTGTCTTCTAAGATTTGAGCCCAAGTTTAGGCAGTGTGACTTGGGGATTGAGGTGGATTGATTCCTCCTTGTCAGCAGTATTTACAAAACTGACTTTGGTTTCAAGGCACACACCTAGTAACAGCAAAGTCAAAGGGTGGTCATAGCTAGGAAAAAAGTGTTTCACATTTCAGTGCTGTAAGTACTTCTATTTTAGTTATATTATACCTTAGTTTGTTTTTTCAAATTCCCTTTATGTTAATATAAAAAGGAATTCAAGCTGAAATAGTTACCATCTGTCTGAAAGAGGGCAGGAAAACGTGGTTACTAAAGAATGTTTAAAGTGTGGAGCAAAATACAGTCCTGCTAATGGTAAAATTTCTGTCATTAACATTAAAGATTAAAGGCTATAATTTACAGGAAAATATATTGCATGGCTTATCACATTTTTAATGAAGGGTTCAGAATTATAGCAGGCAAGTGCTGAGAAGAAAAATGAACCTCTTGGATTTTATTTGCTCTCTTGGGACACTATCCTATCATGATTGTAGCCTGTAAGATCAGCCAAATGAACACTAGGCAGTAAGTCAGCAGCCCCCAAAAGGTTACCAGAGCCTCTTCCTAATGTTACAGCAGTGATTTGAAAAATTAGCTCGCATTAACATTTCACCTTTTGGTGGATGGTTCAAATATAGTGTGGGTTGGTAGTGCCTGAGAATGGTTCCTATGAGTTTAATGGTGTTTTGGTGGTTTGTGCAATGCCAGTGGGTGGTCCCATGCTGTGCCCCAGGGAAGGTGTGTCTGCACAAAGAAAAACCCCAATAACTTGCCTCAATTGGTGCTAATTGGAAACCTCCCTGGCAATTTCAGCAGGGACTTCCCTCCCTGGGGGCTTAGACACTGAACAAGCTGCTACAGACCACGACTGCAGCAGAAGCTGCTCTTGGACACTCTGGCTTCATCAGCAAGACTTTGAGTATCTGAAGTTTTAATTAAAGTAGCTTTGCCCATCTTTTGTGCTGAGTCTTCCCAGGACCTGCTCTAGCTTTGGCCCCTTCACCCTTTCCTTCCCCACATTCCCTAGATCCTCCCAAGGATGCTTCCTAACTCCTCATTCCCTCACCATAGGACTGACTGGACTTACATGTGTGTGTCTTACTGGACTAAGTCTGGGGACCAGGCCTGGCCCTGTTCAATTAGGGTCTGCTCTCTTCAGTGGGGCGTAGGTGACTTTTGTCCTAGAGTCATTGGCAATTAACCCATTCATCCCTGCCTTTGTGTACTTGATCCACCTCCAGACCGTGCCCCTTGCCCACTGCCCCAAACCAAGATCCACAGTGTACATGAGGTGAGAGACTGCAACCAAGTGTTTGCCATAAGGTAACAGGCATGGTGTCATGGTTTGGGAATGGTATTCCCCAATTTATTCCGCTCACTAAAAAGCCCATGAGCCACTCCCCTTGCCCCCTCAGATGGGAAGCCTAAAAGGCAGAGATTACTGGTTGAGATAAGAACAATTTACTGGAAACAGCAATGAGATAAGAAAACCAACAATGGTGGACAATGCTGCCATGATTTTATGACCAGAAGCCACCCCCTTCTTTTTGGAAGCCAGATTTCCTTTCCCCTGGCCCTGGCAAGGATGTGAGGTGGTATCAAATAACATTGAGGTTATGATCCAAACTAGGACACATGAAATGGCCCAAGAGCATGGAGGTCTGGCCAGCTGATGGCCAGAAACAGAAGGTACAGTGCACTCCCTAAGGTTCACCATGATGACTAAGACAATATCAGCACAACCCCAGGACGTCCTGGTTCCCTGTGTGCCTTCAAACCTTGTACCAATGGTAAATATTTGTCACATGCACAAACACAGCTCTCTGCAAATCCTGCTTGTTTTATGAGAAAAATCCTTTACTTGGTCTAACAAACTACTCCCCTTCCCCCTCTGCGGTATTTTGCAGCTAGAAAAAATTGTCAGGCTCTGGCCATGTGTATTTCTTGGGTGAGAGAGAAAGCAATCAGCACTCATGATTTTTTTCTTTCTTTCTTTCTTGGGTAAATAGTTCTGGTTAAATCAACCTAAGCAAGGTGATTTGCAGTATGGATTTTTCCCATCTAAGTTATTAGAATAAGTTCAGTCAGCACATTCAATCCTAGTCTCTAGTGGTCCATAAATTTAGTGCAACACTCAACTCTCCTTCAGTTTTTTTGGTGTATACTTGAGTTTTTCTTGGCACAGAAAGAAGTGGCAGGTGGAGTGATCAGAGACTTTTTTCCTGTCAAAGTGAGATTAAGGGTTTTTTTTAGGTTCCTTTGTTCTGTAAAAGCCCTGGTCTAATTCACTACAAGCTATCTACAACTGAGAATGCTATTTCTTTACTAATTTATGTGTTTGGTTTAAAGCTGTTCACCAATCTCAGTGGATTTTCTCTGTTTATAGTAGGCTTCTAAGAATTTTTTACCAAAGGGTTTTATGGACAAGAAGGGAAGGTTTTACTGGGATTTCTTTATTTTTGCATTACACTATCAAAGGCAAACAGTTTCTTCTTTCTTTGCCTTAATAACTTATCTCAGCAAGAGAAAGTAGGACACCCAGGCTAGCTTGAGGCAATGGAAACCCACTGGCATCTGCTCAGGACAGCACTGATTGACTTGAGCCAGGGCTAAGCTGGGTATGTAAAAGTTAAAATCCCCAGAGTGAGTGAGCAAGTGTGCTTGGGAAGGAGAAACAGGAGAAAGAGGATTTGCAATGAGCTGTCTTCTCCAGGAATATACTAAATAGAATTCACCTGGCAAAGAAAATCGGAGAAGGCATGCAGCTTTCCTGGCAGGTGCAGAGGCAGCCTGTGACATAATTTAATGGTATTTTAAAGGGCAAGCACTAGAAACAAATGGGAGTGCACTGGGATGAATTAGATGGATTAAGATTCAATGTGATAACCTAATGACCTCAGGAATAACTAATGACCTACCCTAACAGAAATGTCTGCTGGGTAGGGAACAAGGCAAACCTGTTCACTTTAATGATTTTGCTGGCACTGAAACCCCTCATTTGGGACATTCAGCAGGAACAGTTTATAAAAAGTATTGGCTGAAGTCCTCAATTTGTGCAAATTGTCTTGGTGCCTTTGGCATTGGATGTGTGACCCTCTGCCCTGCTGAAGCATCTGCCTCATTCTGGTAACAAGACAGAAATCAATGCAAGCCTAAATGTGAATGATATATTGATGGCTGCTGAGACACTCTGGTTTATAGAAATGCTTTCATAGTACCAGGAACAGGACAGCTTTAATTTACACCCAGAGGTGCTAGGCACTACCCCACATGTTTTATGTGTGAAGAAGTGACAGCAATGGTTAAAACATCTAAAAAGGTGACTGTGGTGTACAGGCATTGGTTTGGCAACCAGCAACACTCCCTTCCCCTGTAAAAGTGAAGCATTGCTCCTGTGACATTTGGAATAAGAAAGGAATGATAGTGTACCCAAAACTCTCCTTAAAATTAGCACTTTGCCTCAACTTCTTTTCAGTCTGATAATTATTTTCACTGCATCAGTTCAACAGGAAAATTATCATGATCTTGGCTGAACAAACTAAAAAATCTCCTGGTGAATCAATTAAGAGATTGTGTAGAACATTGCAATTAATTTGTTTAATTGAAGTCCCTATTTCTTAGCAGTGGCAGGCTGATTTAGTGCCTTGAAGGACACAGACACTCTTCAGAAATGAAGAGAATGCGCTGGTCACTGGAATGGAAATCCCCTTTCTGCAGCCATTTATGAGATGAGAACACTGAGGCAAGTGTCCATAAATCTCATCTTGGCCACTTGACTTGTCAGCAAGTGAGAGCTACAGAGAGCCACCTGAAGGCCTCAGTCTGTTAACTCTGCAGTGCATTCAGGGCAGCTCTGGGTGCCCTGTCTGGGGAGAACATGCACATCTGCAAATTCACGCTGCATGGTGTATGGATACATGACCTGACTCTCAGCTTTCCATGGGATTACAGCAGCTCTGAGAAGGCTTTGAGAAGCAGTAGACAGCACCACTCCCAAAGGACCATGTACATATTCCAAATTCAGGTGGGACGGAGTGAGATCAGTTCCCCTCTTTTCTTATGTTCTTGCCATGTATATGTTCTGTATCAGCAGTGGCTCATATTCCCTTGCACAACTTGTTCTTTCTCATTGCAAAAGGTGTTACTGAGCAATGAAGAGCTGCACAGCCATGAAGCCCTTGAGGGTGAAACAGCACACACATGTAGGTGTGGGTGTGTGTGTGGCCAGCTGGCTGCAAAGAGTTACTGTGTGCAGCACACGCAATTTAACCCAGTTGGAAGTTCAGAGCCTGACCTTCACAATGGCTACATAAAAATGCTTCCCATGATCAAACTCAGCTCATGATTTCATCTGTGGCACCTCTGGGCACTGCCCTGGGTGTGGAAGATGTCTCTGTCCCACGGCAAGGCCCTGGGGGACGCTGCACTCCAACAGCTGTTATCAGCTCCATTAATTGCTAACAGGTATGCTAGAAAGCATCCAAATTGTAATCAGACTGAAATAGAGTTACAAAGATATCTGATCTGGGAATTTAGTCCAAAGCTTTTCTTTTCCATGATGGTTTTCATTTCCTGTAATTTAGAGCTGGAAGCATTTATGGAATATCACATGGTTTTAGTTTACACAGGAAATCAGCTGCAGTTGTGGGAAGATACTGACTTAGGGGTTTTAGGGTTTGTTTTGTTGGTTTTTTTAAGAAATGAAGATTGCTTCAGAAGAAAACATTGCAGACTTCTACCTCTGCTGTTTGAGGCCTGTGTTCTGCAAAGCTATCTGTGATTATATAGGAACAAGCAGTTTATTTCTGTTACATGATGATCACTTAATGTGAATGGAGCAATACATGCCTTTCCTTTTTAGAATGAAGAGATAAACCAAATTCAGGACAAGATATGGAGGAGGGTGAAGGAAAAGGATGCTAGGCAGCTGCAGCAAGAAAAACCTTTGAAGCAGAAAGTATCAAATAGAAGGTCAAGATGACCAAAAGACATTAAAATGGGAAAGGATGGTTAGTTTTCCTGAGTCAGAGCCTGCCCATTTAATTACTGTCTGTGTGACTCCTGAGGAGGGGATGTGGAATAACACTGCATGATGCTGCACCACCCAGACCATGCCACAACAGCCTTCTCCACACCTGGGTGTGAAAAACTAGTTCTCCCAATGGTGCTTCTCAGTCCAAAAGAGAAGATATGCTTCTCTTACAGACTGAGGTGAAGAGCTGAATTTTCAGTGTAGAAAGGGAAAAATCCCTTTTGAACTGCATTTCCACTGGCAACACTTCTTCTCAACAAACTACTCCTCTGAAAGTGCCAGCAGAGCAGCTTGGTGTGCTCTGGCTAGAAGGCCTGGGCAGGGTGGGCTGACATCCCTCAGGAGGCAGGCTGTGAAATGCCAGTTGGGAAATATCAAAGTGTAAGAAAGATGTCAGGAAGGGGGGTGAAAGCCAGCAAAGTGCAATAAAAATCCATCTCTTCCCAAAGGCAGCCCTGTCTGCTCCATGGGTCCCTTTGGTGCCAGAGCAAAGGGAGAGGGCAGACTGAGAAGAAAGAGATGGACCGTGTAAGTCAATAGTGACTAATGAACCATGTTGGAAATGCTGTCACAAGCAAAGGGCTGGATTTGCAGGACAGCAAGAGCCGAGCAGTGCTGGCTGCTTGCTTTTAGCACACAGAGGTACATTATGATTTTAAATGAATCCAGAACAGCTGAGGCATTTGTGGACTAAAAGCCAACATAACCATGACCATCTTAATCATCCGCTTGTAAAATGAGCAGCCATATGCATGAAATCAGCCCATACATTTTATGGAATATCTGTTGTATGCTGGACAAGTACTTGGACCGAGGTTTATTTTCTCAGGATTTCAACTCCTGAAATATTCACTATGTAACCTTTCTCTTCATAAAACCAGAACTCAGAGAGGGGAGGGGGAACTCCCCTAAGCTGTGCACTGCATGGCACTGCCTCTCACGTCGCTGCATTTGAGTGTGCTATTGTGGATGCTATAAACAAGGATTCCTTTACCATCTTGCATGAACAGCCCTTGCCATGACAAAGAAAGAGGCATTTAAACAAAGGTGACATGGCTTACAATATTTCTTAGTGAGATATCAAAACATTCATGGGGACAGTATTTCTTTGCTACACTTCTCAAAAGGCTGAGGTTAATCAAAAGGAACCTATTCCTTGTCTGAAGCAAAATCTTATCCCAAGATGTCTGGTCCTTAATCCCCAGAAAGGAATATTGTATTTCCTTACTGATTACTTCTCAGCCAGTTCAACATCAGAGGCATTGTTATGCTGCATTAGGACTGCTCAGGGCAGCAAAGCTCCTCCTCGACCCTACCTCTCCTGGGCTCTGCCTTTGCAATGTTTTATGCATGCTTTCAGCCATCTGCACCAGAGTAATTCCTCAGCCCTCAGCAAAACCATCATGTACATACTCTTGCACATGCATTGGTGTTTGCAGGACTGTATTTTATGTTGTGCTTTATGTTGCATCATATCCTGTAATGTATTACATTGTCACTGGCTTACATTTTATACCTTTCTTCAGCTCCTGGAGCAAACAGGATGGTTCATGATGGCCAGAGAGTATTACTTGTGCTCATGGTCTCATTTTGGACTTTTCCACTCATTTCTCTTTAATCTTGTTCTATTCTGATTCTTCAGTATTTCTGAAGGCTTCAGGCTCATTGTGCCCTCTGCTCCTCTCTGAGATCTGTATAAAAGCACCGGTGAGAATTCCACATTGTCTCCGTTGCTGTGTTGATAGCTACCGGCTATAAGCAAGACAGCCCTAGAGGTCTGCACAAGATGGAGGCCAGGGTGGTGAGTGGGAGGTCATAGTGAGGTGGGGTCAGTCTCTTCTCCCAGGTAAGAAGTGACAGAATGAGAAGAAATGTCCTCAAGTTGTCCCAGAGAAGGTTTACATTAGATATTAGGAGATTTTTTTTCACAGAAAGTTTTGTAACACATTGGAACAGACTGCTTAGAGAAGTGGTGGAACACATCCAAGGCAGTGTTCAAACAACATGCAGATATTGCACTTTAGGATGTGGTTCAGTGGTGAGCCTGGTGGTGGTCCCATGTTGATGGTTGGATGCGATGGTCTTACAGTTCTCTTCCCACCTTACTGCTTCCATGATTCAGTGCTTCAGATGTGGGCAAAAGAGAGAAAGAAAGAATGAAAGAATATTTAGGCAGGAAAGTCAGTCTGTCTTCTTTATGGTTTTTGGCTGAAAACCCAGAGCACTCCCCAGTGCTGCAGTTTTGCTAGTTGTCTTCTGGAGCACATGAAAATCTCTGCTTCCAGCTGTATGGAACCATAAGTTATTTTCCCATGACTGCAAAGGATGAAGTGAAGGAGGTTGGAGTTTTCTGATTACTTTCCTGAACTGCCTGTGAAGTGGTCCAAAAGCATGCACAGCCCAGATCTGGGACAAGCAGGATTCTCTCACTGTGAAGGAAGGTCAGCCCAGCAAGTGTGGTCCTGAGGGAGGAATGACGCAAAATGCAGTCTACAGCATCCCATGAATTGTACTGGAAGGGAAATGTAGCCAGAGGGGAGCTCACACTGCCTGTGTGGGAGAAGATGGGATTCAGCATCAGTTATTTGGAGAAAGGGTTGTTTTTGTCACAGAAGCTCTGAGCAGCTATCTACATGGGAACAGGACTAGGGGAGCAGGCTGATTTAGGACAACAGGTGCTGACTTTGGTAATCAGGAGAGGAATGATTTCAGACTTGTGGATGGTGAAGGCAGGCAGCCAGGAGGGCAAGG
The DNA here is from genome assembly GCF_047830755.1 of Zonotrichia albicollis. NCBI lineage: Eukaryota > Metazoa > Chordata > Aves > Passeriformes > Passerellidae > Zonotrichia > Zonotrichia albicollis. The sequence goes on from NC_133819.1 coordinate 15,211,318, forward strand.
AAGCCCTTTCACACACCTGCCCTTTCCAGAGGAGAGCTCTTTCCTCTTAGGGAGGTCAGCAAAAAAAAAAAAAAAAAAAAAATATCCTGCTGAAATAAAATATTTGCTTTTTGGCAAAAAGCAGAAAATTATTTGATCAAGAGAGAGAAGAGCTGACCCAGATATTATCTAACTTAACTATTGGGGGATTTTTTGAGATGTTGGGACCTCCAGAGCATCCCTGACTGAACTTTTGTGCTGGATACATGCTTGCAGCAGCAGCTGCCTGCAGCACTGGGTATTCCTTGACTGCAACAGCCCAGTGAAGAGCCTGGGGACAGAGGCTCTGGACATACATTGAATGCTGGGGAGCAGGACATGTACCCAGGATGGAGATCAATATTATTTTGTGGCTGATCTCAACTTCAGTTTTTCTTCATCTAAGGGAGATTTCATGGATGCTGCAAATAAAGATAGACTCATGGGAAGTTTAATCACAACTTCTAAAACATGAATTAGCTCCCACTTTGGTTCTCTTTTCCTCTTCTCTCGAGATCAACCTGAAAGCTGGAACCAGCAGTACAGGCAGGACCTCTGTGCTCTTGCCTCTTCAGGTTCTTTCAGAGCAACTTATCTTAAAATAGTCTGCGTGCAAACAGTGTCTGTTGGAACATGATGAATTTGTGCAGATGTATTTACCATCCTGAACTAGATTTTAAACAAATTGACATTTTAATATGCATTTATTCCTGTCGCATTAGAAGAACCTGCTGGTATTTTGCCAGAATGTGATATATAATGATGCTGTTTAGCAGCAACTCTGTCATTTGCTGTTGTTGACAGTAAAATAAATTAACATAATAAACATAATTTGTTCAAAAACAGCTAAGTAAAAACAGATGGTTAAAATATTTTGGCAGGACCCGTTAGCCCAGGTTTGCATGTGTGTTTAGACATTAGTTCTGTTTGCAACATATGTTACATATTTTCTTGATCCCATTTGATATGCAAATACACACCCTCTTCCACAGTTGTGTAAACAGGTCCTTTGCAGTGTGAGAGATGGGGAGGGTGGGGGGAATGAGAGGTTTTTCCTTTTTTTCTGTGTCAGGACCAACTCTCAGCTACGTCAGTGGGAGAGGAAAGTAGCCATAGTACTGTAAGAAACAAACAGGACAGAAGGTGGAGCATAACAACATATTTGTGTACTGACACAATGGCTCTATTAGTGGCTCCTGAGACCTCCTTGTGTAAGATGCTGCTTTGTTGCTTGTGCTCCTGACCCCGCCAGAACGTGCTGTCCCCACCGGGCTCCACAGCCTCCTGTTTACCTAATTCTCACTGCACTGGCCTGAACCCCCGCAGGATTAATGGTCACATCTAGTCCTATCCTTCCCTCCCTCCTGTTTGTAAGGGCAAATGTGGAAAGAAAAAAAAAAGAGGGAGAAAGCAAGCTGCTCTTTTAAAGAGAACCTGGCATTGGAATGGAACAAGCTGGGATGAAGTTCATCTTTTTAACTATTTCTAAACTGTGGCTGGACTGCTATAGGAATGTGAATACTAAGAAATTCTTGTTAAGAATTGTTGTTGTTACTGTTCATGTTTAACATTTATATTATGTTAATGTTTGCTCCTAAAGGTTACATGTCTGTGAGTAATTTTCAAGGTATAGGAACATGGTTTAGTGGTTGACTTGGCAGTGTTGAATTAACAGTTGGACTCAGTGATCATAGGGTTTTTTTCCAACCTAAATGATTTCATGATTCTATAGAAATTAAAGTAATCTTTGTGTTGCAAGAGGAACTAAGGACATCATACCTATAACCAGCGGTATATTTTATATAAATTGTATTTACATGTGCATGTGTACTTATTGTGCCTGTAAGGTGCACTTTTAAACCACAGCTCCAGAACAGAAGCAGCACGGAACACACAGGAAAAACAGGGACCATCCATGCCTCTCAGTGCCCAGCTGCTTCTGGAGAGCCTCGAGCCAGGAGGCAAAGGTGACCTTCAGTGCCCTCCTCAGAGAGCCCAGCACGTGCTCATACCAGACTGCACAAGCCACACGAGGTGAGCTTTGTTAATCTGTGGACTAGAGAAAGAGATGGCAGGGCAGGAAGTGCCAGTGGTGTGAGCTCTCTCCTGAAAGCCAGGAGAAAACTGTGCACACTTTGGGGTTTAGTGCATATGCACACCTCAATGCTAAGTGGCCTCAAGTTGTCCATCTCCCCAGTTTAGTTATCCTCTTTCTCACACACCTCACACTTCCAGAGGGAGAATGGCTGTTCATATCCCCATCTCTGCTCATTATCTCTCACACCTTCTGTATCCCTCTGGAGATCTTCCTCTACCCATCCCCTCCAAACTCCAGAAAATGTCAGTGTCTGTTTTTCTCTCCCCACACTGGCAGCTATCCCCTCCTGCCCCACATCCCTGCTGGCTGCTGCACTTTCCAGCACCCTGGGGAGGGTCTGGGACAGCTTTGTGCCCCCAGGGCAGAAGGGCATGAGGGAGAGTGGGAATAATGCCATTACCTCACATACTGTTCATGCTGCACCTTAAAGCAGTGAATTACAGCATCCACATCATAAGTGCCCAGGGCCTCATCATGCAGGGATGTCCAGGAAGCATGGGATGCTCTCCAGGGAGGTGTGCAGTCCATTATTGCAGAAATACGTGGCACAAGGGAGCATTTCCAGAAGGTCCTCAAAATGTCACTGTCCCTTCCTTGCCTGGCTCTACAACATATCTAATATAAAATATTATTTGTGAAACTTCCTTTTAATTGCTATTTAATGGCTCCTAATATATTTTGAATAGGCATCTGCAAGTTCATTTTGACATTTATTAGAAGCCATTAGATATCCATTTAATGGTGATTTTATGACAAATGTCTGACATAGTTAAAAATGTCATGGTTGATAAATTATAATGTGATGTGCTTTTGAGCATCAGGAAATTAGGCTGTTTCCAAATGTGACTGTTTTTGATGTTGTAAATTAAATTTTATTTCTAAGTGAATTATGTTTGTGGGGTCTGAAAGTGAAGATAATCAGAAGTTGAAGAGGTCATGGGGAAGCAGATTCTGATGACAGAAAGTGTGGTCAGTCAAGTCAGTGCAAGTCCTGATCACTTGATTTGGGTAAAGGAAGATGATATTTGGAATAACTTGCTTTTTAGAGGAATTACTTGATCTTTCTTACCAGGGTTCTAGCAGGGACTTCCCCCTGCATTATTCTGTTTATTTGTTTATCAATTTTATTATTGTCTCATAAAACATCACTCATTCTGGACCATCACCCCTTGCACCAAAGACAGAACAAGTGTTTGTCTTGTCCAGGCAGTTTACAGTACAGGCAGGCCTGGGTCTGAGGGAACTGATAGAGAATTTGCATTATAAACAGCAAAGAGTACTTTTTAGAAGGCTGCTCCTTGGCACCATGGCAGAAGAGATTTTTACACTCGACTGACAAATGTTTATGGGAGGATGAGATAGTGAGTGGTAGAAGAAAGATCTGTGCAAATGAACAGTGAGTGATACAGGCTGCCAGGAGAGCACTAAGCTACAGGGTTAAGGCAGATCATGGCTGTGGTTACCAAAGGAAATCTCTGTCTCAAGTTGCATGGAATTCCCACATTCACAAGAATATGTGCACAAAGCAGAGGAGCAGAACCATAGGTATATCTTAGATTTCAAAGTGAGTACAAAACATGCAGATGTGGGAAGAGATGCTTTCTCACAGAGAGTCTCTGGCTTTAAGGAGAGAAAAATTGCTAAGACCACTCTGCATGCCCTGATGAAAAGCAGGACTTTTTGGAGATGAAGATCCAAGTCAAAGGACATGGTGACAGGCAAGGTCACCTCAGTCTCCAGAGGCAATAAAGAATCTGGTTATGGTGGAGGAGAGGGTGTCTTTGGAATTTGTGGTGTTTGGGATCAAAAACATGAAGCAGACCTGGGCTCTGATGCAACTCTGGGGTCTCCTGGCCTCCCCCACCTCCTAAAGTAGAGTCAAATGCTGACAATCCTGAACTACTCTGCTGCTGGAGGGCTGAACCATCTCTGTCTGATGGCCTTGTGCTTAAGGCACTCATCCTGTCTGTCTAGTGATTGTGCCCATTGCCAAGTTCATTGCACCCTCATGCAGTGGCACAGGTACCATGAAGAGCTGCCTAAAAGAAGCACCTGGGAGCTGACAGATTACATTTCACAGTCTGTGTTTGGGAGGAATGAAGAATATCCTGAAAAGAGACTCATCTGGGGGCCAAACTCCTTGGAGAGCTTAATTTTTGTCTGGCATGGTCCAACAGATTTAGAGCCTGGTAGGACTGCCAGGCATATCTGAGTGAGTAAAAATGCTGATGGTGTGACAGCATCTGGTTTGTCACCTGTGTCTGCAGCCACCTGGGGATGCTGGATATGGTCCTGGGGAGCTTTGCCTTGTTGAAGGCCATGGCACATCTTCAGTGGTGTCTGTTTGTGTCTGCCAGATGAAGGCAGCTTTTCACAATGCCACCATCATACCATGGTCTGTCTGACAGCTCTGCTAAAAAGAATACATTGTATTTCTATCACTACAGAGCATGCCATGGCTTCCATTGGGACATCAGGCATGGCTTCATTTAATTCCTCATGTGTGGCTGAAGGCAGTGGTCATAACACTTTGCAAGGCAGGCAGGAAGAACAGGATGTGGCATCCACTGTTCCTAAATCAGGCATGCTGCCTGCTCCTGCACTGCTCGCTCCTCACTGCTCCTAAAGGATGCAGCCCTGCAGTGATTTGGGGTGAGGGGGCTCATCAGGTCCTTCCCTGCACTGTGGAGACAGTGATTTTCCAAGCCTGGGATGTGAGCTCTGCTCAGCTACCTCACAGCACAGTGCATGCTGTACTTTCATTTTAGTGCTTCTTACACAGGCCTGGAGACAAAAAACAGTATCCTCAGTAAAACCGTACATTTTCCCAGCTCCAATATTTGGCCACTGGCTGCAAGCATGAACTAGAAGAGGTCTGTGAAGTAATTATACAGGGTAAAAGCTCTCCTAGTTTTTTTCAAATCTTTACAGGTGTTTTTTTCTCTAATACACTGAATGGGATCTATTTTTCAAGTCTTCAAAGTTTTTAAAGTCTTTCTATGAGTAAATGTCATTCTGCCATTGCCCCAAAGGCCAGGGTACTTAATACAGGTCGTTCTGGAATTACAAAGGCTTGAAAAAAGAATACTTTGTATTTCTATCACTACAGTGCATGTGAGGGTCTTCTGGTTTGATAAAGCTGAGCTTTGCCCTTCTTGCCTAAGGGCTTACGTCTGTAAGGACCATTGTATGCAGTACTAAGGTGGGACTTCACAGCACATTCATCATGACACATGTGGATGGAAAGCTGGACATGAGACAACAGCGTGCACCAACAGGCCAGAAAGCCAAACCTGAGTTGCATTAAAAGAAGTGTGGCCAGCAGGTTAAGGGAGGTGTTCTCCCCCTCTACTCTGCCCTTGTACCTGGTTATACTGGAGCACCTGGAGTACTGCACCCAGGTTTGGGGATGGATTCAGGTCCTCAACAGAAGAAAGATGTGGACCTATTAGAGAAGGTCCAGAGGAGGGCCATAAAGATGGTCAGTGGGCTGGAGCACTGTCCTGGTTACAGGTAGGGTACAATTAATTTCTTAGTTGCTGTTACCGTGCTGTTTGCAGTGTGTTTTGGACTCAGAATGAGGTGTTGATCAGACACTGATGTTTTGGTTTTTGTTAACTCCTGTTTATCCTAAGTCAGAATTTTTTTCCCTCCATGTCTCATGCTCTGCCAGTGAGGAGGTATGCAAAAGAAACTGGGAAGGAGCATAGCTGGGACAGGTGACCTGAACCAACCTAAGGGGTATTCCACACCACAGAACACCATGCCCACTATTTAAACTGCTGAGAGTTACCTGGAAGTGGGGTTAACCTGGGATCAGGAAGGGGGTCTGGCATTGGTCAACGAGCGGTGAGCAGTTGCACTGAGAATCACTTGTTACTTCCTTTTTATTACCATTATTTAGCATTATTATTGTATTTTATTTAATTTTCAATTCTTGAACTGTTCCTATCTCAACATATCAGTTTTACTTCAGTCCTCTGTTCCACTGGGGCAGGAGGCAGAGAGAAGGGAGGGGTGAATGAGTGTCTGAGTGGTGCTTAATTTTCATCTGGGCTTAAACCATGGCAAAGCATCTCTCCTACAAAGAGGAGGCTGAGAAAGATGGAACTTTTCAGCCCGATGAAGGGAAAGCTTCAGGAAGACCTTACACAAATTATAGTACCTAAAGAGGGTTTCTAAAAGGGAGGGAGAGGGACTTTTTATATGGGCAGATAGTGCCAAGACAAGGGACAAACAAAATTCAGTTTTAAATTAAAGAAGGCATGTTTAGATTAAATGTAAGAAAAAAAATTCCTTACTCAGAGGGTGGTGAAACACTGGAACAGGATCCCAAAGAGGTCATGGATGCCCCATCCCTTCATCCCTGAAAAGGTTCCAGGCCAGGTTGGATGATGCAACCTGATCTAGTGAGTGGCATCCCTGCCCACGGCAGAGGGTTTGGAACTAGATGACTTTTAAAGTCCCTTACAACCCAAACAGTTCTATGATTCTGTATATCCATGATACTGTCACAATTACCTGTAAGAAAGAGGTCTAAGAGCAGATTTGGAATAGCCATTCACGAGTGCTCTGCCTTGCATTTAGACTGACCTGGGGAGTTAGCTCAAGGCAGCTGGCACATGTTAAACTTGCATTGTTTACACCCTGCCAAAGCTCCCCCAGTCTGGTAGACAAGCCCTTAAGTGTTAAATGGCTTACTGCAGGACAGAGAGAATGTAGAAGCAGACTCAAGCTGACCCCAAATTCCATCACCAAGCCCTCTTATTGTGTGGCTGGGTGAAGCCCAGCCCCGTGCTGCCAGCCTGCTGTTCCACCAGGCACGGAGCACCTCACAGTCCTCTACAGGCTCCTGTGCCTCTTCCTTGCCTTGTATGGAGATCCTCTGCACAAGGGAACCTGCCTTGGCTGTGCTTCTCTGGTCTTTTTCTCCTTCTCTCTATCTGACTTCTCAGAGAGAGATGCTGGCCAAAGTCGGACACACCATTCCAGGAGAGGAAATACCATTATACTGGCATCATGAGTGAGAGGGATCCTAGTGCTGCATTAAAATGAAGCATGAGCCTGGGTACATCTGGGTTGTGTTCTCAGTCATGCTCCAGGTTTTCTCTGAAGTTTGGCCTACTTAATCAGAGGCTCTATGTCACAGGCTCTCTTCCTGTGAAAATGGCTGTAATACTTTCCCTGCATCTTAAACCTATTGGGGTTGTGAAAGACTTAGATATTTAAGTGCAGACATAATTAAAAATGCAAGATAGAGTGGATTAATTATACCCCAAGCTTCTGGTAAGAGAAGCCAAATATCTTGTTCTATGTTTTTATAAGGAAGAAATATGTGTTTGAAGCATGTGTATCAGACTCTGCTCCCCAGTGCTGATGCAAGGGGGCTGAAGCAGGGCTGGAGCTGGGAAAGCCATGCTGGGGAGAGCAGGAAGGGGAGCTCCCCCCAATTTGTGCTGGGGCTGCTGCTGTGATTTACTTAAAGAGGAGGGTCTGATTTGTCAAGTTGCTGAATGCTGGAGCTGCTGAAAGAGCAGGGTGGAGATTCCAGTCTGACTTTAGAACCAGCTAAGCACCAAACACCCTGCTCTGGTGTGTGGGGCAGCTTTGGTTTTTTTGTTATATAGCCATACACAGCAATCATGTTCTCTCCATGCATGGGTGAGTCTGCATGACTGCAACATGCATGTCCTTCTTGGCCTTGGGGGGGAAGGATGAACCCAGCTGCAGATTTGATATGTTGGGGTTAACCTCTGACTCACTGGCAGCTGATGCAGCTCCAGCCCTATTTCTTGTTTTGAGTAAAGAAAACAGAAAAAAAAAAAAATCAGCCCTGTTTGATTTGTTTCTGTAGTAGCAGCCGATCTGGATTGGATTTTATCCAAGCCTTCATGTTATTATACAGCCCAATCCCCACAAAGCTATTAAAAAAAGATGAGACCCTTTAAAATATTGTAAAAACACTGTATAAAGGCTTGCTTAAAATGTAAGAAATATTGAACTTCTGCCAGGGATTTTGGTATTTGAGCAAAAATTCAGATCCCATTACAAGATTTGTTACATAATTGAGCAATTAAAGTATCCTTAGTTAAATAACCAAAAATCCCCCAGTTTTACTGTTTTGATAGTGAGTTGTCAAGCAGAAATAAAACAAAATATGCCAGTGTATGAACAGTGGAGCAGAGTTCCTGCAGGAGGGAAAAGCCCACAAGCAGACTGATGGCGGTGGTGTATCTCTCTCAAAGTAACGTGACAATGTGGAGAAAGGAGAGGATGGGGGAGCTCACTTGTGGTGTGTGTAAGAATTGGCAAAACAGCAAAGCCCTTATTTTCTCTGGATAATTTTTTCCTAAGTGAGCAAATGCCTGCTATAGAAATGTCAAATATTTTCCAAGCAAGGTTCCAGGTAGAGAGTGTACGCTTGCATATCTGAGAAATCACTTAAACTTCAAACTTCACAAACAGATGTCGGTGTTTTGAAGCTGCTTGACATTATTAAAGATGCAGGTGGCCCATTGGCACTACTGACCTAACTTTGGGCAGTGATGGGCGTTGCCTGGAGGTGCAGTATCTCATCACTCTTCCCAAAACTCTAGTCATGCTCAATGAGAAAAACCAGGCTAAGATGAACTATAAATCTCAAAGTACATATTTTTAGTAAAAATTATGTGTGAAGTCTGATTTAAAAAATTATAATAATATTGATGTTACTGGAGTGTATGTCATTTTTCATGTGTAACAGGAAACACAGCAGATCTTTCATGTCAACTTAGGCCAAATCCAGCAGACTGTGAAACTCTAGAGAAGAAAGGGATTTAAAAATTGCAGTTTTGTCTCCAGCCTCCTGTTTTCCTGCTGCTCTCAGATTTCCCCAGGTGTCTTCTCATTTTCATCAGCTTCCAGCTGCCAGGACCTTGACATCTAATATGTTTTTAGAGTGCATTGCATCCAAGTGACCAGCACTCAATGACCAAAACATGCCTGATCAAGACTGCCTTCCAGGGTCTTGTCTCTGTGCCTGTCCATTCCTGCAATGTGTCCAGCACCCTCAGTTCCCCTCTCACTGGCACTCTGCTGCAGTGGCTGTGAGAATCACAGCACAGTTTGGGTTGGAAGGACCTTTGGAGATCGACTAGTCCAACCCTCCTGCCATGGGCAGGGACATCTTTCTCTAGATCAGGTTGCTCAAAGCCTCATCCAACCTGACCTTGTACACTCCCAGGGACAGGGCATCTACAACTTTTCTGGACAACCTGTTCCACCCTTATCATAAAAATTTTCATCCTGATGTCCAGCCTAAACACTCCCTCTCACTGTTCAAAATTGTTGCCCCTTGGGCTGTCACTGTAGGTCCCTCTTCTTTGTTTTTGGCTGCCACTCCACAATACTGGGAAAGGGAGCATGATGGAACATAATGTCCAAAGGAGCATTAATTCCCTTCCCTTGGGCCTCTGGAGCACCTACCCATGAGGATGTACTCCTGCTCCCCCAACCAGGGATGCTCTGACAGAGTGCTGGAGGAGAAGGTCTTTACAATTCCTACACCCATGGTTACACTTAATTCCTAGTGTCTCTAAAACCAGACTTGGTGGGGTGATGGGTTTGTTTTGTTTTTTTTAGTTTCCTTGTGTTTTTTTTTTTTTTTTTCAGTGTGAGTCCTTTATGTCCCAGGTACAAATGTCTGCAGGGCAGCAGAAGCTGCAGTGGCACCATGCCTGTGTCTAGCTGGTGTCAGGTGAGGTAGATACCTGCTTGCCCTCTGCTGCCTGCACAGGACACTGCTGCTTGGCCTGCAAGTGAAGGTGGCCCAAAAGAGAGAAATGAGTGGGTGTGTGCTGGGCCAGCTTCACACCAAGAGACAGCCAAGGGGTTGGAACTTAATCTGACAAGGGAGGCACTTTCCTTAGAATTTATTTTGTTAGGCTTTTGGGCCAATAGAACTGGAAGGGATTGTTACAGGAATAATGCCAGGAGAAGCTCTGGAAAGCACAGTCAGGTCCCATAGCTTTAATGTGAACCTTCTCAAACTGTGCAAGTTTGGCAAGTTGAGTTTCCAAGTTCATCAGGCTGAGATGCTGACGAATCAAAGAGAGAAATCTCCATTTCACTTGGGTCCAGGTGGAGCAAGGGAACTTGTTCTGGCAAAATTCAGTGTCCCAGAAATCTGCAGTGATGTATGCTGAAGTGTGTGCCTCTACCCTATGGGCAGAGTGCAGTAGTATCTGCAATAAAGTTGTATGGCCTAAACCATGCCCAGAACAAGACAGTGCTTTTCAAAAGAAGCTGGCAAGTTCTTACCATAGCCTTAAGCAGTTGCAGTTCAGCCAGCTGATTTAATAAAGGACTTCAATCTATGTTCTGCTTCCAAAAAACCAGATTTCATTTTACTGTCCAAGAAACAACAGTCAACTTAGGGGAAAAAAAAAGTTTGCAAATATGAGTGTTTCCTTCAAACTGTGTTAGGCTGCTTTCCTGCTCAGCTGGCACTGCTTTGAAATGCACATGTGATTATTTAACATGCTAATTAAATGTTTTGTGTCACACATGCACTACCTCTTTTACCACTTATTTGACAGCTCTGTAAGGACCGTGTGTTCATGCCTGCACTGGAGCAGCACTGCTGCCCATGCCAGCCCCAAATTCAGGTATGTCTGGTGCAGCAGAAAATGAGAAATGAAGCAGAAACATTACCACTTTGCTTTTCTTCTGGGAAAACACAGCTCCTCTGCAGTACCCTGGAAAAGTAGTTCATGTTTGGGATACACAGAAATGCTGAGCAGCTCTTTCACACACAATAAAATATTATAATGATTTATTACATCAGAAACCTTTTGACTGTATTTCATGAGCTTCTATTATATTGGCTTATTAGAAGAGAGGCAGTCCTCATTAAAATAATTTCCAGAATTAAACTAGAAACATTATTAGACATATTTGGGGCCATAAAAGTTTTATCTAGGGGCAAGGCATGTATTGTTCCAAATGTGAGATTACAAAAATCCTTTTAAATGTGAGGAAGGTGACAGAGCACAATAGTACAGTTTTCCAAACTGTGATTTAGGTCTTATCAAATCTTATTTTCAGGCTGTGCATTATTTCTGTGAGCAGTCTTACATGTAGAAGTACCTTAGTTAAGGTTTGGAAGCAACTACGTAAAAGACAACAGAGTTTGTGGTAGCTGCTTACTCAATTCTGCAGTCTGAAAATAAGGGAAGGAAGGGTTTTATGCCAGAGAAACTGAGTGACAGCTTTGTTGTGCTTGCTTTTCAGATCACCTCAGGCTTCTCTCAGAACAATTTATTTTCCACTTTATTGTGTATTTATTAAATGGTTTGTGTGATGCATTATAAAACCTGGAAACACAGCAGCAATATCCATTTTCCTCATGTTTCTACCATCATCAACAACACAAAAGCTTTGGTACAGCTCATCAGCAGAGCACAGGTGAGTGTCAGACATGTTTACTTCCTAAGTCACATAAGAAAACTTCCTGAAATGTTGTGTGCTTGTGTTAGACTGGACAGACTGACAGCTCTGCTTAATGACACTAGAGGAGTTTAACATAATTTAATGCTACTTTGATCACTAATCTCACCATAAAGAAAGTTGTGGGCTTTTCCTACTTCCCCAACTCCCACTGATTTCATTGTCCATTGATGTCAACAGGAATGAGCATCCTGGGTGTGCAGTGGCAAGTCTGACATTTTAATGAGCCAAAATATAGGATCTGAACAGCACTGAATACCCTGGCCTCTATAAATTACACAGTTTTAGAGGAAGAGAGAGACAGAGTGGGAAAAAAAGGCCCTTTTCTGCCTAGCTTTCTACTGACTGGAATGGAGAGAGCAATTGGCAGGTGATAGGATTGCATCCAAGTCCTGATTTTTTTCCTTTGAAATGCCTGTACAAGAGAGAGCCTCCAAAGGTTCTGAATAAACATGAGGTAAAAAATTATGCCTCACTTCTACTGTGAAGAAAAATTAACTGTAGAACAGGAGTGACCCTTCCCTGGTTTGATTTTCACTGCAATCCCAGGAAGTAATTACAGCTTGGCCACCAGGTACCTGGCCAACAAACACTCCCAGTATGTTGCAGGTTAATTTCCACAAAGAATGTGGTGTGGGATGAAGTCACCTCAGCACTGCCAGCTGACATAGGTGATAGCTGAGTGCAGTTAACTATCCCTTTTTTATGTCCTCTGGGCCATCCTCCACAAAACCCACACAAAGCAGGATGTCACACCTCCTTCGTTGTGCAAGCAAGGAAAGTTCCAGACTATGATGAGCAATGTTCTTCACCACTTCAGAAAAAGAGTCCTGATACCTATTTTTGTACTCAGCTTGGTTCTGGTAGGGATTTCAAGCAATGTGATGAATATAAGTTTTTCTTTTCTACAGAACAACAAGCCTCACAACAAAAGAACCTGAAGGTAAAGGCTACCTTGTCCACTTCTTCTTTGCTGAACTATCCCAGCAGCACATGGCCTTGTTTCCTTTTTCTACCTGGAGCAGTTTTGTGTATACCAATCAGACTTCTCATTTGGGAAACCACCTTCTATTAATTTGTGCCTTTGTCCTTGCAGAAAACACATTTTACCCTGCTCATACATTTATCCCACTACATCTAATCTTACCCCACATGAGACTCACTTGGTGTTTATAGCCTTCAAATACTTGCAGAGGGTTATTAGATCCTCCTCCTTTAGTCACTATTTAGAAAAGTTGTTTATGCCAAATTCTTTCAGGCTTTCCTCATCCAGCTGTTCCCTCCCACCTTTCATCTGATGTGGTGCTCTCTGAAAGCCTTCAGCCTGTCTGCATCACCTCTGGTGTGGGGTGTACAGTAACGATGGCAGCAGCCCTGCTGCAGCCCCAGCACACCCCACTCTGCACTAAAATACCTCAGTGGGCAGCCCCAAATCACATGGACCTGTCCTGGGCCATAGTGCAGCAGTGTCTGCTTATTGATCTTCCTGCTTTCCAGATTTCTCTGTCCTATTGAGCAGTAGAGTTTCAGACTATTTTCCCAAATATATCAACTTTGGTTTTCCCAGGCACAGTCTAATTCGATTATTTCCTGCACATATTTCCAACATCTCCAGCTTCCCCCATATTATTGCTGCATCCTCCCTCATTTGCTTTTCACTGCTTGGGCCAAATTACAGTGAAAGCAGATACGAGCCAGGATGTGTATCCAGGCTCTCTGCCAGCTATTTTGCAAAGAAATCACCCAGACCACAAGATCTCACCCCTCACAAGTCACAGTGACAAACCGTGAGTTAGCAAATAGCTTCGTTTTTTCCAGCTCACCTGCTTACATGGGCAGCACCAGCAGCAGTCACCAGCTGACCCATGCCCTCACAGGGGCTTGAAGATTTCCATCTCCTACAGTGACTTGCAAGGTGCACTTAGGTCCTCAGGGGAAATCATCAGGTATTATTTCCAAGCAATTATTTGTGGTTAGACACAAAAATGGACGTGTCCTGATTTTCAGATACCAAGTGTTTATATTTTCGATTAGGAGTTTTGGCCACTGTGCTACCTAAGGAATGAAGTTCTGGGCATCATGTGACCAAGAGTGGAAAGGTTCACCACCTTTGAAATTGCTTTTGTGTTGGTGAATGAATCTTAGCAATTTGGGAATTGTTTGCGTGTGTGAGTGCATATGTGTGTGTGTATTTTAGCTTTGGAAGCAGAGATCAGGCAGAGAAGCATTATTATTCCCAGAGAGCACAGGGCCTGAAGGAGCGATGACAGTCACTGAAAGTCTGTGGCCTTACTTGGGAGTGGGGTGGCCTGTGCTTCAGCCAGGAAGCTGTTGCATATTTTCCCTCTTCAGAAATAGCCTGAATCATCTCACACCTACATAAGCTGCTTTCCAGGAGGTGACCTGCTTTCCTGAATCCAACCATTTAATCAAACCGGGCTTTATTTCTGTTTTAGTTCTTTATGTAAAGTTACCCCTGGTTCATGAACACTTTCAGCAGCTGTTCATGGCCTTTTATCATTGCACTGCTCAAATTCCTTGGGACTTTTCCCCACTTAATGACTGAGGCATTGTGTCTGCTGGGGCAAAGTGAGTGTTCCTAACTTCACCACTCAAGCTTTCAGAAAAGGGGCTCTTTAGCAGAAAACTGCTTACATTTCACTAGATCACACATGACTCTGAAAACTAATATTTACTAAGTCAGACTCCATCCATGCAGCATTCCTGGTACCCAGCTGCCTGATATTGTGAACACAGGAGTCACCTGCCCAACTCCCCCTGCATGAGCCTGGTTCCCTCCAGTGTCCCCCTGCACCAGCAGACTGACACCAGAATGTCAGGAAGATGACTGGAAGGTAACAACTCAGTAGCCTGTCAGTTCAGACATCACCCCCAAATCTCTCCTTAGCTGCAATAACGGTGTTAAAGGGCAAAGGCAAGACAGTGCTGCCTCCACCAGCCTAATCACAGCCAGGTCTGATGCTACTTGTGCAGAGGACATTAGTGGGGACCCCTGTGCCTTGTGGTCCCCCAGGGAGGGCAGGAGGACATCCTGCACAGCTCTAGGCAGGAATCTGAGGAGTCCTGCTGCAATGGCAAGGGCTTAGGGTGGACATCCAGTGTGGAGCCCTGGGTTATTGAGAAAACTTGAACACCTGTGGATTCCAAAGACGGCATTCCTCTCTTCTCACTCTGAAGTGGAGCCATGCGCTCCTTTATTCAGGGGTGTAAGGGAAAAACCTTTTGGATACAATTCACCTGACAATATGCCTGCTGCCTTTTGGATGAGGTGACTCCAGCAGCTGAAACAGAGTTAATTCTGCTGACATTTCATGTGTGATCTGAGCACAGGTGATTGATTTCCCAGACTTTCCCTTAGCTGCTGTGTGGAGCCATGAGATGGATTCAGGTGTAAGATGCTGTGCAAGTCTGACGGCTGAAAATGGATAAAAGGAAGAGTGGGCAGGCAGAGCACTGCAGTGGGCACAGTGACAAAACCATTTATAGCTGCTCCCATGCCCTTCCTTAGCTTGCTCATTCCCGTCCATCTCCTCTTGACATGGAGGCAGGAGCAAAAGCTGAGGAACTACTGGGGCTTCAGCCTTAGTAAGTATTGCAAAAAGTAAGGAAGGGGGACTTTGAATGACGTAACTTTCTTGGCCCTTAAATTGTCTGTGCTTACCCAGCACCAGAATCAGGAAAAACAGCCCAGAGGGCTCCCAGCTGGTGGGCTGGGAACCAGTGCAGGTCCCTGATGTCAGTGCAGTGCTGTGCCCAAGCTAACAAACCCAAGGCTTATTAGCTCAGGTGCAGTGCCCGGCAAATGTGTCAGTACTGCCATCAGACCCACTGCTAAGCCTGTGAGACACCAGGCTGCACCTTGTGTTGTTACCAACTCTGTGCACATGGGCAGCCCTTGGCTGCTGCCTAGCTTGGGGTGTGCAGGGCTCATAACCACTACCTTGCTTCAGGCCAAATGTGCTGGACCCACCTCCCTCTCCATGAAAAAGTCATAGAAGTGAAAGGGAGGAAATTTCAAGCTTGTTTTGGTCATTCATTTGGATCTGTTCTTTGGAAATGAGCAGGGAAATTGTCAACAATCATCTGTCACAAGTAGTTCACCCTTACTCCATTATTCCCATGCCTTGGGAAAATGTTCTTTCCTTCCCACTTGATGTAAAGACTGCCTGACTCCTCCTAGGTATCCAAATGTGTCTTACAGGTTGAAAATTTGTGGTCCCAAAATGCTTTCAAGACACATGATGCATTCAGGTAACTAACACGTGCTGTCACTGTGCAGTGGGGCAAGAAGTCTGCTGTTGGTTATTCCGTTTAGCCCATCCTAACAGTGTTCCCATTGTAAGGTAGAAAACACTTGAGCATTCAGCACATAAAGTGCTTAAAAAGAACAGGGGTGTTTTGGGACAGTGGTGGTGTGAGGATGGGAGAGGGTCTCTCTGCAAACTGCTGCACTGTGTCTGGCTGAATATTTCAGCAGCTGAAGAAAAGCCCCCCCCCCCCCCAACTCTTCTGCATCTGGGCACCCAAATAAGGGTGTATGTATTCAGCACAAGCACAGCTCTAAACCCCAGCCCCAAACATGAGCAGGTGCTTCTGCCTCTCTTTTCATCATCTGAGCACAGCTGATGTCTCCTGCCAATTTCAAAGGCAAATGAATACAAAGG
This sequence comes from Zonotrichia albicollis, assembly GCF_047830755.1. Classification (NCBI taxonomy): domain Eukaryota; kingdom Metazoa; phylum Chordata; class Aves; order Passeriformes; family Passerellidae; genus Zonotrichia; species Zonotrichia albicollis. Next base: position 15,227,605 of record NC_133819.1, read on the forward strand.
GGAAGGGTGTGAAGCAGCTGGGGGGTGGCAGGAAGGGGGCATGGAGGGGGCCCTGCTTGGCAAGGTGAGCAGTGCCTGCTGGGGTGGTGGGCAGTTCTGCCAACTCTCTTTGTGCAGCTCTGAGACAAAAGGGGGGAAGGAAGAGGCGACAGCAAGGGAGCAAGTTCAAAGTGAAGCCACTGAGGCCAGCAAGTCATGGCTGATCTGTGCCAGCTGCAAGCTGCTGCTTCTCCAGTCTGTGCCAACTATTTGCTGGAGTAGGGAAGAACCACTAGGATTGTGTGGGTTTGTGGTTGGTGGAGCTGGAGGAGGAGTGATGTGGATCTTCCTTACACATAGCAATCACAAATTCCCTAGCACCTGGCATTTGGGATGTGCCTCGGTGCACAGCCACAGCCTGGTTGGCCCAAACAACTGGGTCCTCAGGGAGAAGGAAAGAGCAGCTATGCTTTTCACAATTGCTCCGGAGCAAGGAATGCCACAAAACCCTGGGTGCGCCAAAAAGTCATTCCTGGAGCTGCCACATGAAACAGGACCTTAGCACTGGCTTGCTTAGACCAGCTACCAGATAATCAGCTGTCAAGAAAAATGCTTGTCCCTAAAACTGTCCCTGCTGAAGTGCTGGTGACTACCTGGATTCAGGCCTCCTCCATTTCCTTTGTGCCCTGTGCCACGGTCCCCAAAGGGCCACTACAGTTCTCACGGCCAAAATACAGTTTTGCCTTTTCATATGCAGGCATTTCGTAGTGCAGTGCCAGGGTCACACGGCGGCCAAAGCCGGGCAGTGGCATTGCTCTGCCATCCCGCCGGTATGGGGGCGAGCCAGGCACGGAGCCCAGGGCACGGAGCCGCGACCTGGTACGGGAGAGGGGCCCTTGGGAAGGCAGGGGCAGCCGGCAGCTCCTGTTTGTGCCGCTGCCGCGAGCCCCTCCGCAGGGCAGAGCTGTGACCGGGGCTGGTCATACCAAGCTCTCCCGGGGCCGTGTGGCGATGGCCGGGGCTGTCACACCAAGCTCTCCCGGGGCCGTGTGGCGATGGCCGGGGCTGCCGGGCCCGCCGGGCCCCGCCGCGCACAGCGAGGGCAGCCCGGGCCCGCGGGTGGCGGCGCGGCGCCCCCTGCCGCCCGCGGGGCCACATGGCGGCGGCGCCCGGGAGGGAAGGAGGAAAGTGGGAGAAGGGGAGAGCCGCGGCCGGGCGGGGAGGCCCGCGGGGCTTTACGCCGGCGCAGAAGTTGCTTGCAGGGCCCACAGGGCGGCAGGAGGGGAAAGGGTCACCGGCAGCGCTCAGCCCGAGCGATCGGCTGCTCAGCCGTGCCACACGGACCCAGCGCTGCGGCGAGAGGCGCTCGGTCCGCCCGAGGGGCGAGCGGCTGCGTGTTCCCGTCCCAGCCCTGCAGCGGCGCTTGCAAACCCTTGGCCAGGTGGGGGGCACCCGGTGCAGTGCCCCGCGGCAACACAACAACAACCTGCGTCCAGCTCAGGCTCGGCCGGAGGAGGGGTGAGCCCCGCCGGGGATGATGCTCTCACGGCGGTCAGGCAGCCCCGACGGGCAGAGCACAGCACCTTGCCTGCCTCCCGCCTTACCTGTGCGGCACCGGAGGCACCGTGTGCCCGCTGGCTGCGGTGCAGCAGCAGCTCCTCCGCCCAGTCAGACACCTGCTCTCGCAGGATGCCACGGCCGTGATTCATGTGATGCAGCATGAACACGGGTCAAGGACAAGCTCCCATTAAATTCAAACAAGGCTGGCAGCCTTCAGCCACTCTTTAATATAAAATGAAAGGACTTTTAATCACTCTGTTCTGGCACTTTTCCAATGGTTTTCCCTTGTCTCTTCCCTCCTAAGAAGGCTCAATCATCCCATCTTACCAGGACAGTTTCCTCATTAGCATACATCCTCTTACCAGCCTTTCCTGGGCTCTGGCTGCTTTCCCACATATGGTTCTTTGGAAAACACTGCTTTAAAGGTTTTCTAACTGTTCTGGAAGAGTATGGCTAAAAACGGGGAGGGCTTCAGAAGGAACCAACCCATAAGAGATCCCTCCATGACAGAGTGGGGAGGCCACATGCGCATGTGCTTCTAGAAGCTTCACTTCCACACTTGGTGGTGTTTGATAAGGACCATCTCATTCTAGAGACAGAACATGGAAACAAATCTGCTGCTACCAGGCTTTCACAGACCACTGCCTCTTCTGTGTCATCAGAAATGAGGTAGATGTGGTAAGATCCTCAAAATACAAAACCACATATTCTAGCACTTGGTCTATGGTGTATGAACATCAACAAGTGGTGTGTGTTGAGACAGGTGGTATCTTGTTTGTCCAACCAGTATGGGCTGTTTATAAGCCTCACCTTATGAAGTCTTTGCATATATTTTAAAGACAAACTGTAGATATTCTGCAGTGCCATCTGTCCAGACTGGTACCAAGACTGGCAGTGGTTCCAGAGGATCTCATCTTCACAGGTCATTCCTGAAGGACTCCAGGTTGTCCCTCTATTGCTCAGACTCAGGATTTTCAAAGTTCATTCATTTTGCTGCCCTGTGTAATTTTAATTCGACCTTCTATGCTTCATGTCACTTCCAGCCTTCAGTCCTGCATCTGTTGCTGCAGAGACTGTCTTGGAAGACTTTGCTCATCCAGCAACCATGGCTTGGCAGAATGCATAGCTCTATTGAAAGCAAAAAGCATTGCAAAAATTCAGTCTGTTTTGCTGGAAATTTTAGTAGTAAACCAGAGGCTTCTGGATGAAGTCAAAACCTCAAACTCTTTCTGGTAGTTTTCCTTTTGTGAAATGTTCAACCTTCCTTAGTATTTATTGCAGTGGTCTGGTGCAATATGTGGTTCTGCTTCTGGTTTGCAGGCAAATTTTGAAAATCTTTTCTGAAATAGAGAATAATATTTCCAAGATCATTAATAAACCACTTGGAAAGAATTGGGGTGGTGGTGGGGTGGGGTGTAGGGGGAAACACACCCCCTACAACAATACAGAAAGTTACCAGCAATCATATTCCTTAAATACGAAAGTTAGAATTGTTAAAAAAAACACCCACATATTTAAATTGTAAAACTTCAGTGAAATGAGGGTAGCAGTCAGAGTTGGAAAAAGAAAAAGCAGGAGAACCAGCAGAGATTTTACTTGGAAATGACTTACATAAATGACTTGAGTTCAAAAACAGCATTCAAAGTGAAACGATAAAGTATTGCCTGGGCCCCTGTAGATAAACCAAGCCAAATCAATTACTTTTCTGTCCATAAGTCATGACCACTTTATAAAGTAAAGAGTGAGCAAACAGAGGCACTAATAATAAAGTGTTACCACTTCAACAACATTATTATATACAGCATCTGATTTTGAGAGTAGGAAGCAGGTGCCTTTCCTCACAGGCAGTTGCCATGACCAAGGGTAGTGATTGTATTGAGGTTATATGTTTACTGGCTGCTAAAAGACAATTAATAGCCACATGTGCAAACAGTTACCGGTTTATACAGCACATTTCTAAATTAAAGGAATTAAACATCAGTGTTCTGCTATGAAGCAAAAGTGGCTCAGCAATTGCCACTGTAAAATGAATGTGCTGGTTAGCAAAGCCCGGAACACACAGGCTGCAGAGGGAGATAGGGGAGTGTAAAATTGAGGCTAAGCAGGTATCATTTAGTCAAATAGCAAATGGGATCACTACAGATTGCTTTCTCCTGACTTCCCTTGTGCTTTCACAGTGCATGCACTCTAACTTTTCTCTGGTTCAGTAGCTTGGCAATTCCACGGGCAGGTACCTGCAGAGGAGAGAGCAGAACTTTGGGGTGATTTGGGTAACATTTGCAGCTGTGGTGCAGGCAGCCCCTCAAGGCCCCATCCATCTTGGCTGGCTTGGTAGAGCCAGAAGTGTAGAAATGCACAGCTGCAAGGGTTTGCCAGCACAGGGCCTGGACTGTGTGTGCAGCATATGGAGCAGAGCCAAGGACCTCAGGTGCACAATCAGTACCTTTTACCATGAATCTCTACAACCGACTCTGTCTTCTGTTTGAATAGATAAAGGAGAGTTTTATTCACATACCCTAGTTCCTTGCTGCAATGAGAGAGCAGAAAATGAATGTTTCTTTTACATAAATATCGTATATTTTAGCAACAGAATGTAAGAAATTTGCCCAGAGTCTGGTTCTTGTTGTGAAAATATATTCTGTGCTAGTCCTGGAGGCTAAACTGAGCAGGAGTGATTTACAAAGCTTTATAAAAGTGGCACTCTGTTGCCAAGAGGGAACTGTCAGTGGAACAGGACTTCATGTGAACAGGTCATAGGGCTGCCCTTATGACAGTGGCTGTAGAATCAGGATGGGGACATCTTTGCCCCTTGGGTTGTACATCCTTGTGAAGATCACAAGATTTGACATGAAAATGTGGAGATGCAGTCCCTGCTGCTGATCTCATGTGCCTGCTGCCTGGGCACTTGGGCACACTGCACCAATTCTCCAAGGAATACAGGACAGGGAGCACTCAAAGGCAAAGTACCAGCTGCAGAAAACATGGTGGTGTGTGGAGTGTATGGTACTCCCTCTTTTTCACAATTCCTCTGAAATGTACTGCGCTTTAGGCAGAACACAAACAGAAATTATGATTTACTTATCTTCAGCTCTAGAGTATGCAGCATTATGGGCTGGTTGGGTTTGCTTCTTCAGTGGCTTTCCAGCTCTTGGAATAGTTCCCACATGACTGGCTGCCAGCCCACACTGCTCTCAGTGACCCCAGAGCACAGAGACACGTGCAAGAGGACTGTCCTACCCATGGGAAAGGGCTGCCAGGTGAATGGCTGGTGAAACCCTGCCATATAGCTGTGCATTTCCGACATCTACCCCCGAGCCTCACAAACTGGGAAATCCCACATGAAACATCCTTAATACAGAGCAGGGCTGGGGGCTGCTAAACAGAGTTTAAGGCAACCTGTGAGTCACAAAACAAGTGGCTGCATCCCTTTTCTGCTGGCATTGGTTGTACTTACCACTCAGTTATTTGGGCTGTGCCTTTGCCCAGGGACAGGTTCTGGCTTGTTCATTTCCAACATCAGAAATCAGTGCCCGTAAAAATATTGCTAGCAAGGAGCCAGTACAACACACACAGATCTTAATGTGAAAGAAGAAATATTATTAAAATATTTTGTTATTATTATAGGATCGGGATTATAGAGAAAAACTAACACTGTGACAACACCATCCCACAGTCACAGGTTTCAACAAAACTTACCCACAGAGCCAGCATGAATGAGGAAACTGCACTGACTCTCTAGGCTGTTCTTTGGGCAGTTTTAGCTACTACCTCACTTTGATAGGAGCAGGAGTTACAATTAGCTGTTGGTCTCAGATTAGCTGTTCTTCCAGGTTCTCTTACTCCACCAATCAAATTGCATGAAAAAAACAAATCAGCATTAATCTTACAGAGTATATACATATGAGAGCAGAGGAGAGAAAACAAACCTGGCATTTCAATACTGCACCACAAATCCCTTCACCCCCATCAATTCACCAGTCCAATCTCCAGGAGGAAAGCTAAAAGTGTTCATCTACCTGGGGCAGCATCTCAGGCTTGTGTGGTCAACCCCATGCTGCTGCCTGTGAGAAGGAAAGTGTCCTCAGAGCCAGCACTGACTGCCTGAGCACAGTCCTTACTTACCCTGTGCCCAAAAGGGAATTCCCTGCAGCATCAGCTGTTGGCAACCAGCATCATACTGGAAGGGAACTGGAGCCTCAGTGGAAAGGAGGCACTTTGGAGAATATTATTGAGCTATTTCTCCTCATCTACTACTTGATCCAAAAGCGAAACTTTGACTGGGAGTTAGAAGCACACTGGTCAAACTGTTCTTCCCCTTAGTGCAGCCAAGCAGGGTCATGGGGAGCCTGTCCCACCAGCTGAAACCTCTATCCCAGCAGGGCTGTGCACACAGTGGGACTCACCACAGCAACCTGCCACTGCCCCTTTCCACAAAAGCACCACGGGCTTTCAGAGAAGCTCCATAATTCAGCTTTCACCAGTTCTATCCATGGGTCCACAGCTCCTCCTGAGCTAAGTACCTATTTGGGAGACTGGTGGGACAGTGGTAGGCAGAAGAAAGTTCTCCCAAACTATTAAAGATTAGTTTTGGTTTTTTCTCCTTTTACCTATCTCCTATTTTCTCTCCTCTTCTGGCTGCCACATACAGGTAGCAGATTTTTCAGACATAATGTTTTATTTGCTCTTCTAGCATACTAATGTATTCACATTTCCAGCCCATTTCACTGCTAACAAAATCTTATGTGGGCAGGAATAACTGTGTAATCAGAGAACAATACTTTTAAGAGTCAGGATGGGACAGTTTAAAACCATAGGAAATAAAACCATGACTCAATGCCTGAAAGCTATGGAATTGACAGAAAACACAGAATGCCATGTTCAATGTACTACCTTTTTCATGTGCAGACTTCTTACACCAGAAACTTTGCCTAAACATGGAGTTCTTGGGTGTCTATTTGAAACAAGAACAGAATACCAGGTAACCCAGGCAAGCAACCAAACTAACCCTGTCCCCCTCGCTATACAGGACATGTTTCAGCTCTATTTCCCATGCAGGGCTCTAAAACCAGTTCAAGAATATTTTAATGGTCCTTTGTAATTTCCAACCACAAATGGCATCCCTATAGTGGAGAGGGAAGGTAGCAGAAAGCTAAAGCATAATCTACAGTTCTGTCTAAGGCCTGACACTGATTTGCACTCTGTTGTCAGCTTCACATTTCAGGAAAGCATTTTGATAAGTAACAAGTATATAATGGATAATGAAGTATTTTCTGCAAAACCTTAAAGCTTTCCTAGGCAATGTTATGAGCAAAGCACCCAGGTAGAAAGTTGGGTTCTGTGTCCTGGTTCATGGAACTGGGCCATTAGATACAAAATAGTGTAAAATTTACAGGGACTCTGAGATCTGACAACAGCGAGTTGTTTCAGCGCCTGCAGCCCCCTTGCTGGCTGTTTTTGTCTTTCAGCTGAGATTCTGAAGGCTTTAAGGTGGATGAATGTTGCCCTTCAGCAGCACTTGAAGGACTGACAATGTTTTCAAGAAACAAAAGCAAATGACACTACCCTGTGCCAGAGGGAAAAACAAGGTCAATCATGCTATGCAAATCAGCTCTCGGTTGGAGAGAAAAATCAAAACAGAGGAACCTGCTACCCTCATGGTACAGACTGAACATGAATAATCAAAACCTAATTCCTGCTTGATTTTATCACCAGGGAGGGTGAAAGAGGAAAATATATGGGTGCAAAAATGCTTAGATGAATACATCAGTGGCTTTAGAAACCTCTCAGTGCTTGAAAAAGAAAATTGTCGCTATAAAGCCCTGCATTTTCAAACTAACAGTGTATCACATGCAGAAGGCAGCTGAGGACCTCTGAGGAACTGGCACCTAAACAGGTTTTTGCTGGCATGTATGTAAGAAGCATTCTGACACTGAATACTGCTTCTAACATTTTCTTGGGTTATTTCATTTCAGTTCTTGACAGAAACCCATACATGAAAGGAAATACTCCACTGCTGAATATTCACCTGTAATATCTCACATCAGGTGAATAGTACTTATGTATTTCTACATTCTTAATTCGTTTACTTAAAGGTTTGGTTACAACTTACCAGTCCATCTGTCAAAACAAGATTCACTTTAACTACGAAGCAATACTTATTGCAGATCTTGCAGAAATCCACACCTCACACATGTAAAAATCCCACTTCAAGTCCCTTTGCCTAGGAGAATGACAAGAGCAGCAACAGGCACCACCCCAAGAAAAGCTAAAACCTGAGATATCACCACGAGCAGCTCTAAATGGTTGCAGGGCAGAAGGAAAGCTATGCAGGCAGAAATGAAAATGTGAAATGCACTAGGATACAGAGGAGAACCACACAGCTTATTATAGAAATGCCAAATGCCTGAAAAACATTTCAAACCATAAGCAAATATTTACTCGAAGATTCTATTCAATGTCCTAATTAACTGAGTAAAAACAATATTATCTTCAGTGCTTATTGAAAGAATAGACACAACGCTCATTTTCAATTCAAATTTTACTCCCAATTGCACAAAGGTTGAAAAGATTTTTTCAAATTTTGAAAACCAGCATAATAATTTTGGTTTCATATATAAAACAGGGAAACCCAAAGAATACAGAGTTGTGTGACTGACAGGTTCCAACATTCAGCATTAAAGTTTTGCCCAACTTTATCTCGTACATTGATTATTTTCTACATTATCTGCATCTCAAATTATAACTCTGTACAATACCCACAGATATCAAAGGTTAAAATATTTTGAGAAAATACTATGTTATGGGAGGTTCCAATGCTAGTACAGATTACAGTACAAATTAATGACAAGTCAGAGCATTGCTAAGAGTTTATTCAGAAGCTTTTCCTTTCGGTTCTTATATCACAAAAGACATGTTTAATGTTTACAACAGGATTAGAAATTGAGATGTTTTTATTTCTACTATTATAAAAGTAACATAGGAGACTGTTCTAAGCCATCTTCAAAATGCAGACCAATCTTTTTTTTTGTATATAAACTGTACACAAAAAACAAGGCACTATACATTTTTGGATAATAAAGTATAAAGGTTGATTCGCATAGTTTCTCAAGAAATCCATGCTATAAATACAAATGCTTTGTTCAGTTTAGCACCTGAAGCAGCACTGAGAACAATTCATTAACTATTGCAAAGAGAAACTTTTCAGAATGCAAAGAAGATACATATTGGTGGTATAGCTAATTCAGTACAAGCAACTGCCATCAGCTACTTTTCTGTAGTTTTGACATGGAAGTCTTGAAAGTGAATACATATTGCATTGTTAAATACTTGTTCTATGTGTTTATATAAATATAAATTCTTTGTAATCCACAAACTAACAAAATAACACTTTACAAAGAGAACTTCTTTAAAAACAAAAATGGCAAGTATTGGATATAGCCAAAGGACACCTGCAGCAGTAGCTCAAGAAACTACTGTTTAAGTGCATAGGAGAACGGAGCTCAAAAACATTATCTTTAAGAGTCAAAATTGAATTCCATTTTCAAAGAGTTCTCTTGGCCTTTTATTATAATATTACACACCTCCAGATAGGTAGTCACTAATAACTTCGGATTATTTTTATTTGTTCTGTAAATGTAGGGTACAATTCTTCTAAAGGACATAGAAAGTGAGAGTGGACATCCCTTTAGTGCTCACTTCCATAAACACAGCTTAGAAAAGTCCTTTTGCCTTCTTCAGGTTAACTTGCTTCCAAGATGGCAGTGCATTGTACTCCTCTCTTGTCATCTCTAATGCAACCTGCATTTAAAATGAAAGGATGTACTATTAGCAAAAACAACTGATGAGTAGCACAACCAGCAAATTACCCTCTTGCATGGTTAGGCATAGATGCACAGAGTAACAGTGCACCTATTCTCTCCTTACCTCAAAGTCCTCATCTGAAAGGTAAATTTCAAGCTTCAGTGGATCAACTCCCTCAGGCAGAGGCCTAGCTAAGAGATCTGCTAATGGATACACTGTTTTACACAGCTTGGCCAGCACATCCTCTACAAGTATTATCTGATTAGAAACCTCAGCGTCCTGAAAGGAGAAAACAGAGAACAGGATCACAATGCTGAAAGCATCAGCTGTGCCCATGGCCATGCGCAGATGGCATGGGATAACCTGCCCTGCCTGAGCACAAACCTGTATGTCCAGGTGTGCACAGAGGCCAACAGAGCTGCCCTACAACAATTTCACAGCTAAAACCAGGTCTGCACTTAGCAGAAGGACATCCTGTTCTCCCAGAATCTCAGTTTAAGGCTGAAATCTGTTTTTAGTCATGAAGCCAGCTTTTCTACTAAGGATGTCTGCAGAAGACTTACAAAACAGAAAATGTCATTTGTGTTGAGATGCCCTTTGACTGAAAGATTTAAAGCAGCCACATGTAATTTGGCTGTGACTCTGAATCCCAGATGAAGAAGTCAGTAACAAAGCCCTTGCAGACAGCTGATCCTTTGAAAGGTGCTTTGTTCCCCTGCACTTTGGATCTGGCGAACAGACCAGAACTGCACATTGCTGCATGACTGAAGCAGCTATTCTGTTAAGCTCAAACTCCAGCACATCTCTTTTTAAGAGATGATTCAGGTAACACTTTCCTTCTGTTTTTAACAAAAAAAGAATAATATGAGAAGTTACATGAAAAATCAAAAAGCAATGCCTCTGATATACACATTCCCAGTCAGAATTTAGCTGTGGTGAACTGTGCTTTCTAAGTTTATCCTCTGGATCTTGGGGCTTGACAGCGGAAACAACCAGTGTAACTGACAACACAAGGCACAATTACTAGCAATAGGATACAGATTATGCAATGACAAGATTTACCATTTCTGTGATCTCTGCGATGTCTTCCCTGTGCTCCCAACTTGGGAACATATTAGTGAATGTCAGAGGTTCTAGGCCAGCATGAATTAGATAGGATTTGGGGGGCTTCTTTACATTTTTTCCTAAAAACAGTCAAAATACAAAGAAAAGGAGGGAGAAATTACAAAAGGTACAGTATTTTGCAATCTCACCCACTATTTAAAGCTACCTCCTATGGGTATTTAATTTTTCCTGAAAAGCTGAAGTAGCTTAAGGCAGAAAGAATAAATTTTCCAGGATTTATTTTTAATTAATATGGGACCTTTTAACATGTTTTTCAGTATTTTTACTGTATCTGACTGCAAAGATTAAAACATATATGCTGAAAATCCCCAACAGCTACTTCAAACCCAAAGCCTTTCTTATCTTACAAAAGCAGACTTAGAATAGAGTAAGCAGAGTGTGATGGTCTGATATTAGCCAGATTCAGGTAAATGAAACCTTCTGGTATGCTCAGCAGAAGTGTCCTGCCAAGTTAAGCTTGGAGGCTTAGTGAGAATGTTTAAACTGTTAACTTGTGATTCTGAGGTGTAACACAACAAATAAAGCCTTTCCAGTGAGAGCAGAGTCAGTAGAGTATCTTGGCAATTTGGGAACAACACTGTTACTAAACAAATGGTTTGCTAAGAAAGAGTGGGGAATGTTCAATCTTCAAATGAACTATGTTTATTGATAACACTGAGGAAGCACCTTTCAGTTGAGGACAGAGGGCATGGACAGGTGTGGCACACTCAGAGCAGGCACAGCAGTCTGTTACCTTTGCAGTACCGCAGCACCGTCTCCATGGCGCATTTCCTGTCCGTAGCCCACCTGATTCGAGCTGAGCCAGTGATTTTGTTCTCCACAGGCCACCAGCCTTGCCACAGGTACACTTCATGGTGATTGTCAACAAGGAAGAGGGCTACACAGTCAGAAAATAAAAAATCCATCATTAGCCACTTACTAGTTTTTGTAATCCCCTGAAGAACCCCAGCCTTTTACGCTTGTCAGCATCACAACAGGATCACTTCACATCTTATCAATTTATTTGTTAATTATCCAGCTAAACTTCAAATGGACTTTGATTCTCTGATATAAACAACATATTTTTACAGCAAGCTTCTGGCATACATACATACACTTGATTATTTCTCAGCATCTTCATCATGGAAAAATTACTGTTACTGCTTAGTACTGTGTAAGCATCACATGCACACATTTTCCTGTGTTATGTCAGGTTAGAAGTGCTTACAATTACTGAGAAACTGCCTGATGCAGGATACAATAATCTGTTTTCTTGTTACTTAAGTATTTTAAAGCACATACCTGGCTGTGGGGCAGTGTAAAGATCCTCTTGCAAGAATGGCATGGAATTGATGACAGCAGGGTCTCTTGAAGGGTAAACGTACTCAGTGGCTGAGAATTCTCCTGATGAACTACTGAGGCTGAACAGGCGGGGCGTGAAATTAAACTTTCCAGGATCTTTAAAGAACAAAAATTAAGAAGAGTCACAACAAAAAATGTTAGACTTAATTGTAAAAGCGAACAATACACTTTAAAAATTACTGTTAATTTTCTGGGTTTTGAAAAATCAGGAAAGACAACCAGATGTCTTGAGGGACTAGCAACAGCTGTAAAAAGTCGAGCTGAGGGGCTGGCTGCCATCAGTCTGAATCTGATCCTGGTTAGTTACTATCAGCCATTTCATAACCTGCTGTTCTGCAGCTTAAATGAAGCAAGCCCATCGCAGAGTTAGCTGACAAATTTTCCACTTGGCAAATCAATTCCCCTGCTACCTTTGTTGGCAGTTTCAAAGCAAAGGCTGGACAGGAATGTGAGGAGAACTGCCTCTTAAATTCCTTCAGAAGAGAAGCAAAATATATTTGTAACAGTGTTAACTATTGCTCTGTGCTGCCTGAATACAGAGGGGCAGTGGAAGCGGGGGAGAACAAAATGAAACACTTGGTTTTTCCAGTACTTTCCTTCTAGAACAGTATTACTTAACTCAGTAAGATTTTTGGAAGCATTTCTCTACTCAACTACCAAAAAATTCTTCAAAAACTTTACATTAAATCTGACAACACTGTAGACTAGTAGAGTAAAATGTGAGTGCCAAGTCCAGGAAGGCAGATCTACCTTGCAACATGCAGTCATAGGCCTTCCGATCTCTCCTCCCCAAGGCGTCCCAGAATCCCAAGGGCTCTGACCCTTCATCACATTCATGAATCGTCACCTTGCTGCTGCTGTGCAGCCCTGCCTCCAGTGGACACCTATAAAACACAAAGAGAGAGTGGACTCATGTTGCTCCTGCCCCAAACACAGCTAACACACAAACCTGCTGGCCACTCGCATTAGTGGGCTCCAAAAGTACCTTACAGGCTTGTTGCACACTTCAGGCCAACACAAGCACTTTGAAAAATAATCCAAAAACAAGACAGGGAATTTCAACAGCTATTCTTGCAGCATTTGGATCCCATTCCCAGAGTGAAGGAGATGCTCACAGGAGTTCTCAGCAGGCATTGTCACTGCCTGCTTTTGTAAGGGCTGCTGTCCTGCTTGCATGCTTTCCCAAGTTAATTTCCCCTTCCTTACGCACAAGACTGGATGCTAATCCTCCTATTGAATGTGCTTTGATTTGCTATTCAGTTGTTTAGCATCTCACTCCAAATGGAAAACGACTTTGTTTTAACTGTAATTAGTACGGTAGGAAGAATGTAGGTGCCTGTAAGAGTGACGGGGGTCAGTACGATCCCTGGAAGGGTTCAAGGCCAGGTTGCATGGGGCTTTGAGCAATCTGGTGTAGTGGAAGGTATCTCTGCCTGTGGTAGGGAGACTGGAGTTAGATGATCTTTAAGGTCCCTTCCAACCGTTCAATGAGTTTATTAATAAATGCATTTGACCTCCAGTCAAATGAAAGCAATTACAGGATATGAGTTTTCTCCACCCTACCAAACCAACCAACCTTCACTCCTCCTCCTGACGAAGCGTGCACATGCTGCATTTGTACTTAGAGGACAGCTTTATTTATTTCAAATTTTCTTTGAGTAAGACTACTTCAAGTAAAATGTAGTCTATATAATCATCTACAAAATATAGATCAGACACTCACTGTTCTTTTATTTTATTGGCTGCTGTTCTTCCTACATCCTTGGTGTGAGCCTGTGCTTTGCAGCCATGCCACAGGTAGATGAGAGCTTTGTTGATATTGAGGACAATCATGGATGTCCTGGAACGCAGGCTGCTGCAGTGACACGCTACTTCAAGTAAGTTTCCTTCACTGGGAACTTCTCCTCGCACGCAATAAAGCCTCCAATCACCTGGAGCAGACAGGAACAGAGCATCACTATTATAAAATCACATGGGACTGAAAATTAAAAACCTCTGCTCTGGAACAGTTGTTCTCATACTGGATGAATTTCACCTCCTGCATGCCTATGTTGTGACAGAATGAACTAGCTAAACACCAGGTTTAGCTAACATTACTTCAGAAACCCTGGGCAGAAGAGATGCCTTCTAAAACCTTGCTACAAGAGCACAAGTTCTGAGACCTGAAGAGCTTAACAGAGCAGAAGAGTCAAGTTCTGCTGTTTCATATGGTGAAGAAGGGAAACAAACACAGTATTCCTCCTATTCAGCTCCCCTTTCCCTCTGCACCTTAGGAACATAAGTTCAAGTGAAAACATCTCCAAGCTACACTTCCATTGAAATTCTCCTATCTCAACTACTGCATTCAAGGAATATGTTACAAAAAGCAATGACTGGGTAATAAAAGCTTAGAGCTTTCTTTGGAGCAGAAGAACTGCTCATAAAAACACTCTTCTTCCCCAGACTGTGTAGAAAAGGACTTTAAAGCAAATGGGCACTTGGCTTAAGTAAAATCAAACTAAAAAAAATTATATGTGCATCAATACAATCAAGTCAGCATGCTCTAGGGTGGCAAAATCCATTCTCTGCTCAAAGAAGAAAAAGGCTACCTTGAAACAAAGCATTGCAAAGCTGTCTCAAGAGTTTCATGGCATTCGTTTTTCTTTTCTACAGAGTAGGGTAGTTGAGGCTGAATACAAAGCTCTCTACAACAGCTAAAAAAGGATTTTGGGGCAGAAAATCTTAACTAACAATAATTTACTTTGTGCATTTTCTTCTTCCTCTTCCCTTCTTCCAGCATGCACAATCATCCCTCCTTGGAAACACTGCAAGAAGCACGGTGGTTCTTTCCCTTGAAGGACTTGTACCTGGAAATTGAATGCACCACTCTTCATTAAAAAAATAAAAGAAGTATACAGACTCAGGAAAACTGGCCTCTATGGATTATTAAAAATTATATAGTTATGGCCACCCACAAAGATGGCTTTCCTTCTACTTTACAACTGCTGACTATTGTTTAAATTACCATATATCAGCACGCAATGGGTTCCATATGTGGCCTGCATATTAAAAGAAACTCTAGCTGGAATCCAACAATTGAGTTTCAGAGGATAATGGAAGACCAAATGAACTGTAATTTAAATTGGTTTAAACTAACCTTTTTTGAATTTTATGAATATTTACAGAACCTGTCCACCTTGACCGATGTTCACTGAAACCATTATGGAGATAACATAGGAACTGAAGTAGGTTCAACATTTGCTATAAAACTGGTTTCTATGATAACATGTATGTTATTTGTTCACTAAACATTGCATGAAGAGTATGAAAGTGATATAGCCAATTCCTAAATCAGCTATGTTGCAGAGACTCTCACACTCTTGATCAAGGGCTCTTATATTTCTCCTCTATGATCTCCTGTCTTGCTGGTCATTTCTATGCTGCTGTTAAAAAACTAATTAAAGCAGGACCAAGGCAAAGAAACTAACTTTAAACCATCCATCTTGTATGCTGGTAACAGTGAAGCCACAGGAAAGCCCAAGTCTGTCTAAAGACAAAGCAAATTAGCCTGTCCTCTCAGTTTCACCTTCATTTCCTAGAATCTCTGCCAACAATGCAATTAATATGTAATTACAGAGTAAGCAAATTCAGAATTTCCAAAGTATTGTTTTGCCTTGGCCTGCAAAAAGTGCTTCTCCTTGGCACTAGGAAGAGAGTCCTGCTATCTGAACATGCACTTGAAAGGATGGCATGAATCTGTGCAACTGTGCTTCATCTATTCCTGCAGGGAAGGGAGAAAAGACCTTCTCCTTCAGCCTTTTTCAGAAAGATCCTTAGAAGCAGCATTTGGGAATGACAGTCCATAAAGGAGCTTATGTGTCTCTGGCAATTGGAATAATGTCAAAAGTAATTTTGAGGTCTGTATTTGTAATGGCAAGAACATGTTTACAGAAAGGGAGGAGGCAAAGAAGATAATTCCTGTTTACTGTTCATGGCTATCCAGACAGGCAGATCTTACCAGGTCTGCCATCTAGGAAGCTCACCTGTGCTCCTCTCTCTTCATCAAGTTCCACTGTCATGAGAGCTGATGTTCCTTTCTCACTCACTGTGGAGTGCCTTCCTTGCCAAAAGAAATACACACATTTCTCTTTTCCAACAGCCCGTACTTGTTGCTCTCCTTTTTGTCTGCTTCCAACTGTGAAACAGAGAGCACATGCTGAAGAAAATATTCTGGCTATAGGTTTAAACAGCACATGGTTTCATCTCATCTGCCAGCTCAGCACTATCCCATCCAGAACAGGAAAGAAAAAAATGTGCAATTGGAGGAACATTAAGTCTCCAAGCCAGAGTGTCCCCATGCAGAGCTGGCATTGTCTCCTCAGGTGGATGCAAGCCCACGGGCAGAGATGCCTGTCTTGGCTGGAGAAAGAGATGTAGAAAGACCTGTTACTATCTGGAGAAAAATAACTGACAGCATTTGAGCCAATTTGCATGTGAAATGGCCTGTCCAGTAATGTTAGCAGAAGAGTGCATTATGGCTGATTTTCCACATTACACACTGTTCTTTGGCAGCAGGAGAGGAGCTGCTTTTTTTTTTTCTCCTTAAGAGTTGGCATTTACTTGTTACGATAAGCAAATAATGTTTACAGCAAGTGAAATTCACAACACAACCACTTACAGAATATTGCAGTCTTTACAGTGAATAGAGAATAAACAGTTAGAATGAAATCAAAGATTTAAAAAAACCCAAGAGTTTTAAAACAGATTTGAAACAAAAACGTTAAAACATCTGCCTTGATTCCAGCAGTGCTGAGCAGCATCCAAGTGAAACACTTAGGAGAAAGCATCCTGTTTTTTTCAAGTTAAGAATACTCAAAACACAACTTACTTTAAAATTTATGGGTTTCATTCTTATCTGTACATTCAGCCCATAAAAGTACTGCCTCCTACATAAAAATTTATTCTGTTTTGGAGTGATGGAATATGTTTTCATCCATTTGGATTAGAAGTCTGTTTACAGTTCAGTACTAATGTTACCCACTTCTCCCAAGACTTACAAGCTTTCGTATTTTTCTTGGATTTGCCAGTATCTGATCTCAATGATCCTGACTAAGACCTACCTAAATTTTTTTGGCTAAAAGCCTGAAGCTGTATAACTGTTATGTGCTTTCAACTGACTTTAATAAACTCTATTTGGAACAATCAGTTTTAGACTATTTGTTTTTAACTTACCACAAAAACCACCTATTCTTAGTTTAGTGCCAGAAGGGAGAGTTCCAGTGGGCTTATTGAGCTGACTGGTTCTCAGGCTTTGCCTGCTGCTCTCAGGCTCTTTGTCAGAACACTGCTGAGCCTCAAACCCAGATCAAAGGGTTTCCAGCAACACCAGAAGGGATAGCAAGGGCGATGAGCTGGCAAGGGCTTTTCCTGTCATTGTTATATTGATCTCCATAACCAGCAAAGGTTTTTCTTGTTGCTAAGCCTATCTCTTTTGTGAGACATTCAGATGACTGCCATTAGTCCAGTTGCCTAACTATTTTGGTGTTAAGCTGTGGGCTTAATGAACTGTCCTGTGAACATGTACACCTCCAATGGTGGGTAAAAGCAGAGATGGAAGCATTACATCAAAAATGTACCAAAAATAACTACAACATCTTTATTTTCTACTGCTTTCTTTTAAACAAAATACAAAACTTTACATTTTAATGACCTAGAAAGGCGAAATTAGCATCCCTAACCTTTCAAACTGCCTCACATCCATGGAAATCTAGGTCTGGATGTCACCACTAACAGCAGAGTTTTAGCTGCATTTCTGCATGTTTCGGCAGGATGAAATGGAATTGTTCACTAACCTGTAGTGCTCACCATGTACTTCCACTTCACCACGTATGTGTCTCCCTCATGGAACTGCCCTATGCTCTGCTTAGGCAGTCTACTATAATCGAATTCCAGGATATGCCAGACATCCACAGAGGCAGTGATAATTTCAAACTGCCTCCCATCTTCTCCTTCTACCAGTCCATAACCCCGGCCAATATTCATTCCGTCCAAGACCGTGCCCACAGTTGTTTGAGGCACAGCTACCATTAGCATGACATCATATGGTTTAGAGTCAGATCTGGATTCTTCCTGTCAGAAAACACAGAGAAGGGATTTCTTTGAGCACAGCATTTTTTGATCCTTGCCACACAGTTCCAGTCAAACATTTTGACTCCTGCATATTTCAGTACTTTAGTATCTTGTCATTTGAAGGCCTGTCAGAGCCACCTCAGCAGTATACATTGAGCTGCCTGGCTCAGATATCAATAACAACAACAACAACAACAACAAAACCAACAACAATAATATGTTATATATAATATATAAACAACACATAAGATATAGTTACACTGTAATTTATAAATAACAATAATATAAAAGAACTCTGTGGGTTCACTGTAGGAGGTGATGTTCTGACCCCTAGGTCAAAGCCCACAAGATAAAAAAATGTGCTCTTGATACTTGAGCACAAGCTTCCCTGGCTGCTATCCCAACTAAGTCATCTAGTTTGAAATACCTAGCATGCTTATTATATGCACCTTCTGGTGAAGGGATTCATTAGAATTCTTCTCATTGAGTTTCTTCAGTTCTGTCCAATCAAGAAATTTTTCTTTGAACAGTATTGTCTCGTTATGTTCTGTGAGTCTGCCAAATACAGCCCAGTCTGGGCGTCCTTGTCCCTTTCTGTGCAAGGGAAGAAAAGATAGAGAATCAAATTAAACACTGTGAAAAGAGGGCAGGAAAACTATGTATCTGCAATGAGACTAATTTGAGTTACAATACCTGGGTATGAGGGGATTGCATTCTCCGGGGTCCAGAGGATTTATATCACAATTGGAGTAGTCAAAGGTGCCATTCCACAAGTGTTTTGCCAGCTGGAATGCCACTTTTCTTTGTGCTAAAGTAACTTCTTTTCCATGCCATACATATACTTCACTGCCAAAATCAAACACCAGCACCTAAAATCAAAACCAAACAACAAAAAAAATCAACCTACTATTAGGTTAGGTGATACCCTGATCCTCCAGTTTTCTTGTGCTGAACAGAAAATCCTCCAAATACGAGTTTCTGTATAGACAGTAACAAAGAGCACTGCAATGCAAGTAAGGCCAGTGGTCTGCATTGTGATGTCCAGTTTTTGAGGATGACTGGAAGCAAGGAGGGGGAATGCTGTGATGGGTATCATTATGTAGCTGAAGTCACTAGCAGCTTAGAGAGCTCTTACTGCTAAAAGTCTGGTTCTGTTGCATGCCTGATAGCTGTCCAGTTTCAGCAGCTTTCTCTGACATTTCAGACCTATGCCTTGTCCTACAGCCAGGGAGGGCTGACAGAACACACAATATAGGCAAAAAGGCAGTGACTTCAATACTTTCAAGAAAATGCATCACGTCCTCATTTTAGAAACCTGCTCTCATTCTGACTTAGATGAGTGAAATGGTTGTTGAAAGAGGAAAGGTCAGCTAGGGATAGAAATAAAAGTAGGTTTTATTTTGTTTTGTTTTTCCAAAGGGCTACTTATTTTGCACTTTATGACTGTGGGGTAAGCCACTGTTGACAAAAAAGATTTACACTTCCTAAAATGGTATTTTACTATGAAGATAATGTGAACTAATGTCTTGAGACCTTGCAGCACACTGTGGACAGCAAAGTATGCAGAAGCCTTTCAGAAACACAGAGGATCCAGCTTCAGCGATCCTCTCCACAAGCATTTGCAGTTACTGCAAGTCATTACCAGCTGCATGTTCCTGTGGTTCCACTTACCACAGGAGCAGTTAGTGGCACAATACCTCTTTTGGTTGCAGCAGGGTACATTTTGGCACCTTGCCCCAGTAGTCATCCTCAGGAATGAGTTTATCCTCTACAAGGCGGTAAATGCAATTTGTTTCTATTATTGCGGCTTCGTACATTTCGTCTTCTTCAGGACTTCCAGCAGCTTAAGGGAAAGATTGTCAAAAACAACAAAACAAAAAATTAACCTCCAAATATCTTTACTAAAGAGAAACAACTCTACTATTTTATTGTGGTAGAGTATCAGATACTGTAACTATAACAATGCTTACACTGGTAATTTGTCTGTCCACCAAGGAGTTTCCAGAAGTCTTTGGCTGCGTGGGTATGGGTATTTATTCCTTCTTCTATAGTCTGTATATAAGAAGCTCTACAGCCAAGTTCCCTCTTTGTCTGAATTAAAGTTGCAAGTTCTGAAGCCTAAGAGATTAACAGTTATCTGAACAGGATTGCTTAAGTCTTTGGAATACTTGTGCAATATTCTTGCTCAGTGAGAAGGCAAATGAGATATAATACAGCAAATAGCAGAAGAAATTGTTATTATTTATTGCACTAAATAAACAGACACTAGAAAAAAATTTTACATAAATGCATTCATTCTTTCATTTGCCTTAAAGCAAGACTAATCTTAGTGGACATGGGAATGAAAAGGACATCCTGCAATTCAGACTAATTTTTTTTTTTTTAGTTTAGTCTGTATCCTGAGGATATCCTTTTTTCTCTTGCAGCTTCACAAACTACACACTCCTTCACAAATGCCAGCTTTCATTCAGTGCATGACCTAAAACATATTTTCAGGAATCCTGGATATCTCCCTATCACAGACTATCAGTTACATGCCACTTTTTGAGAGAAGCGGCACTAAGGCTCAATTTTATCAGAGACACATATTGCAAAGGTCCTAAAAATAAATAATAAATAAAACCTCACAAGAGTACTGACCTTTGCTTTTTCTATGACATTTGCAAACTCTCCTACCCACAAGAAACATAAATGCGGAGTTAACAACAGGAAACAGTCTCCGCTGTTCAGTGATGAGGCTCTTGGTTCAACTAATCTTGTTTGAACATGTCTTCTTCCTAAAGAGAAAACAAAGCTAATTATATTCCTTCAACTACTACTATCAAATGCCACGACCTAATTTGTTTTGAATGAAACACAAACAATCCCATCACATTTAGCAAAATATGTGGAAACAGACTGTTTAAGAATAATTAAAAGACTACTACTGTGGAAAAAAAGTTTACTCACAGGAAACAAAATAAATGTTGTCTCCTATCAACTAATATTTCTATTATTTCCTGTTCTTGCTTTAACAACTCTGTGTCCTTCTGGAAAGAAATGAATTAAGTAAATGGCAGACAGCAGCAAAATTCCAGAACCTTTTACATTTGCTTAAGTGAAGTCATAGCACAATTTCTGTAGGCAGTAAAAAGTTTTAAGAATTTAGGATTTTAAGAATTTTGCTTTCCAAAACCTAGCTATTTCCAGAATAAGATATGTTATTATGAACTATAAGGGGAAGTGGAGGAAGAACACTGTCACATCATTTCCAAATTATATTGAGCACTGGAAGAATGGGACAGTTAAAAAACTTCCACAGGGGATAGCCCGAATTTATAATGAAATATTCTGAAATATTGTTTTCTCTTTGGGAAACACACGCCAGTGGACCAATGCAAACCTATTTGTAAGGTTTAATTTTTTTACACAATTACCACTTATTTTTCAGGTTTTGGGATCCTGAAGATTTAGAACAAGCTAAGCATCTAAATGTGGTAGCAACTCCCACATGCTACATTCAGCCTCTTATTTATGGAAAGTAAAAGCAGTTCCAGCATACCTTTAATTTGCAGGAGCATTAGCTTCTTGTATGGCACAGCACTGTTGTTAGAGTTCTGCTCTGTTAGATTAACACTCCGCAGGCTAATGTTGCTGAAGTTTTCTTTGCTTGCCAGGCCAGCAAGTGCTACTTCTGAGAAATTTGAATTTGTAGACACTTGTACATGAAAAGAAATTGGAGGAAAGACAGACAGATATAAAAATAAAAAAAAATTATAATAAAGAATTAGTTGTTGCATTAAGAAAATAATTTCTGACCATTATTTCCAGTTTTTCTTCTTCTCCATAGCAGCAGTAAAGGCAGATTAACCACTACCCCAAAGATTTGTGGGTTTAGGACTATCTTAATTTCTAGATATCCAAGAGTACACTGTCAGTGTCAGAATTGGCATGAATACCAGCTTTACTAGGAACTGTCCTACCCAATGTCTTGTGAAGTACTGTGCAGATCTTCAATGCCTTTTAAGTGATTAATAATAAAAGACAGCACAGAGACGAAGCTAATTAGCTGTAATTCCCTTAAAATTCGGCTGAGACAGTGTGATGCAACACTCATTTACATTTCAAAGTCTTAGCCATGTTTTACTGTAAACTTACGGTCAGATTCTTGTCTACTTTTGTTTATTGCTCAACCAAAGACAAGACACTTTTTGAATTTATAACTCAGGGAAATCCTTCTCATGAGATGGCAACAAAGTATTACATATATAGTTAGTGTTTTCATCAATACAATCAATAGTTAAAGATGATCTTTCTTTACTCAAGTGTAGTAAGGATAACTTGTACCCCAAAATGTAAGAGTGGCTGGACAAATCTTTGAATGAATTTTACAACAAAGTCTTTGTTGTCCGTCTGGTTGTCAGGAAAAAGCAAATTCACAAGTAAAACACCTTGTAAGCCCTGCCACAAAGCACTAATCCTGTATGGAAATTAATCAGAAGGAGTCAAGAAGGCTAATTCCACTTTCTGAGAGAAAATTAAGACCCAAAATTGAGGCCAGTGTATCTGAACAAAAATTCATCTACTCTTGCCAGCTCTCACCCCAGCATGACGAGGCTGGATCTGCTTTCCTTGACCTCCTCACCCTGCACACCCTGCAGGCATTGTGGCTCTCTCCCTCTCTCTGCCCAAGGTGATTGTTCTAAAAATAAATAATTAAATCTGTGCACAGGAGGTGGCTATAGGTAGCTTTCCATGAGGAAATCACACCTGCCCTTCTCTCCAGGCCTCCTAGACAGTCTACATTTCACCTTATACCTCAATCCATTTATTGCCACTCAGAGAATACATTCCATTCCTTCAGTTCCATTTTTTGCATTGGGATTTTTTTTATAATTACAAAGGCAAGATGGTTTCTTGTAAAAATCATCCTGCTGGCTTACTTTTTTCCACTTTCATTCTCTTTGACTCCATGAAGGCAACATTCAGTCTTTGTTCAGTATACTCATGCAGAATATCTTGTCTTGCTGCAAGCATTTTCAGGGGGTTTCTGGAGGACTGGACTCTGCGTGTGGGCCTAACTGCACGTTTGTGCTCTGCTACAGAAGATGTCAACCTGAAAAACAAGCAGTGTTTATAATCATCAGGTAATTTTTCTAGTCAGAATCATCTAATGACAATAAATCAGGATCAATTCCTCAATTCAGGCAGGAGCATTATTTCAGAAGAAATGAACGTGCCCAATAAGAACGACTTAGAGCTGAACACTGCCCTTGTCTCAGCATTCAAAACAATGGGGGAAAAGAAATTCTTACTTTGGTGCATAAGGATCAAAGATGGCATCGAAGTCCTCATTAAAATCCAAAGGCACTGAGGAGGAAGGGAAATCCACATGGCGATAAAATTTGGAAAATGTTTCATCATCATCCAGCTTCATCACCTCTTTCACAGATCTTCCTGTAACTGTCAGCACTGTCTCTTGCATCCCAGCAACTGTAAGAAAAAAACACCTTACCCAGTAAATAACCATACTAGAGTTTCTAAGTCTAGAAAAGGTAAACATGGCTTGTTTGGTAGTTGCCTGGGTAATTTTTTTTTCAGTGTGGTGGTGATATTTTGGTTTTTGTTGGGGTTTTTTTGTGTTAGTTTTTTTTAATTGATGGTAGAAAAGTGTGTTGATAAAGAATATTAAAACAGTGAACTGTAACTCATATGTAATAACTATTATACAAAATGGTAGGGAAATAAGGCTAAATGAAAACTTGGACATTATAAATGAGTTGCTATAGTATGATGATGTAAGCATTTTAGGGTTTTGTATATTCCATCTTGCGTCCAACTGTGTAATTCCTGCCTTTGAAAAGATCTAGAATCACAAGGGGAAAAGTCACTACTTCAGACAAGTGAGTGTGGCACAGTCATTATCCTATGCTAGTGCCTCCTGTACTGAAATGTGAATACATTTGTTTATGGTATCTGTTACACTACAAATTACATAGAGATGTAATAAAGATTTTTGTCTTACAAATGGAGGACAGACATATGAGATGGAAACACCAGACAACTCTAGAGAGCTTCATAAACAGCCAACAGGCTGTGAGGGAAGCTGATGAGCTGCTACAGAGAGTCAATTTTCAAAAAAGCAGGAAAGTGAATGAATTGTGCTTGGGAGCAGCTTAGTATCCTATTTTGATTTTAATAGGACTCAACTACATTTAAAGATGTTTCATTCTGTATGGCAATGTCCTGGGTTGACTATATGATGCTTTTATCCCCAATCGTCTCATTCTGTTTATGTTGAATAATAATAAGTTTTGTACCTTTAAGAGTGTTACAGAGAGTGAAGAGGGAGAGAGAAGAAGCGCGCAGTTTTGTTTCTCAGACACTGCACTCCTCCACATTCCTGCTCCTGACTGTGTTGTCTGCGGACAGACAGCGGGACAGAGAGCTCTTCTTTTGCTTTTTAGTTAGTGTTAGCTAGCTGAGGCAAAGAAGTTCCCTGGACTGTTTTTTCCCTTTTCTTTGGACCTCTTGGAACTGCTCTGGACTGAACACCCAGGAGAGCACCGGCAGCTGCAGCTGTGGCCTCTCGGGCCAGGCCTGGCCTGCGACAATTCCAGCACTGAGAGACTGATCAGAGACTGAGTGAGCTGCTGCTTGAACCCGGGGTTTTTCTCAGTTTGTCATCTCTTTTAGAGTGGCAAGGGGTCTCATTGTTTTGATACTGTTTTGGTCTTATTGTTTAATAAACAGGGGGTTTTTTTCCACCTTTCTCCAAGGAGGTATTTTTCTTTCCTCCCGGACCAGTTGGGGGGGAGGGGCCGATTGGATCTGCTTTTCCCACCGGAGCCAAGCCGGAACCATGGCTTGTCCTGGAGCCTTTGGCAGAAGGTGCCTGGGGAGACTCGGGGTCGACCACTGGGATTTTGGAGTCGAAGCTACAGAGGGTCTGAAGCCAACTATACTCCAACAGAGAAAGAAATCCTGGCTGCCTATGAAGGAGTCCAGGCTGCTTCGGAGGTAATAGGCACTGAAGCACAACTCCTCCTGGCACCCCGACTACCCGTGCTGGGGTGGATGTTCAAAGGCAAGGTTCCTTCCACTCACCATGCCACCAGTGCTACATGGAGCAAGTGGATTGCTCTCATCACTCAGCGCGCCCATATAGGTAAACTGAATCGCCCTGGGATTTTGGAGGTCATTACAAATTGGCCCGAAGGTGAAAACTTTGGTCTCTCTGATGAAGGGGAACAAGAAGAGACACGAGCTGAAGAAGCTCCACCATACAACCAACTGCCAGCAGAAGATACACAATACGCTCTCTTTACTGATGGGTCGTGCCGCATTGTGGGAATGAACCGGAAGTGGAAAGCAGCTGTATGGAGCCCCACACGGCAGGTGGCAGAGGCCACTGAAGGAGAAGGTGGATCAAGCCAACTTGCTGAACTCAAAGCTGTTCAACTGGCCCTGGACATTGCTGAGAGAGAGAAGTGGCCAAAGCTCTACCTTTATACTGATTCATGGATGGTAGCCAATGCTCTGTGGGGATGGCTGGAGAGGTGGAAAAAGGCTAACTGGCAACGTAGAGGAAAGCCAATTTGGGCTGCTGAAGAGTGGAAAGACATTGCTACCAGGGTAGGGAAGCTGCCTGTGAAGGTCCGCCATGTAGATGCCCATGTACCCAAGAGTAGAGCTAATGAGGAGCACCAAAACAATGATCAGGTAGACCAAGCCGCAAAGATAGGGGTGTCCAAAATAGACCTAGATTGGGAACATAAAGGAGAGTTATTCTTAGCTCGATGGGCCCATGATGCCTCAGGCCACCAGGGCAGAGATGCCACCTATAAGTGGGCACGAGACCGAGGGGTGGATCTAACCATGGACAGTATCTCTCAGGTTATCCATGACTGTGAGACGTGTGCTGCCATCAAGCAGGCCAAGCGACTGAAGCCCCTCTGGTACGGTGGGCGGTGGTCCAAGTACAAGTATGGGGAGGCCTGGCAGATTGACTACATCACACTGCCCCAGACACGCCAGGGCAAGCGCTACGTGCTGACCATGGTGGAGGCCACCACTGGATGGCTGGAAACCTACCCTGTGCCTCATGCTACAGCCCGGAACACCATCCTGGGCCTGGAAAAGCAAGTTCTGTGGAGACATGGCACCCCTGAGAGGATTGAGTCAGACAATGGGACTCATTTCAAGAACAGCCTTGTCAACACCTGGGCTAGGGAACATGGCATTGAGTGGGTGTACCATATCCCCTACCATGCACCAGCTGCAGGCAAAGTGGAGAGGTACAATGGACTGTTAAAAACCACATTGAAAGCATTAGGTGGGGGATCTTTCAAGAACTGGGATCAGCATCTGGCAAAGGCCACCTGGTTAGTTAACACCCGAGGCTCTACTAACCGAGTCGGCCCTGCCCAATCTGAGCCTTTGCAGAGAGTAGATGGAGACAAAGTCCCAGTGGTACATGTCAGAGGTTTGTTAGGGAAGACTGTGTGGATCAATTCTGCCTCGAGTACAGACAAACCCATTCGTGGGGTTGTCTTTGCTCAGGGACCAGGTTGCACGTGGTGGATAATGCAAAAAGATGGAAGAACACGATGTGTACCTCAGGGAGACCTGATTGTTGGATAAAACCTGTATAAATATCACTGTTTCCTGAATGTTATTACCATTGTCTGTGTATAGTTGTATAATGGATGTATCATGTATGTACTTGTAGAGTTAGAATTTATATTAGTTTTAGTAGTAAGCAGACGATATGGGGATAAGGGGTGGAATGTCCTGGGTTGACTATATGATGCTTTTATCCCCAATCGTCTCATTCTGTTTATGTTGAATAATAATAAGTTTTGTACCTTTAAGAGTGTTACAGAGAGTGAAGAGGGAGAGAGAAGAAGCGCGCAGTTTTGTTTCTCAGACACTGCACTCCTCCACATTCCTGCTCCTGACTGTGTTGTCTGCGGACAGACAGCGGGACAGAGAGCTCTTCTTTTGCTTTTTAGTTAGTGTTAGCTAGCTGAGGCAAAGAAGTTCCCTGGACTGTTTTTTCCCTTTTCTTTGGACCTCTTGGAACTGCTCTGGACTGAACACCCAGGAGAGCACCGGCAGCTGCAGCTGTGGCCTCTCGGGCCAGGCCTGGCCTGCGACAATTCCAGCACTGAGAGACTGATCAGAGACTGAGTGAGCTGCTGCTTGAACCCGGGGTTTTTCTCAGTTTGTCATCTCTTTTAGAGTGGCAAGGGGTCTCATTGTTTTGATACTGTTTTGGTCTTATTGTTTAATAAACAGGGGGTTTTTTTCCACCTTTCTCCAAGGAGGTATTTTTCTTTCCTCCCGGACCAGTTGGGGGGGAGGGGCCGATTGGATCTGCTTTTCCCACCGGAGCTCCTTTGGGGAGATTCTTCCCCAAATTTGCTCTAAACTTGGACAGGCAATATGGTTCAGACTGGCTGTGTGCTCTTAGGAAATTCTGCCGTACGGAAAGATGTGTACATCCCTGTTTCCAGAGAATTAAGAAAGTTATTTAGGCATCTGTGATTTATTCTACTGTACACTTGTAATACAATTGTGAAAAGTTTTTCTTAAAATTTAGCAAAGACTGAATCACAAAAACAAAATTACCAGTAACTGCAGTCTGAGCAAAGAAATATTCAGTTTCTGCTACCAGATATTTTAACTAAGGGGCACTTTAATCAATTTACTAAAGTCAGAAGGTGGATATGCTCCCACCCTTCATAACTCTACCAACCTTTGTTATTCAGCCTTCCCAAGAATGACTCCAACTTGTCAAGCTTCATATCTGATTCCAACTGCATGTCAGGCCTGGCTTCAATTTCTAAGCAAACCAGAAAGTAAAACCTGTTAATTGACAGGAAGTAAATAAGCCTGAACATATTTCAGCCATTTTTCTTCCTTACCTTCCAAGGGCTTTGTAACTGGGGTGGTAGACTTCTGCCGGAAAGGGGACGCTGTTGGTGTCAGTGCACTTGGGGAAGCCAGGCCTGCCCAGGGACACAGAGCACAGGAAATGCAGCCATGAGTCAGCCTGTGCTTGCAACAGGGACGACAGAGAAGCTATTTGGGGAAAGCAGATGAGCCTGGCTACTTCCTACAGGCCAGCACACTTCCCCAGCCATTGTATTGGAGATGGCAGAGGGCCCTGCCTGCTCCTTTATTCAACAGTAGCCTCAGAAACCACCCCATTGACAAGAACAAAGCTCCATTTCCCAGTGTCTCTTTGCAAGCTAACACAAGATACAGGCTGTCTCTGGAATATATTAATTTTGCTCCTTTTCAAGGTAGCAGCAGTTCATTTGGTCTACATTTTGGGCTCCAGCTGTACTACAAGCTACATTTCATAAACATTGAAGTGTTCTGAAAAAAAAAGATAAGTTTAGCAGGGAAGTCACCATGATCTTGCTAGGCACCTTCACCTCTACCACCCTCTTAGTCCCTTTTTTAAATTTAAGCACTCTATGAATACGCATAACAGGATATATCTAACTTGTGAATGCTGTCCTTGGATTTCACAGTAATTCTTGGTCCCTGTTGAGTTTTTAAGTATACATGGAAATTGAAGCAGAAATGGAAGTTAGAATCTCCACCATATCAAGCACTATGTTCTCCTTTTGTTGTACTCTCCTCCATCCTTTTCAGTAACTATCATAAAGCAATTCATTCTGGACCCAGTGGGTAAAATAAAGATAGATTTTTTAGTTTTAGTTGTCATGTGAATCTACACTGCTCTAGTAAGAGAACTGCACTCTATAGCAGTGGAGGGTTTTATTAGGTAGAAAAGCATACTGAGGCAAACAATTGCACCTATTAACTTTTGCTGCCTAGACTTTCAGTAAATGGAGAAACAGACATTTATACTGTTCTCTATTATCTATTTTCCACTTAGCCATAGCTTACTAATTATTGAGCCATGTAAGCTTAAGCCTTTAGTTATTTTGATCAGATTAAACCAATACTGTGCTGGGAGAACATATACTAAACATGTTTCTATTATCTTTACTGCATGTTGTAGCAATGTAATTGTCATAATTGTTAAATTCCAAGTTAAATTTGGAATATTACTAGGTAGTTTTTCCAAAAGCAATTTTTTTCCTCTGTTACCTAAGAGACTCAAAATTCCAGCAGATTTTAAGTCAGTGGGTTAAGCCTTCCTCAAGACACACTCAAGAGGACATAGCTCTTAAGCAGCTCTACCAGCACATAATCCACAAGACCACACTGAGAACTGCTTAGGAGAGGATCACCTTCCAATTAGGACGGGATAATTTTCAGCCATAAGAAGCAATTAAAATACAGCATCTGTGCACAT
This sequence comes from Zonotrichia albicollis, assembly GCF_047830755.1. Classification (NCBI taxonomy): domain Eukaryota; kingdom Metazoa; phylum Chordata; class Aves; order Passeriformes; family Passerellidae; genus Zonotrichia; species Zonotrichia albicollis. Next base: position 15,256,835 of record NC_133819.1, read on the forward strand.
GCATATAACAAAGATGTTATTTTGCATTGTTTTCTCATAATCTCTTAAATTAAAAACTCAATGATAATTTATTCTTTCAGGATATAAATCAGTACACATCTAACTTGGGCTACTTTTATTGATTTCACTGTCATTGTATTACCTTACTTCTTCAAAAGAATCATCACAGCACCTAAAGAGATCCTTGCAAGATAATTTTTTTATTAGGAAGGGCAAATGCTCTTCTATTCCTTCTTTTCCTTTCCAAAGACCAAACTATTTGCAAAAAAAAAAAAAAAACCAAAAAAAACCCAAAAAACAACAAACCCAAAACTCAAAGAGCAGGTCTTCTCTGAACTCTAAACAATTTTTTTTTAGTGATCCTCCAAAAAGGGTTACTCTTTAAATAGTGACCAACTGTCATTTCTAGCAGCAAAATGTAAGCAGCAGCTAAAATATGTTACTAACAGAGGTAATTCCTAATACCATTTATCTGTTTGTCTGCCAACAGATTGTGGCTTGGATTGCAAGCATTTACTCCTGTTTCAGTATTGCCCTTGCCCTACAGTGAATTTTTTTTCACAGCTGTAATTTAATTCAAGGTCCATTGTTGTTGTGTTTAATATCCAAGTCCTTGTAACAACCCAAAACCTAGTAGTCATTAAGCACAAAAGATCAGTTTAGGTGCCTTCTGCCCAAAGCTATCATCTTCCCAGGCATGCTGTGTGAACAGCTGCACTCCTACCATGGGCAGCCTTCAGAGACTCCTGTCCACTTCAGAAGAATGATTAGATCTGGAAACAGTAACTGAATTCAAGAGATCCCAAAAAAAGTCAACATTGCTCCCTTGTCATTTCTACTCTGTGGTTTTATGCAGAACCAGGGAATCTTCAGCCAAACATAACACTTCAAGCTGTTGTCCAAGACAGCCTCCATAAAAACAATACTTGTTTGTTAAATATTCCCAGTGATCCTAGGAGTGGGGGAAATGCCAGCAACAGAAACAGCTCGATTTCACAACTATTCTCTAGACAGTGCAGCTGGGTTTTCAAAGGAAGTAAAAAAGAATAATCTAACTATGTCCTGTGGGTTGTATTAGAAGGAAAACCAAAACATATATCCCTGTTGTAGTGGTAGATTTCCACCAGCCAGACAGAGCCCAGTGATAAGTGGATGGCAGTGCAACAGTGCAGAATAAAATGGATCAATACCACACCCACAAGAAACTACAGTGAACAGCCTCATGACACAATTATTCAGCTGAAGATAAACAGCCTTCCTCTTGCTAAATACAGATGCTGTTTCTGCATTGCTTTAGTTTGACTTTATTTTGACTAGACAGACAAGAGGTGTCTTATTTATATTGGGATCATTTCGTCACTGACCTTTTTTTACCATTCGGCCAGCCACAGTGAACTGTGTGGAGTCATTGGCTGCTCCTTTTCCCTTGGACTTCCAGGCTTCTTCTCGAGCTGAAATCAGGTGTTTCCTCTCCTCAATGGTCATCTGACTCTCCTGGTTATCTGCCATTCTTTGCTTTTTGGGGGAAAGAAAGAAAGAAAAAAAGAGATGTTTAAAAAACCTGCTAGAGACATAGCTAAAGACTGGTGGAACATTTCAGCTGCCAGATGCAGAGGAAGGGAGCAGGGAACAAGCTGCTGCAGTGAAGTCCCACACCCTGCAGGGCTTCATTGTCTTGCTGCCCCATTACACTGGGAGCACAAGGTTTTGGTCTGTGCTCTTTGACCTTTTATTGAGACTACCAGCCAGGGCAGATGGCACTCCTCTACCCAAAGCAAACTATTCACTCTGTGTAAGAAATCATTTTCCAGGCCTTGTTCTTTTGAACCATGACTTGCTACACAGGTGACTATGAGCAGATGTTTCCAGGTGTGCAAATCTGCAGGTGGCACAGGGAAAAACAGAGAAGTGGTGTAACCTCAGTGGGTGATTCCTGATCAGTCTCTTACAGTAACTCAGTTCCCCAGGCAGGATTAGCAGTGTCTCCAGAGGCTGCTCATTTTAGATCTTAAGTCAGCTTGCTCTACTAAATATTTTTCCAAGGACTGATCATCTCTACTACTCCGTCTTTTTTTTCTCCCCTTAGGTCACCCTTAGCTTTCCTTTCTTGCTTTAGATGTTGGCAGCCAACAGCTGGAGTGATTAGAAGCAGAAGGAGCACTGTCTCAGTGCCCTTCTCACACAGACAGATTGATGATGGTACTTTAGGTAGGGAAGAAACTGAATTTACATACTCTGCTGTAGCTAGGTCAGGCCAAAGGACTGTTACTTTAATATAGTTGTCTTTAGAAACTATCAACATTTCAGGGATTACACTGCATAGAAGTCAAACATAGAAGTATTTTTAGTGCATGGAACTGTCAGCTCTAGAATTACTTTCAAGTTGATTCTATTCATCATTTTTCTTTACAACCTAGCTGCTAGAATTCAAAAAAATAAATTAAAATCTCAAGCTTTAATACCCCTCTAGGTCAGAGAACCACAGATGGAAAACGCAAAAGTATGCACCAGCTTGTGAACATAAACATTCTTCTCCTTTCAAGAGGATATTGTTATTTTTTATTTTCTTAAAAATCAATCAGACTAAATAAATAAGACATTTTATATAAAAACTATTGTGACTGCAGGGGACACTGTAATATAGAGAGTTTGTAGCTTTCAACATTTACCAAGATCAGCAGACATCAGCCAGAAGAATGAAGACAAACCAAGTAAAGGTTGGTACAAGGACTAGGGCCACGAGAGCCCCCCACTATATTTCTGCAGCCTTCTGCAGTAACACTTCCTCTCCATTTATCAGGAAAAAGAGCTGGACAGCCAGACAACAGGACTGCAAGCCATGATAATCAAGATTAAATACTCTGATTTTTCCCTAGAACTCAAAAATGTTCGTTAGAAATAACAATACACAAGTCTATTCAGTATCATTTCCTCATCTGTCAAAGCCTTTGAATGCTTTAAAGAAAAACACTGAAGAAGTTTCTTTCATTTCTTCCAGTCTCTACCCATTGTCAGCACAGGCACCTCTGGGATGAAAAATTGGTAGAAAATACCACAACAACATATTAAAGGAGACCTGGGCAGGAAATTAATAAACACCTAATGAAGCCACAAGTAAAATTTAATACACAAAATAAATACTTTAAACTTAATAAGGATGTTGACTTCCATTACGATGTGAGGGAAGTGAGGGAGAGGCAGAAAGAAATAAAATAATGTGGATTTGGATTTTTAGCCTTAGAGGAGTCTAAATTTTGGATTTTGTCTCCAGCAAATACCTGGAGCTTCAGAGTCTACAGAGCTACTGAAAATTCTGAAGATGCAGTCCTAGAAATTATGTGTGTTAATCACTACACACATGAATTGCCAGAAAGATTGTCAGTCATTCTGGAGCTATGTCAAAGGATAAAAGAAAACAGCTGTCAGACAGGAGAAACAGACTTTTTTTTTTTTTCCTTTTTTTTTGAATGGAAGAATTTAAGCTGTTCCATTGGGCAAAACATCTTTGGAGTTCCTAACAAAAAAAAAAAAATCAGACTGTGTACATATGTTACACAATTTGGAGCAATTCCACACTAGATCTCCTCCTAATGCATGAAGACTCCTACATTAATCTATTGATGAACAAATAAGGTAAAAAATTATAAACTAAATAGACACCAAGAAATTTCCCATCAACTTAACTTCCCTTAACAGTTCTGCTGAAAACCAGAAGTATATGCCATGATTAAATAAATAATAATTTTATATAGCTAGAAAGCTAATATGAGCCAATGCAACTGTCAAAAGAAATTTCAGAAAAAATCCACCTGCTAGTTGAGGACAGTTTAGAAAGCTTTCAGAATTGCCACATGGAGCATTTGTGGAGGAATTAACTGGTCAAAGCACATTCTAATTGGGAGAACATATGCTAAGAAAGCTAAAACTCAAGGAGCTTCTAAGTCCAAATTTTATTTTTAAGTTTAAAAACCCAAATTATGATATGAAAGAAGAACCTCAAATTTGCAGCTGTAAAAAAGTAAAAAAAAATTATATCAAGAATAAATAAAAATAACATATAAAAACTTAGGAATAAAACAGATCCAATGCAATTTTTTCGTTTAAATTAGTTACTTTCAATGAAATATTCTAATTTATTGTGTAAAATAGATGGATGTGTTCATTGATACCTTAGACAAAAAAACTGGAAAAGGAGATGCCCCAAAACACAAGAACAAATTTCAAACAAAAGCCTTTGAAAATGGGAAAATAATTAGGATAAAAGCTCAGATGTGGACAATATTTAGAAGTAAAACTAAAGCATGTAGGAACAGGCCACACAAGCTCTTGGTTCTTCCAGACACCCATGGAAAGGCTGCTGCAAAGACAATCAATGAAGAATCAAATCACCAGCCTGTAATTAATGCCATTCCACATGGCATTATGGAAAACAGGTTTAATCAAAAGGGTAAGTTTGATGAGCTCAAGTGTGATTAAATGTATTAACACTGTTATCTGTGATTTCTTTAATGTATTTGAGTTAATCACAGATGACATTCTGGGGTAGGTTTTTCTGAGCAATATAAAAATACCAGAGCAGCTTACAGGCTGTAAACTGGTTAACTGACCAAAGAGGAAAGAGTCATGCAGTGATCTGATTCATCCCAAATTTGATCAAAATGCTTTCATGAACATGGAAAACAAGGGATGCAGTTTCATCCCCTAAGAAGATCCTCATGATGACACCAACATAGAGGAGAATGATGAAGATAAAGAAGAGATAATCACATAGATGGTTGAAAAAAAAAGGATATCAGAAAAGTCTGGTAAACCAGGCTTTTAAGAGAAATGTTATTAAAAAAAGTCCCCAACCCAGCCAATTAGGAAGAAAGAAAAAGAAGAGAGACAAAAACTCTCATGGAAAGTTGTTTGGAACAGATAATCTGTACTGGAATAACTCATCCATTTCCAGACTCCATGCTTCTACCCAGGGTGCTGACAATTTTGAAAGGTTTAAAATATTTTTTTTAAATTAACATTAGATTATATCAGATAAGTGTGTATTTTCACTGAAGAAAGGGTTAAGAGTTACATTTAACACAGCAAGAATAATAACATATGAAGAATTACTTAATATTGCCAAGAATTTTCTGTAGGCTGACAGTTTAGAATTAAGACTGTGTGTTTTTCTAAAAGATCCTGTTTTTAGTCTGGGAAGGATTTACAGACTCAATGCAAGAACAGTTAGAAACAGGGATTACTTTCTCCCACAGCTTGGCTAGGTTGGATGATGATATTGGTCTTTTCTAGCACATTTCTTGAGGGTATGGCAGGCACTCCCCTGTTTATCCTAAGGAAAGGGCCACTTCTAGGCAATGCTCCTACAATTTTGCAGTCCAAGCAAGGTCCCCTTTAGGTGACAAGAACTGAGAAAGAGTGGTCGGTTAGCGTGCTGCTGTTTGGTTTTGTTGTTTTTTTTGGTTGTTTTTTAATACAAGAAATAAGATAATTCATGTTTTTCTATGTAGAAGATCAAGACTGCCACTACCTGGGGGAATCCAAGCGAAGAATGAACACAAAAACCCATGTTTTTCAAAAGGAGGTTCTATTAAAACAAATACTATAAATTACATAAAAGAAGGATTCAAAAAGTATCTTCTTTTTTTTTTTTTTTAATACAGGTAACTTCTCTAGTGTAAGCTCCTAAAACAAAAAGCCATAAGGAGAATCCAACAAGTTGTACAAGTATGGTAAAAAGTCTCTGTGTTGTTTTGCTCTGCAACTTTATAAGGGCCTTCATGTAAGACAACATGGAGGGAAAACTACATGCAAAAATATGCCTTTCTGTTCGGAACTGCTTTGAGGAAGACAGAACACACTCAACTCATGTTTGGTGCAAATAACAAAGTGATTAACTGTGTCAGAAAAAACCCCAAACAAAACTGCATATACCTTGACACAGTGCTAGAAGGAAGCAGCTTGCTAAGAGAGAAGGATGTAGCTCACCAAAATCAATGGAAAGAAGACTCTTTTTGACTATTTTTGCTGTTATCCTTTTAAGACAGATGGAATGAACAGCTCATTAAAAGGCCTCCTGTCATTACTGGAGGGTTATTATTAAGTTAGAATATATTGTTCTCTTCTAGATACATAAAGCTGGTGAACTCTGTCACAACCGAAGTAAATAAGCTATATTAAATCCACAGCTTATAGGAAAGAGGTAGCACGAACAAATTTCAGAATAGTCTAAAATTCAATTTTAATTAAAAAAACTCACAGTAAAAGATCATATTCAAAACCAGCTATAAAAGTGAATGTGGAAGTGGTAAATATCAGTTGCCTAAATGTTTGTAATATATCCAGTAGCCTCTGTATTCATCCAGCCTTCTGTATTCCTCATCCCAGCCCAGCAGTATCTGCTCCTTGAGCTCGCTGCCATTACCCATGCTGGTCAGAAAGCTCCCTGCATGCAGCACAAACTGTGGGAATGCAGAACCCAATGGATTCCCTGTAACACAGGAACCACAAGTGCAAGGTGGGAGGCAAGGGACAAGGATGTGTAATATAGCAGAATTTGATTTATGTAGATCTATTGAGAGCTTCCAGTGAGCCCTCCTTGTTTTCTTTCAAGGAAACATTCCAAAATGTTTTCTTGTGTTTTCTGCAGCTCGTTTCTTTGCCCATTTCTGCCTTTGCATTTTTACCTCTGATCATGTGAACCAGGAATAGTTTGCTGAGATCAAGGTCTAGTACTCTACTGCTCAGCGAACTTTGTTATATTGCTCTGGGTGTAGGGAGTTTATATTTCTCATTATCTATTAATTCTTCAAATTGTCTGTGATGGAATTGCAGAGGTGCAGACATGATGTTGAGGAACTTCCCATGAAGCTTCCCATGAAGCTTCTCTAATATTTACTGGAGCAGCAGCAGAACTCTGTCCCCCGGCAAACACAAATTAGGAATGTGCATCATCAATCTGAGTGTAATTTTCTGTCTCACTCCTCCCTCCAAAAATGAAATAGAAATTTTTTAGAGCATTTCACCTTCCATCTCCAAGGATGACGGTCATCAGAAATCAGAGAGCTTGATTCTTTCAAACTAGTACTACAGACCTTAAAGGAAGAAAGAGAGAAGCAGGAAGATGGGATAGTCAGAGAAGAGAAGCAGGACATGCAAGGCAAAAATCCTTTACACAGGGACTGAGGAAAAGCACTATGGGAAAGTCACCTCTCAACAAAAGCAGTTCTTTTACAGTCAGTAAGTTAGATGATATTATGTCTCACATTGGACATGCACATTACTTACAGGGAGATCACGGTACACAGCAAAATTCTACAATAATGCTGTCTAGTTCCATACTACTCCTTTTATACACCTTTTTTAGCAACTTACAAGTTTTCAGTATTATAATTAATTCAATAATGTTTTCTTCCTTTACTTTCTCACCAATACAGTATAAAACAGATAGAGAACTTTCAGAAAAGCAACCATAAGAGAAATAGCAGCACACTGTATATTGAAAAAGAGTACACAGAATAGTGGCATAACATTATGTTCCTTTAAAGCTACATTTACTGAGCTGGTTAATCAGTTAAGAGGATTATAAATTTTGTATGTTAAAAAACACAGGTAAAATGTCCTTACTTGAAATTGCTGAGCATTTAAATTGTGCAGACTTTTGCTCACCTGATTAACAGGTAGAAAAGGATGAAATTTATGGAGAGCAGGTATAACAGGAGAGTAAGTAGAAGCATATACAGGTTCCTATGACAAGGACAGAAGCAGAGTAAAGGAATTAGAAAAGAACTGGACTACCAGAAATGGAAATGGGAGAGAAGTAACTCCTCTTTCCCTTATTTCTTACTAAATCTTTTGATCTTCTAGAAATGTTTTCACTGTTGGAAAGCAGAGATCAAAAATGCTGTCATAATACAACAGCATGTTTACCAAAGCCATTTCATGCAGGAATTATCCAAGTTAGTAACAACATCACTACAACCCAACACAGAACAAAACAGCACAGCTGGAAGACACACTTTTTGTATGCTGATAATTTTAATATGTCTCTGTTTTCATGCACCATTAAAGTGATGAACCATGTCAACCACAATGTGAATAACTCTGCTGCAAGTTTAATCAGACCCTGCTAAACAGCAAATCATCTATTCTCTGGATGAAAGGAAAGAATGCTTGCTGAAACTGGGAGACTCAAAAGCCATCTGGAAGGATTTGCTAAGCCCAGAGTACTCAGTGAAGGTGAGTTCACCATTCCAAACACAGCCTACAAATAAACCCTGCCCCAGAGCTGAGCTTACCCAAAGCTGATTAGACATGGCTTTATCAGCTTTAATTCTTCTCCCTTTCTGTAGGTTAAAGCAAATGGGGAGCATGGCACAGTGGATGGATAAATTCAGCTTATTAGAGTGGCTCAAAATGCAGCCTAATAATGAGTTTCAGCTTTGATGAGAATGTGATACAAGCACTTGGTGGATGACATACATGCATTGGATAAAACTCTTACCACAGCAAAAAACTAATATTTTAGTGTCTAAAAGTCACTTTTCAAGGGTTTACCCTCTCTAAGATTTTTACACACTTCATCTCTGAGTAATTTTGAAATGACTGCTCAGCCCTAGCCTTTAACACCAGTGCTGAGCTGCAATTTAAACATAATGTAAGAATTAAGGGTTTCAAATGTCAGTCACTGCTTTAATGCAACTGCAATGCAGCTGGTAATCACATTAATCAGGGACTCTGTTAAAAATGGTTCACTATAAACCAGAAATTTTTATTCCAGTAAATCCTCCTATTTTGATATTATGGAAAGATTTTGAAATTAATTAATTTTTCTACTCATGAAGAAATCCAACAAACTGCAAGTGTTCCATCCAGCGTAAGATGATGAAAACAAAGTACTAAATCCAAAATATTTTTCCTAAATAAAAGAGATTTTTTTTCCAGTAAGACATTCATCCAGCAAGACAGTGGTTCCCCTGATGTTAGAGCTATTCTGTGAATTGTCCAAATATGTTTTACCATATATACAAATAATCTAAGAAGCCTCACAGCTTCCAAAAATTTTTCCTCCTGTGTGCAGCAATCATCAAAACAGATGCTAGACCTCCAAGTAAATCTCAGCTTCCCCCCTCATCTGTATCTGCTTGTGTTAATTCCTTAGTCTCTCTCTTTTTTTTTTTCCTGTTTGAGGTTGCTCTGTCAGCTTTTCCATGAATTTTATGGTGTTTTTCTACAGTTTAGTCTACACACAAATGACTGTAACACATTTGGATAAATATTTCACCATGTAGACACCACGAAGAAGCATTTTGACTAGAAGTGATCAAACAGCACTATTTAATGTAGTTATTTTGTTAAGAGTATGAATCTTTTCACTTTTGTTGTTTATATGAAATCTAAATGTACTCTATTTACTTCTAATTTCTGCAGCTATGCTTCAATAATCAAATCTCCAGATTAATTTAGGTAAGCTTTTAAAAGAGAGACACACACAGACACACCAAAAAAAAACCCCTAAAAAGGTGTCTGACTACATTAATAGGAGCACCATGCTGCAACTAAAAATATCAGGCATTGTTTTGAAGCAGCAGGGCATGACAGAAGTTTACACACCCTTGCTGTTGATGCCATGGTGTTGGTGACTGCCATGATGTTGATGACTGCCATGTGTGGAAATTATCTAACTAGCTCAAAATTCAGTAATCACTACAATTCCTGCATTTTTACTGTAATCCAGCAACAGAAAACACTTAAGATTCTCAAGTACAGCAGAGTCTCAAAGTTTTACAAACAGAATTCAATAGCACAGTGCTTCATGGTCCTCAGCCACCACACTGATTGCTTATCAAAATCAGTACTTCTAGATTTAAGGGCAGCTGACATGGTGTCTTGTAAGTAGAGTACCCTCAGTAAGAGTTGACGTATTTCTCATGTATCACATGAGAATCAGCATCCCAAACATCACTATAGTTCATAGAATTGTGGATCTTACACACCCAAGTTTTCATCCATAGACAGATATGAAAATCCTTTGATTCAGGCTCTAAATAGCCAAGAGCTAACATGAACTATCAGAGTGGGTGACCCAGTGTCACAGAAATGTCCCCTGCTAGCACTGTCACTTCAAAGCTTGTATCCCTCCAGCACTTCATGCTCCCTTACTTGCTTTAAAAGCCTGACTGTGCTTGCTGCACATGGCAACACAGCAGGGAGGGTATGGGTGCTGAGGGGTGAGGAGAGAGAACAAAGGGTTTGTCTCTGCCTAAATCTTGGCAGCTGTTTAAAGCTTTTTCTCAACCCCACTGTCTTTAGCTAGAGTACATTTGTTATCTGATCTCAACAGTTGTCATTTTGGAGACTAGCCTGTTAAAAATGTGACCACAATTTTGCTTTCCTCCCTGGAACTATTTTTGCTTTAGGACGCCTTTCAAACTAGCAGCTGGATTTTTGAACAAGTCCACAGGGCAAAACCAAAACAAACCCCATAAACCAAACTGCAAAAATCAGCTTTATTCTTTTCTGTCCAGTTAACATGACTGATGACTCACATGTTCAGGCACAAATTTATCCTCAGTAATGATAAACTGTGTCCTTACTTGTAATGCACTGATGGAGCAGGAGACTTTTTGTTACTGTTTACCTATATATTTAGTAGAAGTAAACAACTAAATAATTGGATCCAAATATTACCATCCCCACTAGCAAATTTTGTAACACAAATTTATTTTCACCTGTCCTCTGTGAAGTACTCCCACAGAATTTAAAGGCTTTTGAGACAGCCTATTTAATCTGACTGAGAAGGGAAACAAACCTCCATTGGTCCTGTACTTAGAGCCAGGGTACAGTCAATTTTTAACCAATTTTGAAGCAAATCTCCCCATCACCCTCACTTTCTGCACTTTGGTTCACACTGCAGACTGCACAGACTTTTGCATGAAACCAAGACTTGAAGTGCACTCCAAGATCCCCATCTAACACCTCTGCTGCTAAAGGCAGTCAGGTCACAGGTCCAAGCTAAATTTAGTCTGAAACAAAAACTTCACTGGACCAAAAAAAAAAATATGGCACAGGTAGCACATCCAGCAACCATTACTGTATTGAGGTAATAATATATATATATATATATATATATATATATATATATATATATATATATATATATATAAAAAAGATCCACTCTCACTGGACAACCTAATTTACTCATGTATAGACATAATCTGAGTGTGCTAACAATGTGGATCTCCCTTTCCTCCACACCTATCTATCCATCTCCCGCTTTATTCACTACCTGTTGTAAGACAGATAAAATCTTGGTCCTGCCACTTCTGGCTCTTCACAAACTGCAAAGATCATGCAAGATAACCAAAGCCAAATGCCTTATGAATGCTCTTGTTCCTGCATTACCTCAGTAGCTCTAGGATCCAAAATAACTGATTAAAAACCCAGTGTATGCACAGAGATAACACAGTGTTAGGAATGTGACATTTTCACAAACTCACCCATACATAAGAAAACATCAGAACTAAGTGTTAAGGCAGTTTCAATGTGGGGGCATGGAAGGGGGAGAGGGAAGAGGGGCTGGAGAAAGGGCTTAAATCATTATACCTGTACATGCTGCAGAAGCCTTACAGACCCACTTCCTAGTTCGTTATCTTCTGATGTGAAGACACTGTGATTACTATTACACATCCCAGGACAGTGGAGACCTCCTCATTAAATAATCCCTCATGTTGGGAGAATTGGTTTTTAAACAAGCCTGACAACAAGAGGAGCAGCAGGAGCTAGCAGCTAATATTAGGCATGCCTGACTACTTGGATGCATCTTCAAAAAGCAAAAGCATTTCAAGCAGGATGTTTTTCCCAAATGGGGACAGAGTTACCTTCTTCAACAGCTGCTCAACTTCTTGCATCTGCGCACTGCGATCAGCGACGGCCACTTTTGCATACTCCTGCTTTTTGCTGAGCCTGCTCTTCCAATCTTCTTCACCACTCTTCTTCAGCAATGCCAACCTACAAGGAAAAGCATGCCAACAGGCAGCTTTAAACAGTCCTTCCCATTATCCTCAAAAGGTAACCTCATTGTTTCACTAATGCTGCATTCAAGATAATCTGAAATTAGGTTTTCTAGCATTAACCAAGTTATTCACATTTCATACACATATACAAAGCTCACAAACAAACACCAAGCCTTATATTGTACATGTTGAATGGCAATCATCTGTCAAAACAGACATCCAGACCTGAGACAGACACTCCAGTTAATTTGTATCATCAGTGGAAATTGCCAATACAGTCAAGGAAGACCAAGGCACAACACAGATCCTCCTAAAGTAGGTGTATAAAAAGGTCAGATTAATAACTGCTTTTTTCCCTCCACTCTGTCACTAAGGCACAGCAAGTGAGTAGCTTGGCTATGGATACTTATCCTGTAGGTGTCCAAAGTTAAGAATATATCTTACCTTTGGTCTTCATTGTACTCATTAAAAAATACTCTTAAAATTATTTTGTTTAAGGCCCAAGAAGAAAGAGGTCTGTTCAACAGGCACACACCAATTAGATCTCATCAGGCACATCAAAGGACAACTCTGCAGTTCCTGCTTTCACTCCAACTCCAGGGGCTGAGGTTACTTATCAGACTCCCTGGGATTACTTTGTATTCCCTTGCTTAGCCCAACATTGCTGTGACACAAATCAGCAGCATCAATGCTCTAATAACCTGGTGCTAGCTATCCTGCAGCTGTGAAATCTACCAGCAACATTCAACCTGTTTAAAGGAGGTCTTAAAATGTGGATTACCATTAATCTCAGTAAGTGGGATCTTTTCACAGCATTGTTTCCTAAACTTGAGCAAAATTCTGAATATAATACAAAGGGCTGACTGGCTGCAGTGGGGACAACATGTAGATTAGTTTTGCTGGAATTCTATTTGTCCATACAAACCCTGAGGTGACTACTTTTGGGGACAGGTGAAGTCAGTCAGGAATATGAGGTCTATACAGGCATGATGATCTTCAGTTTACTTTCCTCAGAAATTGACATTTATATGAGTTTTCTGCCCTTCAGAAATCATTCTTCGTAATCCATAAAATGTGTATCTGCAGCACTTTTGCAAACAGTTGCATTGATCTACTAAATAATTTTTTAGTTTAATTAAGTCTTATGACATAACTTTCTCAAATCTACAGCATTTCAGTAAGAATTATACAAAACCCTAAACCCTATCAATGTTTGAACAGGTTGAGTAGTTAAACCTATTCTGACCACAAGATATGGAAATTCTTTTTCAGAGATGTGATTACTGTTATCCTCACAGCAAGTCTTGTCTGGAAACTCTGAGGAGAAGGAAAGGGTAGAACCAAGGAGGTCTAGAAGCCAGAGGCCAAGTTTCAGGCAGCTGCCTCCTGCAAAAATCCAGGGGGTGCAGCCATGCTACTGACCTATTTGGGGATGATCAATTGGGCCTAAGGCAGTCACTTGAGAAAAACTAAGAATGCAGAAAACAGTAAATCTAACAGAATACAATGGCAGTAAGAATGTTAGTATTCAAGAAAGCAGTTATTTCCTCTCTTCTTGCCCAGGCAGGCAGTGCTGACAGGCTTCACAGTGCCTGGTTGCTTCATACCTCACAGCACAGGATGAGTAGGGGTGAGAAGGACTCACAATAAGGAGCTGAGGTCATGGTCATTGTTTGCAGAAAGGACACAAGATTTCACTGCCCAGAACTAATCTTCTGGAGTGCATCCATGCATGTGTAAAACTGTGGAGGAGACCAAGACGGGACTGAATTGCCACCATGCAATGAGTTATCTTCAGTAGCTATGTTCTCTCAAGTCAGTTTTGCTTAGAAATGATCTGTGATAACTGAAACTAGAAGGCATATTGGTCAGCTTTGGTCTAAGCTGGGTTTGTTTCTAAAAATGTTTACAGCTACTCAGCATAGCAGGCAGGGGAAAATAAGTGTTTTTTTTTATTTCTTGAGTTTTAGGTTTTTTTAAGCTAACATTACTGCAGGGTATTTGCTCTAGACCTTTGACCCAAGCAGCCTGCTTGATCAGGGGGAGAAAAATCTGTAATTCTAAGAATACTTCTGTTCTTTGGAGATTTTGTTTTCTTCTCTGCCATAAGGATGGTTTTATAGCAGCCCTCCATGCTTCACTGGTATATGTAATGAAACAACTGACTCCTACAAGTGAGAACACACATTTGCCTGTTTTGAGCAATGAAATCACCACTTAAAAGAAACATGTATGCTCTGTATGCCAATAAAAACTTCACTGCTGTGTCAAACCTAAAGCCATGCATTTCTTTCGAACAATGGAAGTGGCAGTAAAGTCAGAGTGCCCTGACTCAGCAACAGCTGAATGGAGGACACCCTTTTGGATGAATAAAGATGCAAGAACTACTGAATTGGTTCCTAAAAGTAAACTCACACGCTCAGCAGTACAGAGCAGCTGATTCTTTGGAAAGTCTTAGAAAATAAGGCAAATATTAGGTCTAACCCTTAGATTTGTTTAAGGCCTGCTGCTTACTGGTTTCATTGAATAGCTCTAGTTTTCCACTTTTTATAAATAATGAATAAACATTCATTAGTCACTTTCGCAGTGTAGACACACTACTTTTGCCTCCAAAAGTTCCTTTTCCAATATGAAGAAAGTAAGTTCTGCTCTTTTCTTGAAAGAAAAAGCTTTTAGTGTGTCTGCCCATCTTTGACAGCTTGCTCTGCATCCTTCTTTCACCTGCTACTGAGATAGAATATGTGACATCAAGACAGAATGATCCTCATCCCAGAGGTGTCAGGGTGGCCTCAAAGCAAAAGCTTTCAGAGCTGAAGGCAGAATGCTGGATAGTGAATACTGAAGGAAAACAGAAATGAGATCTGAACAATGGTTTTGCCTAAACAAAGAGAGTGGCATGAAAGGCCTTGGCAAAAATCCTGGCAAAAAAATGTCCAAAATGACACATCTTTCTTCTGTGGCAATATTTTAGTATCTTAGTTGCTAGTTGTCTCCTTGAGCTAGAATAAACTGGACATAGGCTTGGTTTTTACCTGTTCTCCCTTGGCTGCACTTGACCAGTTCTTTTTGGATAAATCATAAATCCTGGAGAGCAATATGAGATATATAACTACAGAAAGGAAGTTGACTGTAAAAAGAGTGCATAAATTCAGTATAGTGGGAACCAGACTATGTAAGAAAGTATTGCTGAGGAACCCATACATCAAAAAAGATTGAAAATGAAGTTTAGGCTAGATTTTTCCTGAGAAAGTGAGAATGATGGTAAAAGGTTCACCAGAAATGAATCAGATGTAGCTTTTTAAAATAGTGATCATGGCATGCAGCTGACTTCTACAGTGGAGCTGACAGGATGGCCTTTGGTCTAAATAAATGCACAGAGACAGGAGAAGAGAGTATAGGTGTCTTTCCTCCTTAAAAAGTAATGATTTTCATTCTTCTATATAATATAGGCAATTCTAAAAATGCCAGCCATACATTCACTGTACGAGGATAGTATTAGTTCAGTGAAGCAAGCCTTTGTGGAAAATCACTTTTATCCAGACCAGCATTCATGCATCCTGCCCAAATACTATTTCATGTGTGGAAAAGTTGTTCTTCCATAAGGTGAAAGAATGTCTGACACAGCCAGAAAAATCCACTGGATGGGAAGATGAAGTTAGTGAATGTAAAAGGAAAAAAAATCCAAGTGTAATAGTCAATCTTTAGCAGAAATGTTCTTTGATGTTTATGAATACTTGGCATGAACTGCAGCCAGGCAAAAGAAACTTGTTGTGGTTGTAGTCTTTTAATTCTGGGACAAGAAGTAGACTACTGTGGTATTTTGGAAGGCTGAAACATTTTGATAGGAGCTCAGTCATTTACAGATATTTGTGGAATCAGAGTATACAAACTCCTGACACGACAGCAGGTATTTCCTTTTTCCAGCTCTGGGACTGAGTACCCAGTCTTGGAGTCCTAACAAAAGTGGTTCCTGATTGTGTGACTGACAGGCTTCAGTTACTCAAGAGATCAACTCAGCTGAGGCATTGAAGTTAGGACTGAAACAGCGACTAAAACTTGGATCTTCCCTCCAACCTCTTTCTCTCCACCAGGATCAGGGATGGTAGATCCTTTACCCCCTATAAACCAGAAGTTACTGGCCTTAACCTCATCTGCCAAGACAACTGACATATTTACAGGAGGGGATTGGGAAGGGGAATGAAAATTGCTTTAAACAAAACAAGAATAAACTGAAAAAGGTAAGCACAGCCTTCAGAAAGGGCACGAAGAGTGCCCAGCTGCTGTAGCTGCCCCTACATCCCCTTGTGTAAAGGGGTTGAAAGGGAGTGGGGATGCTTGTAAATGAGAATGACTCATACCTCCTACAAACACATGAATTTTAGAAGCTAACTTTGGAATTATGTTTAAAAAAAAAAAGTTCAGAATGCCTAATATCACATTCCCCTCATTGAGTGAGGAAATACATTTACACAGTGAAAGTTTAATCAGGCAGTTATTTTCACTTATTGGTTCTGCTTTCATGCAGAAAAACTGAAGCAAAGATAGACCAAATAATCATAATCATAATTCACTCACTGGACTGCTACCAGTTTGGGACTGAGTTTATACTCTCAAAGTTTTAACTAAGTTAGGAAAACTTTTACAAGTACTACAGCAGCTATTGGCACTTCAATCCTGGACTCCCACTCTCTGCACACGTGCAGGACTTAAAATTTTGCTTCAGATCAGAATGATCTTGGGTTGGAAAAAGTATTTCTAGTACTCCTATAAACCTGTCTAACTTACTATCCTTTTAAAGTCCCTACAGTAAGTACAAAGAAGTCAAAATGGCAACCAGGTACTTCTGAAGTAGTGGGGCAATATCAGAGTCTATCTGTGACTCCCTCTAGTCAGCTTATCCTGTAGGCCAAGAAGAAATGGTTATTAAAATAAACCAGAATCACATTATACCTGTTGTATAACTGAAAGCAGAACCTGGAGAAGTATATTGAGTATATAAGTGTAATTAGAACGTATATTTTACGACTTTAATTTTCTGAAATATTCATTGATTATTCAGGTAGCTCTTTCAGTTTATTATGTTCTCTTAAATGGTAATTCTCATTCACCATCATCTGCTTTATAAGCATGTCAGACAGATTAGCTGCATGTTTCTGCTGTTAGTAATAATAAAGCCTAGTAATCACTACTTAGCTTTTTTAGAAACAGTTTTAAAGCTTTTTATACCATCATCAGTATAATAACTGTATTTATAGGGATCATTAAAAAAAGATAGAGAAATTTAAGTACCTTTCCTTAATTGACATAGTTTTGCTGGCACTATCGAGGACATCCTCAGCTGTTTGTGCTTTGCTCTCTCCCATGGAAAACATCTCACAGGAATTCTTATAAAATTTGCCTTCCAATTGTTCAGAGAGCTCCTGCAGTCTACAGGATGCTGCAGCTGCTGTTTGTGAAACTGTCCTCATGGCTGATGTGCTGGTGAGTTCAGAAGAAGGCTCAGCGTGGTCTGCCCATTCAAAAGAGAAGAACTGAATTAGTTCTGTTCTCAAAGACACTTTACATTGCTAACACTGCAGAAGCAAATCTGTATTTTAAACATTCACATCACATACTATTTTAACAGGGAGAAACTTCTGGCTGAGCTAGAGCACAGAGATTATTAGTGCAGCATTACTTGCTGCCATTTGTGACTGATGCTCACAAGAAGGCACAGAACACCATGTTCAATACACAATTCTGAACTTCACATGGGCGAGGCACAAACTGCTGCTCCCCTCATCACACCAACAGGAAAAGGAACAGATGAAAGTGACAGGGAACAAAGAGTGGGGGAAGAGAAGCAAGCAAAATTGAAACATGAAAACTAACTATTTGGTAAAGCAGTTTAATGCTTGAGTAGCATACTAGGACATTTAATAGCTTAATAGAGGTATTATTTTCTAGGAGGGTGTTGGGGGCTCTTTTGGGTTTTTTTTTTTTCAAGGAGCAATTAAACCACAGGAAAAACTGCCTTAAAAAAAGATAAATGCACTATTACAGTTATCCTTAAAGAAATATAAGCGATCTTCATTTTTCTTTTTGAAATGTTATAAGCACAACACCCCTCTGATATATGGCCGCTCCTATTATATCCCAGTCTTCATCTCCCCTGCAGAACCAAAGGCTCATTGGACAGAGTGGACACTGCTTTAGAGGAATACAGGCAGAACTGTACCTTCCTCTCTATGCCTGTGTGGAGACCATTAAATTCAAAATATATTAACTTCACAGGAGGAACACAAAAATGCTTTTAGTGCTACAGGGTAGTGTGATGCTGTCACCCATCAAAATAAAACAGAAATGGAACAGAACATCCTTCTAAATTCAGCAGAATAGAAGGACTTATGAAATGACCAAATCCACAGTTTATTTCCTAAGTACTTTATTTAAAGATAGGCAAGTTTATTTTTTAAGTTTAAATTATGCTGTGCATATAAAAATGTAATTGCTCTGAGAATTTCCTGGTTTGTATTTCATCACCACATCAAAGAGAAAATAATACCAGTTTTGTAAAATTAATTATCTGAAAATTATCCACAGGTATGTATGCACTTATGTAGGTAATTCATAACTCTATATGCACAATGAGGCAAAAATTAAAGTCAGATAATTGACTCAAAGCAGCAAGTTTAGTTTGTTCTGAATTTGGAGGGCAGGAGAAAGGGCAAGAAAGGGCAAAACCAGAGAGAATAAATCTTAGCTTCAGCATATAATACCACTTCTTTCAAAAGTAAATAAATCTGAATAAAACTGAGCCATCTTTTAAGACTGGAAAATAGAAAGAATAAAAAATAAAAGCCCTCTATTTATAAAACATAACACCTCACAGATACTTCTGTAGTTCTAAGCAGTGTTAGAAAAAAGAAACATAACCAGCCTTGATAAAGCTTGAAACACCATTTGCTGAATGAGACCACACCAACAGCAAGCAATTACCACACCTCCTTGCCAAGTCTTGCTTTTCAGAACACTTTCCAAATCCACCTTTTCTTCAAAGGACTGGCCTTTTTTGTCTTCCCATTTACCTTGAATGCCAGTATTGATTTCCTTCTGTTCCAGAGGCTGAAAAAGTGCTTGTGAACCAAACAGTTCCAAGCTGCCCTTCCTCAGGAAGCTGTATGTTGTGTCTTTATGGTGGTCTCCTGTTTTTTCAGGAACAGGATGTGTGGTTTCATCCTCAAAGGAGCTGTACTTTTTAATTTCATTAGCTTCATGGGCTAGAAACCTCTTTCTTTCTTCTTCATGTTTCTTTGATGCTTTTCTGCTTTCTAGTGCTTCCATGGAGGGCTGCCACTGCTCTGACTTGTGTGTGTGTTTTCCTGAAGAGTCCAAGTTTTCTGCTGCAGGGTGGAACCTGGTGCCAGCGCCCCCTCTGCCATCAGGGCTCAGCTTCCCGTGCAGGTCCCCAAGCAAGGGAGCCAGGGCAGAGGCCATGGCTGAAATCGATGTTGCAACTGCAGGGGACAGGGGAGCGAGCTTTCCACTTTCACTCTGGACCTATGAAGGGAAAAAAAAACCAAAAAGAAAAATCCAAAAAAGCCAAATAGAACTTACAAGCTCTGAAATTATCAATTCCAAAAAGCAGTCTTATCACATCAGTTCATCCAAGGTATGTTTTCATGTAAATATTGTACTCTATCAGTACAGACTAGAATAGGTAAGGAGAGCAACAATGCCCCTGTAATTTGTCTGCACATGGGTTATTCCATTCAAGGTAAAAACAACTGCATGTGAGCAGCAACATCTTTAGCAACAAGGGGTGTGTGTGGAACATGCAACCTGACATTGTGTCGGGGCTCAGGACCTGCAGCAGTGCAGGAAGGAATTAGCTCAGGCTCCAGATGCCAGCTGACATGCCATGTGCCCAGGCTAATCACCTCTGCATCTCAGCAGGACTCATTAGCTTTGGCACAGCCCTGCATCTCCCAGCTCTGGTGAGCACTGAGTGCCAGGGAGAGACTGTTCCGTGCTGTCCTAACCCAGGGCAGACATTCCTGATGCTCCCTCCACATAAATCACCTTCATGCAGGACTTTTGCAAATGCAAACATTGGCTGTTATGAGCAAAGTATTTGAGCCTAAGAAGCACATTAAAAACACTTCCAAACTTATTCTGCCAGCCCCCACAGTGGAACAACTATCTTTTCTACTCTTCTAACATAATAATTTCATAAAATTTTCCTAGATGCAGTTAAGATGCCTTTTTTTTCTGACATGCAGAGCTTTATCTTCTCCAAAGGAGAAGCTATGAAAGCTATGAAAGATAGTGACAAACATGCCCCATACACATCTGGAGAGGTTTTTTTTTTTTGTTGTTTTCTTAAACTGCAGAGTAAGTGAACAGTGTGCAAAAAGACAGACAAGATCACACCAGTAGGAAGAAATCAGCTCAGAACCTAAAAAGGGCATGCAGATTCCATAAACACAGACAACAGTCATTCACTTAAGAAAACTGGGAAGCAGAGCAAAGACTATGTTAGCTCAAAGATTTCAAACAAGATTAAGAAAATAGTTACCAGTTTATTTTTTTTCCATTGCATCTATCAGAATTAGAAATTTAGAGGAGGTCAGAAAAGTGAATTCAGTTTTAATTACAAGATATTTTAATTTTCAAATATGCATTTTGGGAATATAACCTCTAGTTATCTATTTTGAGAGCTCTCTTTAGCTTCTTCCTAGAAAAACCATATCTGCATCTCCAAACCCCCCAACACTCCAATGAACAGTTCACTGTAGAAAGTCTTTTTGTAAATAAACTCCCACTGAGCTTGCTTCAGAGTCAACTCTGATTTCATTTGCTAGGTTCAGAAAGATGACACAACATGCTTCCTCTGATTTTCCTTGCTTGAAAAGCAAGTTTGCTCTGTAAGGCTGACAAAGTGGTGTGGCTGTCACTTCTTCCCCATCTGCTTCAGCCCTGCTCCATTCACCACCATGCTGCCCCAAACAAGTTGGTGACACAACCATAAAAGGGGCCTTGCTGTGACAGTGATTGGCACGTGGAGAGTGAATGGAAAAAGGACTATGTAAGGTCTGGAAACCTTGCTTAAATAAATCTGTCAAGCATTTATTACTACGTCATGTGTAAGCAAAGAAGGCATAAAGTACAATTATAATCTGTAAAGCCTTGCACCAATATGTTTAGAGAAATCCTGCTTTCTCACTATCCTGTTATTATGAAATATGGAAAATGTATAATCATGAATGAAGCATATAGAAAGAAAAGGGCAGGAATTTTCTAACACTCAGATTTATCCAAATACATAGAAATATGACATGCACAGGACTTGTGCTTGACTGTTAAAGTGATTTCTTTCAAAGCTGTAGTGCAAAGGGACTGCTGTTTCTGCTATTGTGAAGAGATCTAAAAAACCACTTCTGGGCCACCTTATGCTGAGGCTTTACTAAAAAGGCATTCCTTTGCAGTTCCAATTAG